>NC_092114.1:31110390-31710765 GCF_045679555.1 Salvelinus alpinus
TGGTGAAATGTAACCGCACTCAAATTCATAGAGAGCTATGAATGCAAGGACTGACCATCCATGATATCAAAATGATAGTTTTAACCATGTTAAGGATATATAGTGCTATATAGTGCACCAAACATTGGGGTAAATCAAGCTTATATTTTGGGTTCTGATGGGTTAGACATTTGAACTAAGCTCATGAGGCATTTGTAAGTTATATTCTTCAACATTCAATGGGTATACACTGAGTCTACAAAACTCTTTCCATTACATATATTGACCAGGTGAATCCAGGTAATAGCTATGATCCTTTATTGATGTCACCCATCAAATCCACTTCAATCAGTGTAGATGAAGGGGAGGAGACAGGTTAAAGAAGGATTTTAAAGATTTGAGCCAATTGAGACATGGATTGTGTATGTGTGGCATTCAGGGGCTGAATAGGGAAGACAAAATACATTTAAGTGCCTTTGAAAGGGGTATGGTAGTAGGTGCCAGGCATACCAGTTTGAGTGTGACAAGAATTGCAATGCTGCTGGGTTTTTCACGCTCAACAGTTTCCCATATGTATCAAGAATGGTTCACCACCCATAAGACATCCAGCCAACTTGACATGTGGGAAGCACTGGAGTCAACATGGGCCAGCATCCCTGTGGAATGCTTTCGACACCTTTTAGTCCATGCCCTGACAAATCGAGGCTGTCCTGAGAGCAAAAGGGGGGAGTGGTCTTAATGTTTTTTACATTGTGTATACTGAATAACTAATTTATAATTCCAAAAATGGATGTAGCAACTAATGATTCTAGCTTTAAAGGGGAACTACACTCATAAACAACACTTGGCAGTATTAAATATGCATTAAATGTGCATTCGGAAAGTATTCAGACCCCTTGACTTTTTCCACATTTTGTTACGTTACAGCTTTATTCTAAAATTGATTAAATAGTTTTTTCCCCCTCATCAATCTACACACAATACCCCATAATGACAAAGCACATACAGGTTTGAATATTATTATTTTTGTGCAAATTTATAAAAATGTATATATTTACGTAAGTATTCAGACCCTTTACTCAGTACTTTGTTGAAGCATCTTTGGCTGTGATTACAGCCTCTTATTGGGTATGATGCTACAAGCTTGGCACACCTGTATTTGGGGAGTTTCTCCCATTCTTCTCTGCAGATCCTCACAAGCTCTGTCAGGTTGGATGAGGAGCTTTACTGCACAGCTATTTCCAGGTCTCTCCAGAGATGTTCGATTGGGTTCAAGTCTGAGTTCTGGCTGGGTCACTCAAGGACATTCAGAGACTTGTCCCGAACACACTCCTGCGTTGTCCTGGCTGTGTGCTTAGGGTTGTTATCCTGTTGGAAGGTGAACCTTTGCCCCAATCTGAGGTCCTGAATGCTCTGGAGCAGGATTTCATCAAGGATCTTTATGTACTTTGCTCTGTTCATCTTTCCCTCGATCCTGACTAGTCTCCCTGAAAAACAGGGAGGGAAAAACTCACTGAAAAACATCCCCACAACATGATGCTGCCACCACCATGCTTCACCGTAGGGATGGTCCCAGGTTTCCTCCAGACGTGACGCTTGGCATTCAGACTCTCACAACGGCCAGCTCTAGGAAGAGTCTTGGTGGTTCCAAACTTCTTCCATTTAAGAATGATGGAGGCCACTGTGTTCTTGGGGACCTTCAATGCTGCAGAATTGTTTTGGTACCCTTCCCCAGATCTGCCCCTCGGCACAATCCTCTTTCGGCGCTCTACGGACATCTCCTTCAACCTCATGGCTTGACATTGCTCTGACATGCACTGTCAACTGTGGGACCTTATGTAGACAGATGTGTGCCTTTCCAAATCCTGTCCAATCAATTGAATTTACCACAGAAGGACTCCAATCAAGTTGTAGAAACATCTCAAGGATGAGCAATGGAAACAGGATACACCTGAGCTCAATTTAGAGTCTCATAGCAAAGGGTCTGAATAGTTATGTAAAGAAGGTATTTCTGTTTTTTATTTGTAATACATTTGCAAAAATGTATAAAAACCTGTCTTCACTTTGTCATGTTTGGGTTTTGTGTGAAGATTGATGAGGAAAAAAATGTAATTTCATACATTTTAGAATAAGGCTGTAACATATCAAAATTTGGAAAAAGGGAAGGGGTCTGAATATTTTCAGAATGCACTGTATATACTGTATATATAATATTATTATATTATACAGTATATTGTTTATTTCACGCTGTAGTCCAAGACAATTATATAACTCCAAAAATAAGTCACATGGGTATATTCCCTCATTCATAAATTGTAAGCTTATGCCTTGCTTCTAACTTTTCCACATCTTTCAAAATACTGTCTGGCAGGTGTATGGGGTGGAAAATCACATAAGTGGAGCAAATGCATTTCTTCTAACCCTCTGCTACACTCCTGAAGTGTTTGGTGAAACTGTCCTGATGGATAAAAAGTGTTTTGCATCACTTATACAATAGAGTGTGTACTCCGTCCAGAATCTGGAGTCTTGCCTGGATAGATGGATGAACCCTGCAGGGTGTAATGCATACTTAAATAAACAGTCACTTTGTCCTGGTGCCTCCCCAGCTCTGAAATTTAATCACCCAGGGTAAATAGATGAGTCCCTGCTCCTGAAGCACTCATTAGAGACACACACAAACAAACACACCACACACCCTACATACGGTGTCTTAGTGGAACAAGGCATTTTCAACTTGACTGGCAAGGGTAATGACCATCTGTCAGTCTTAAGAGAGCGAGAGAGCGAGAGAGGGAGAGAGAGCTCTCTTTAAAATCCTGCTCAGGTAATCTATAGTTTTATTTAGGTGATCTGTTTGGGCTAAAGCAGAAAACAGCCAAGAAAATCGCTCACGTCGCAAGATATAATACTTTTTTCTTGGATCACTTGAGAAGAGATGAAATTCATATTTTGGGAGAAATCTGCCTTGCATCATGATGGGTCTAGAACCCACACTAGCTTCATCATCTTATTTTTCCCAGACTGTGCCAATGTATTGACTTCTGTGTATTTTTCACTCACCTACCATTGCCTTGGAGCATAACTGTACCAACAAGGTCTCACATCAGATTTAAATGTTCATCCATGCTTCTCAAACGTCACATTTCTAAGTCCTTGGTTACTTCTCTGTATCTTTCCAAGGTTACATTTAGACATTAACTTCGAATGGTTAAGGCAGGGTTTCCCAAATTCAATCCTTGGGACCCCAAGGGGTTCAAGTTTAGTTTTTTGCTCAGCAAGCACACAGCTGATTCAAATAATCAACTATTCATCAAGCTTTGATCATTTGAATCAGCTGTGTAGTGTTAGGGCAAAAACCAAAACGTGCACCCCTTGTAGTCCCGAGAACTAAGTCTGGGAAACGCTGGGTTAAGGTAAGGGTTAAGGTTTTCGATAGGCTTAAAACAAAAATATCAAAAACATATTTCTATTGCTGGATTCTAACATGCAACCTTTGGAACCAGAGGCAGATGCTGACGCCAGTCCGCCATCCCCATCCACAAAGCCCTATAGCAAAACCAAAGCCTACTTGAAGGTATCAGCACTCACTGTTACCCCTAGTGGCCGGTTTCCACTTCATCTCCCGACATCCTCAGACATGGATGTATGTTGAATACTGAATACTTGTATCATGGGTGACTTGCTTGAGCAGTACAAGAAAAGTGGAAATGCAGAGAGGTAGGAAATGGAAGATGCCTCTAAATGCTTGCAGAGATGGGAGACGAGGTAAACAAACACACACACAGGTTGGTAAAGAAGGCACTTTGTTCAACTTCACCTGGTCAAGCTGCACTGGAGAGGGATTTGATCTTTACACAAACAAGCCTTCCAAAAGTCTGCTGTTGGAATCTGTCCTTACATTCAACACACAGACACAGACAGAGACAGAGACAGAGACAGAGACAGAGACAGAGACAGAGACAGAGACAGAGAGAGAATGTTCCGCATATCTAATCAGGTCAAGATAGTTCCTCAGCTTAATATCAACAGTAGTATAAAAATAAAGTGTGGATATTTCATCAAAATAACAATTAAAAAGAGAAGGTTACACTTAGTAAAAAAGGTGCTATCTAGAACCTAAAAGGGTTCTTAAGCTGTCCCTATAGGAAAACCCTTTGTAGAACCATATTTGGTACAAGGTAGAACCTGTTTGGTTCCAGGTAAAAAAAACTTTGGGTTCTATGTAGAACCCTTTTCACAGAGGGTTCTACCTGGAACCCAAAAGGGTTCTACTATGGGGACAGCCGAAGAACCCTTTTGGAACCCTTTTTTCGAAGAGTGTAGGAAATAGAAAAATTCTGCCCACACTCCTATTCCCTCACTCTAGTTGGGGTGCAGCTGTCTACTGACTACTGAGCGTAAGTGTAGCTGATTTATCGATCCAACATCAACACTTGTGCTTTCTTCCTTCTCACTGGTTCTGTCAGAGGGGAGGAACTCCTGGCAGACCTCTACACACACACCCTGGAGAGGTAGCCCTGCATCAGTGACTACAGGTTACCGTAGATACACTCAGAAAACTCCTACCCTGCAGATCTATAGCAGTGTAGTATCATGCCTCACTGACTTACCAAAGACGACAGCAACTGGAAACAAGTGGGTGGACAGAACAACCAACGTTTCTCACCAAAATACCTGGAAGCTAGGAAGTTTTCTGATTTTGTTAGTATAACTTTTTGTTGACTGCAGGAAATGTTTTATGCAACAATGTTTCGAGTGAAGATACATGGAAGCTAAAAATATTTCTTAAAGTGTTTGTTATCCTACCTTTTTGTTTTGTTGACTGCAGAAGCAGTTGTATGCAAACTGGAAATGAGAGGGAGTATCACGGGCCTGGAGTTGGCGTGGCAACGGTGTAGTCCATTTGAGCGAGGTCACCGGGGTTAAGATGACCAATCAGGGAGTTCTGATTGAATCCCTTTAGAATGTAGTAACCCTGGAAGACCCAGGAGATCCAATCAGGATTCCACCCACGGATGGACGCACGCGCGCGCGCACGCACACACACACACACCAGACACACACACAGGATACACAGTCCACTCTCTAACTCTCTCAGGTTGAGATACAATCAGTGCACCTAACCATTGTGAGGTGTCTCACCTCGTCAAGGTTGGACAGAGAGCAGCCTCCATTTCTGACAGTAGTTTTGTTTTGTTTCCAGGTTGTATGTGTGTGTGTGTGTGTGTATGTGTGTACTGTTGCTCTCCTTATGTTCCCAGATGGAACGAAAGAGAAGGAGGAGAGAGAGGATGCCCTGAATCTATTTCTGCCGAACAAAAAACAATGTCCAAATTGGTCCGGCATGTTATGCTGGAGTAGAGCTGCATCGAAGTTCATTCCAGCTTTGATTGACTGAAGAGAACAGAACTGCCGCTGAAAATTATCAACAAGTCGCTCTCTCTCACCCTCTCTTTCTCTCTCACTCTCTTTCTCTCATTCTCTATCCCTCTCTCTCTCTCTTTGTTTCAAGTGCTCAGCTAAACTGGACGGATTGGCGTTAACTTCATTCCCGTTATTCCATGCATTTTCAAACAGCGACATCAGGGGTGTCAAACTCATTCCATGGAGGGCCTAGTGTCTGCAAGTTTCTGGTTTTCCCTTTCAATTAAGACCAGGTGTGGGGAGTTCCTTACTAATTAGTGACCTTAATTCATCAGTCAAGTACAAGGGAGGAGGGAAAACCCGCGGACACTCGGCCCTCCGTGGAATGAGTTTGACACCTGTGAGCAACATGGACATCGGCTATGAATCTCAACGAAGCTCTACTAAAGGAGAATATAGTGCTGGTCGTGTCACAATGTATACAGTGGCCACAAATATAATTGCCATTGGGCAGGCCTGGGAGCCAAGATGTACATGTCTTTGGTAGGATGTTAGTGTTTCATTAGAATGGATTTAACAGAACCAGCAGATCAAATCAAATGTAATCCATGGGGGGGGGGAATTTTGGGTGGAAAATTGGTCCTGGTTTGTGTTAGTGCCAGTGAGTAGGCTTTGACATTCAGTCTCTCTAGCACGGGTATTGTTCAATGACCCCGTTGCATGAATCTGGTGCACATATCATCCGCTTTGCGCTGGAACTCTATGTCAGTACTACAGTTATTTAACCCTTGCATAGTCTTTTAACATTCTGTATACTCCCCTTGTCCTAAGGGTGAAAAATGACCCGCCTTCACTAAATCCCTAAAATAAAGCAGCTTAATTGAATTTTAAACCCCAAATCTATTTTGCATGAAGAAACAACCTGTCATTCATTGCAAATTTTGTAAATATCTGGGTTTTCCCTTTTCACAATTCAGAAAGACTACATTTAATCAGTGGACACCAATCGTTTTTATTACAACACACCTGTCATAATTGTTTTCTTTACTAAAGTAGAGGTTTATTATTATTTTTATTATTGCTAAAGGTACGGCATAGGTGTAAACATACATTTTTTGCAAGAGATAGCACTTGTATAGCCTAAGAAAGTAGCAGAAATGTGCAGAAAGTAGTTTTGAATGCATTTTATTGAAGGGAAACAATAACAGTCTTGAACTTTTTTGCCAACATAGTGATATATTCTTATATACTGTACAATGAGGAATTCAACTACAAAATACTAGTCTTCTCCCATTTTTTTTTTACCATTGCCTCCACCCACAAGGTGTATAAACAACAACAATAAATAAGAATAAAATAAGATAATAGATACAAAACAAAAACGTGAAGAACATAAATCAATGATATTACAGCAATACATAATCAAATGAACAGTGAAAATCACTTACATTACAGATTAATATAAAAACTTACCTCTGAACGGAACCAGTTTCTCATCCACTGTTACTTCAGGCCCAGGGTTGTAGAGGTATGGCAGACGCTCCACCCACTTCTCCCAGACCTCTCTTATGGCCGCCAGTTTGACTCTCACACGTTTTGCCGGTCTTGATTCACGGTTATCAAATCATAGCATTCTTGAGAACGTGTGAAAGACTTTCAGTGATATCGTGGCATGTAAAATCACCCTTCCACTCTCTGCATCCCAGAGACTACATGTAGCCTCGCCTCGGGACCTATACACATCCGCTAAGATTAGCAGCCCTATGTAGGCAGGTCAATCTCATCCATCCTTTTCCAGTTGTCTCCATATTTATGGAAACACTCCAATTTTGTCATCTCCAGGATGATTTTTTCGATGGCTGGTGTGATGAACATGTAGAATGTTGAGGCGATGTCCTGGGCATGGGCAACTGCATGTTTTGTGGGCCCTGGGGTAATCATTATGACATTTTGTGTTGCGATCCTGCCCTGGTTGTCATATGGTGACAAGGACCATGTTATTTTGCTGATCTTTGACAAAAATGTCTCTTTCAGTTTGGGGGATTTCTTCTTCATCTGAAGATGATGCATCGCGCTCTGGGTTGTATTCTTCCCCATGTTCTTCTTCAGATACCTCCTCCTCTTCTAAATCATTGTTGTTTTGTTACTCCTGGACATCTGAAAAAATCTGATCTACAACCTGCTGGGCACTGAAACATGCACTCATGGCTTCAGCAAAGAGAGAACTGGGGGGGCTGTCATCTGCAGCACCTTTATAGCCTCTGACTGCATTCCACATTAGTAAACAATGCTTTCAAAAAATGTATATTTTGTCTGAAAATATATTTATTTTGTCTGAAATTCTGTTTATTTTGTCTGAAATTTTGTTTATTTTGTCTGTGAACTTTTTACTTTGTTTGTCTGTGAGTCATGTATGGGGTCGTGGAGGGGTCATGGAGGGGAGATGCTGCACATGCACAAGAAAGTTTTAGTTTGTCTGAGTTCAATCAGTAACAGACATAATCTCAATTTCTCATTGTGTGTGTGTGTGTGTGTGTGTGTGTGTGTGTGTGTGTGTGTGTGTGTGTGTGTGTGTGTGTGTGTGTGTGTGTGTGTGTGTGTGTGTGTGTGTGTGTGTGTGTGTGTGTGTGTGTGTGTGTGTGTGTGTGTGTGTGTGTGTGTCTTTGTGGTTTTTGTGGTGTGTAAATGATTTTATAACTACTGGGTCAAAAATGACCCTAAGACAATCTTTGTACCCTGGTGGTGTACAGCTTTCATGGAAATTTGAACAAAGGCGGTTTCACTTTCTCTAATGTTGGGGTCACTCTAGGAAAAGTCATCAAATTTCAAGTTGAAAAATATCATTTAGGGGGTTTTCTCTGCTGTTAAACATAGTGGGGGGTCATTTTTAACCCTTAAGACAACACAAGGGTTAAGAGTCTTAGGAATTGGCCCACCGGTATGTTCTCTGTTTAAGGTGTACCAGGTGGTTACTGTCTGCACGTAAATGTGTATTCCTACTCTGCGGCTCCGTTCTCTGCACGGAGTTGTCTTTACTATAGACTCAGGCAAGGTGCACCAGGGGTAACCAAAAGGTGCTAGTTGGTGTGTGTGTGTAACGGTCCTGACCTGTTTTATGTTGTTTTTGTATGTGTTTAGGTCAGGGCATGTGTTTTGGGTGGGCAGTCTATGTTATCTGTTTCTATGTTGGTTGTGGTTGCCTGGTATGGCTCTTAATTAGAGGCAGGTGTTTTGCGTTCTCCTCTAATTAAGAGTCATATTTAGGTAGGGTGTTCTCACTGTTTGTTGGTGGGTGATTGTCTCCTGTGTCGTTGAATGTATGTACCATACGGGACTGTTTGGCTGTTCGTTTATTTTGATGTCGTCTGTTTCCTGTCCGTGAGTTTACGTTTAGTTATGTAAGTTTATGTTCAGGTTTCGTCAACGTCGTTTTCTTGTTTTGTATATTTGAAAGTGTTTTGTTTCGTGTTGCCATCGTCGGTTTAAATAAAAAGATGGCTTACTTCCCGAATGCTGCATTTTGGTCTGATGATCCTTCTCTCCTCTCCTCGTCCGAGGATGAGGAGAGAGACAGCCCTTACAGTGTGGGTGTTTATGTGTTTGTGGGTAACCATGATAACCCCGATAGGAAAAGTAGCGCTGTCTGGTTTGTTGTTTTGGAGATGTTTTTACATAGTGTAATGAAATAGTCTGAGATTTTAACAATTTAAACAGCCACAACAGGTTATAACACTGAGGTGAGCTAGCCATATGGTTTCTTTACCTAACAGAAGTACACATCAAATCAAATCAAATGTTATTGGTCACATACACATATTTAGCAGATGTTATTGCGGGTGTAGCGAAATGCTTGTGTTCCTAGCTTCAACAGTGCAGTAGTATATAACAATTCACAACAATACACACAAATCTAAAAGTAAAAGAATGGAATTTAAGAAATATATAAATATTAGGATGAGCAATGTCGGAGTGGCATTGACTAAAATACAGTAGAATAGAATACAGTATATACATATGAAATGAGTAAAGCAGGATGTAACTGTATACAAATTGTATACTTCAGCCCTGTACAGCTGTTATAAAGAAAGCACACACACAGACACACACACACACACACACACACACACACACACACACACACACACACACACACACACACACACACACACACACACACACACACACACACACACACACACACACACACACACACACACACACACACACACACACACACACACAGCAATCAATAGACCTGAATTTATCCTGAAATTATTCATCATTCTGACAGAAGACTTGATTGTTGTTGACTTAGATTGATTGTCCCTCAATGTTGCATTAGGAATAAGCTCTCAACAGGTTAACTTTCACATACACGTACGCTCACACACACACACACCGCAATAACCTCTAAATTGGTGACTCGGAACACTCAGATCGCTGCAGGCAGTAGTGTACAAGAGATTTACAGGGATTTGTTACAAACCTCTGAATTATTTCAGTATTCTTGGAAAATAAGTCTTGGTCTCTAAGGAGTTCATTCATTGCGTTAGATGAAAGCACAACTACTTCAATATGTTGAAAAACACCATGTTCAAATGATTCATCATCAAAGACTTGCTCTTCACAAATGAGTAGATCTGCTTTTTAATTAACATTTACATTCAGGTAAAAATGTTATCAATCCATTTAAAGTTCTCGGAGTTAATTTAAGTTTCCTTCTCATAGTTAAGGTTAGTTTGTTATAATGAGATCTGGCAGTTGAAACTGACAGCCCCACAGGGGAAGAGACTATCAAAAACAGAAGTTTAAGAGGTGGAGAGGATAGGAGAGAGGAGATGTGAAGTTCTATCTAATTCGTCACCTCCAGGTAATCTTCACACTGCAACAATGATTCAGCCTGATGAGGTTCTGCGATGGTGGCAGAGAACACACAATAGCCTCTGCCTGCATAGTATTGAATGCATGGAGGAAATCAATCCTCTGGCCTGGCTGCTCAGCTGAGAGTTTCTCTGCTCCTGCTGTTTACAATACTACAATCATATTCTCCTTCGAGCCCAGTCCACCAAGAGAAGAACAGCCATGCTAAGGAGTTGGACTGGACAGAAATGATAGATATTGATAGGATAGAATCAAATTTCAAATTATTATCAAATTACTCAAAAAGTGACACATGCACACACACACGCACAAGCACACGTACACACACGCACACACACACACACACTAATCAGTCAGTCCTCTCCAGAGCCACTACACGTTTTAAAGTACTCCCACACAGAGGAGGGTCTCAAGGGTGCATGTTCCCTGTATCCACTGACACCGTTTTATGACATCATAATCCACAGAGGTCCTCATGTGAGGGGGGTGAGTCTCCCATTCTCCAGGGTTAATACGAAACCTCGGCTAATTTCCTGTGAGAGTCTGTCTGCTGTGCGGGGATGGAGACCCCAGTCTCTGAAGTGGAGCCCACTGTCACTGATAACGTCATATAAATCTGTGAGCTGGACCTCTAAACGGACGGTATTTTCCTTGAGCTGCTGGCCTTATGAATCTTTATGAGGATAGTTGTTGCCTGCCAGAGCTATAGAATCCATAGATCAGTACATTACTGTGGAGAACACAGTTCACTAACAACACAGCCTTGGTCTCTGGGGAGAGGATTCTCTCTCTCTCTCTCTCTCTCTCTCTCTCTCTCTCTCTCTCTCTCTCTCTCTCTCTCTCTCTCTCTCTCTCTCTCTCCTCCCCTCTCTCTCCTCCCCCTCTCTCACATTTAGCAGTAGCTCCGCCATATGTTGAGTTAAAATGGAGTCTCACAGTGCTGAGTGGGGCATGATTCCAGCCCAAGGGAGAAGGGGAGGAGAGAAGGGATGAGAGGAGAAGAGAAGGAATGAGGGATCCTGTTGTCACCAACATATGGCTGGCTGGCTGGCTGGCTGCTGTGGCTGATGATGTGATGTGTGCCTCTGTCACTGACTGACTGTCATTTCATTACATTACAAGGAAGGCTGGGAGAGTAAAGCTTGGTTCTACAGATCTAAAGTAGTCTATGACGAGCTAGCTAACGATCTCTCACTAAGTAACCCCGCTCTAACACCATATTGGTAGCAGTACGTTAGGTTTTATGTGTCTAGCACTAGGCTACCACCGAGGCAACGAGGTTATAAACTGGAAGCCATGGGAAAGTGAAGTCAGACACAGTAAATCACACGCAGTTCAAATGTGTCCAACGAGTGGTTGGTACAGGTTGTCTAGCTCTAGTCTAGAAAAGGAGTAAGAGCCCTTTAGTTTTACAATTTCCTGTAGAGGCGTCATGCCCATTGAATCATTGAGTCTAAGTCTATATCCCAAATGGCACCCTATTCCCTTTGGAGTGCACTACTTTAGGAAATAGGGATGCAGCCTCAGTGTGTTTCTCCTAGTAGCTAATGCAATCCTGACTCCTGCTGTGCTGTTGAAACAGAGGTACACTGCCTAATGCAACCCTGCATCCTGCAGTAGCTAGACTAAGTGTTGCTACGTGGATAATACAGTCCTTCCTCCTCAGTGTTTCTAACGCAGTCCTGCCGGGCTGCTCCGATTAATCACATCCACCATGGGAACAGAGGGTTCATTAGGAAGAGATTCCCTTAATGGGGACGGAGGGGGAACGGCCGGCTGTTTAAATGGAGTGAGCCGAGTCTGGGGCAGAGGGAGCTAGATACGTCTACCAGGTGGCAGATTTAAATGGGGGAGGGGGAGAGGGGGGACAAGGGTGCTTCCAGGGGGTTCTGCTAAATGATATTAGCCAACAACCACAGGAGCAAGCTACTTTCACAAATGAGCAGCAAAGACAGATGAGAGGGAGGAGGGCCCCCTCTGTTACAATACACTCAGCTCTGTGCAGAGGCTTGCATGGCTCTGTCATGCACACGCACACACACACATACACACTCTCTGACTGTCTCCAGACTCCTGTGCTGAATCAAACCAGTTACTTACAGCAGTAAAACTATTCCGCAGAGAGAATGTGACAAATGAATCTCATTGAGTAATACGGAGTGGGGGGGTTTGTGTCTCAGTGACAAATGTAGACAGCATACCTGAGCAGAGTAACTAATTATGCCCAAATTAACTTGTCAGGGAGAGATGGAGAGGTGGAGAAAGAGGGAGAAGGGGAGAAAGAGAGAGAGAGGGAGAGGGGGAGAAAGAGACAGGGGGGAGGGGGAGAGAGGGAGAGAGAGAGAGGGGAGAAAGAGGGAGAGGGGAGACAGAGAGAGAGGGGGGAGAACAAGAGAGAGGGAGAGGGGGAGAGAGAGAGGGAGATGGCGAAGGGGAGAGAAAGAGGGGGAGAAAGGGAGAGAGGGAGAGAAAGAGAGAGAGAGAAAGAGAGAGAGAGGGGGAGAGGGAGAAGGGGAAGAGAGAGGAAGAAAGAGAGAGAGAGAGGGAGATGGGACAGGGAGAAGGGGAGAGAGAGAGAGAGAGGGTGAGAGAGCAAGAGGGACTTCTTGAGCTGCTATCTGCTTTACATGATTCCTCTCTCAGTTGCTCTAAAATGAGACGTCAGGCTCTGAGATAAACGAGTTAGCCGGAGTGGTGCTATGCTGACTAAATCATAATGCGTCACTCTCTCCCACTGCTGCTAGCACTTCACTGTGACATTTGTGTCAGGTCTGCATCCTGCTGCCACCCCTGGAAATAACACCCATTTACCAACACCAGTAATGCTGGAGTCTGTAGTCCCTCACATTATGTGTGACGGGAAGCAGAGATAAATGCATATGAAGATATATATGTACACACCAAGGAACTTTAGCCCCCATTTTAGAAATTACTTAACAGAAGGGTCATTTCCTATGGATTTTGTTTATCTTGGGTCTGTATGTATTCGTGTGTGTGTGCATGTGTGCATGTGTTGGCACCAGATGTTCCCCTCCCCTCTGACACCACAGGGCAGGTATGCTGCCACACTGACTCATCAATGACCTCTGACCTGCTCCACTTGAACAGAGCAGCACCTCAGATTGAACAGCAGAGCAAGAGACACAACAACACACGCTGAGACTCTCTCAGTCATGACTGTCACTCATGCTGTGCCAGAGAGAGAGAATGGAGAGAGAGAGGATGGAGAGAGGAGAGAATAGAGAGAGAGGATGGAGAGAGAGAGGATGGAGAGAGGAGAGAATAGAGAGAGAGAGAATAGAGAGAGAGGATGGAGAGAGGAGAGAATAGAGAGAGAGGATGGAGAGAGAGAATAGAGAGAGAGAGAGAGAGAGAGAATAGAGAGACAGGAGAAAATCGGGAGAGAGAGAATAGAGAGAGAGGATGGGGAGATGAGATAGTGGGGAGAGAGAGATTAGAGAGAGAATGGGGAGAGAGAGAAGAGAGAGAGAGGATGGAGAGATGAGAGAATGGAGAGAGAGATGAGAGAGAATGGGGAAAGAGAGATTAGAGAGAGAGAATGGGGAGAGAGAATTGAGAGAGAGAAGGCAATGGGGAGAGAGAGAATAGAGAGAGAGAAGAGAATGGGGAGAGAGAGGATGGAGAGGGGATGAGAGAGAGAAATACCGAATATATTGGATAGGACAGAGAGAGGAGACAGACAGACAGCCCAGGCATTTACATGCTTAATTTAACGGTCAGTCAGTTTGCTCTTTACGTGGCATGTGAGAGAGAGCCTCGTTAAGGTATTTAAAGTATTTGTGTGTGTGCCAGCCAGCCAGTGGAGCTGGTGTCTGATGGAGTGTGTCCTGGTAGGCAGTCGGGTCATAAAGAATGGCCATTACCACAGCTGTACGTTACAGAATCGACACAGTGATTATTAGCACTACGATAATGAACTACAAATGATGATGAGGATGATATTTTTCTATCCCAGTGTAGTGGAGGGGAATGATGCTTTATGCCCCAAAGCTAATTTTTTCACCTAAAATAGGAACTGGATGGCTTGTGTTATTAGCTAGATAGCCTGACACAGTGTTTTATCCTGCAGCAAGAAACATGCACACACACATATACACACACACACACACACACACACACACACACACACACACACACACACACACACACACACACACACACACACACACACACACACACACACACACACACACACACACACACACACACACACACACACACACACACACACACACACACACACACACACACACACACACACACACACAAACACACACACACAAAAACACACATAGTGCCACGACTTCCGCCCGAAGTCGGTCCCTCTCCTTCTTCGGGCGGCGTTCGGCGGTCGACGTCACCGGTCTTCTAGCCATTGCCGATCCACCTTTCATTTTCCATTTGTTTTGTCTTGTCTTCCCACACACCTGGTTTCAATTCCATCATTACATGTTGTGTATTTAACCCTCTGTTCCCCCCATGTCCTTGTCCGGAATTGTTTATTGTAGTGCTTGTGCACGTTATGCTGGTGTGTAACGGGTTTTGTTTACCCATTGATTTATTGTTCTGTTTACGGTGGTTTTGTTTATTAAACTGCGCCGTTATAAATCAGTTTTTGCTCTCCTGCGCCTGACTTCTCTGCCGCCAGTACGCACCCCCCTACACATAGGTGTGGGAAGAGTAAGTAGAGAAGAGGGATGAGACAATATACACTGAGTGTACAAAACATTAAGAATACCTTGCTAATATTGAGCTGCACCCCCCATTTGCCCTCAGAACAGCCTCAATTCGTCAGGGCATAGACTCTACAATGTGTCCAAAAGCAATCCACAGGGATGCTGACCCATGTTTGGCCCACATGAAGGAAGGCCCTCCTGCCTTCTCCTGCCTCCCTGTGTTCTATACTCAGTGCACATCCAAGGAAAGAGGACAACACTCTTAAATAGCTAAACGTGTTAAATAAATGAACATATTTTGTTGACATCAAGATTAAAAATAAAAAAAGTATTATCAAGTTAAATCACTGACTGCTCTGTGATCTTATTATTAGAGTTATTTTCTTTCTCTCCAAAAGCAATTAGTAATTAGCTATTAGTAACACAAGTTAGTTGTGTCTCAGAAACACAGCTCCACCAGACAGAGTGAAGTATTGGAGACTTTAAAACTATACATCTGTATATCTGCTCTCTTGTGGCAGTGAAATTAGTTATGCATCAATCAATCAATCATCAACGAACCTATTGACAAAATCCTATTTATGTTGAGGAGAAAACACGTTAAAAACCCTCTCCCTACACACGCGCACAAACACACACACACAATTACTGATTCCCAGTATGATGTGCAGAACCATTAGCCCCTCTACAGTACTAACTAAACCAATAGCAGTGCCCCAGGTCATCCAAGGAGTCATAGGAAGAGATCTCCTCGGAAAGCTTGAGAGGTGAAATACAGATATCCTTCTCCAAATCCTAAAGTGATGGTTTTTGCTCCTCAGTGGAGTATCAGGATACTCCTCTCTTATTTCTCCATTAGTGGGTTCTGCTGTACTGCAACTCTCAGCTACTGTATCCTGCACTATTGTAGCCACATGTCCTGTATTCAGTATAGGCTATACTCTTTCTCTCATGAAGAGATTTTTGAAGGTAGTTCAGCAAGCTCCAAGTAGAATTCGCAAATGTTTTTACAGCGGATAAGAAATGGGTCCATACACGATGACCATTTGTAGAAATAAATTGAATCGAAAATATGTACGAATCTTTCCTAATTCCCTTCATATCCATGGCAAACTACGTGTGTTACTGTTCTCAAATAGAGATGCTCAAAGTCAAATGAGGTGTGATCATACCGACAGGACCCCTGCCTGGTGAACACTTTCCTCCTCGCTGCACTGAAACAGTAGATTATTACAGTGCATTACATAATTACATGGATGTGACTGGGTTATCTTCGTCTGTCTATATGTTCTTGTTAGACAGAGACTGGAGTCAGAGAGGCTTTATTGCTCTACTCTGTAGAGAAGCATTACTGCAAGGACTTGACATCTGTTTAAAAGTATCACAAGTGATCTCATTTCACAATCAAGTGGTAGTGAGAGAGAACAGAGAGACCAGAGAGAGCTAGCAATGAAAGGGGAGACGGGGGAAGAGAGGGAGAGAGAGAGAGAGAGAGACAGAGAGAGAGAGGGAAATGGAGAGGACACACAAGATCAAACATAAACAGTGATATGAGGACAGATATGATAGAGACACTGCAGTAGTGGAGAGTTGTGTACAATGATGAGGAAAAGAACAGGTATTTACATTTCTTAAACTTAATCTCAATGATTTAATTGTTAAACATAATCACATTGTAGTTGTAGCTTTAATTCAGCAAACACATCAATGGAAAGCTTAATAATAGCGGAGCCGCTATCAAAATGTTTTGTGCCAAATTAACTTTCTCGCTCAACCACAAGTACAATGCATTCGGAAAGTATTCGGACCCCTTTACTTTTTCCATATTTTGTTACGTTACAGCCTTATTCTAACATTGATTAAAAAAAATGTTTTCCTCATCAATCTACACACAATACCCAATAATGACAAAGCAAAAACATATATATATATAATAATTTCAAATACATACACTGCTCAAAAAAATAAAGGGAACACTTAAACAACACAATGTAACTCCAAGTCAATCACACTTCTGTGAAATCAAACTGTCCACTTAGGAAGCAACACTGATTGACAATAAATTTCACATGCTGTTGTGCAAATGGAATAGACAACAGGTGGAAATTATAGGCAATTAGCAAGACACCCCCAATAAAGGAGTGGTTCTGCAGGTGGTGACCACAGACCACTTCTCAGTTCCTATGCTTCCTGGCTGATGTTTTGGTCACTTTTGAATGCTGGCGGTGCTTTCACTCTAGTGGTAGCATGAGACGGAGTCTACAACCCACACAAGTGGCTCAGGTAGTGCAGCTCATCCAGGATGGCACATCAATGCGAGCTGTGGCAAGAAGGTTTGCTGTGTCTGTCAGCGTAGTGTCCAGAGCATGGAGGCGCTACCAGGAGACAGGCCAGTACATCAGGAGAGGTAGAGGAGGCCGTAGGAGGGCAACAACCCAGCAGCAGGACCGCTACCTCCGCCTTTGTGCAAGGAGGAGCACTGCCAGAGCCCTGCAAAATGACCTCCAGCAGGCCACAAATGTGCATGTGTCTGCTCAAACGGTCAGAAACAGACTCCATGAGGGTGGTATGAGGGCCCGACGTCCACAGGTGGGGGTTGTGCTTACAGCCCAACACCGTGCAGGACGTTTGGCATTTGCCAGAGAACACCAAGATTGGCAAATTCGCCACTGGCGCCCTGTGCTCTTCACAGATGAAAGCAGGTTCACACTGAGCACATGAGCACATGTGACAGACATGAGTCTGGAGACGCCGTGGAGAACGTTCTGCTGCCTGCAACATCCTCCAGCATGACCGGTTTGGCGGTGGGTCAGTCATGGTGTGGGGTGGCATTTCTTTGGGGGGCCGCACAGCCCTCCATGTGCTCGCCAGTGGTAGCCTGACTGCCATTAGGTACCGAGATGAGATCCTCAGACCCCTTGTGAGACCATATGCTGGTGCGGTTGGCCCTGGGTTCCTCCTAATGCAAGACAATGCTAGACCTCATGTGGCTGGAGTGTGTCAGCAGTTCCTGCAAGAGGAAGGCATTGATGCTATGGACTGATACGGGCCCGCCCGTTCCCCAGACCTGAATCCAATTGAGCACATCTGGGACATCATGTCTCGCTCCATCCACCAACGCCACGTTGCACCACAGACTGTCCAGGAGTTGGCGGATGCTTTAGTCCAGGTCTGGGAGGAGATCCCTCAGGAGACCATCCGCCACCTCATCAGGAGCATGCCCAGGCGTTGTAGGGAGGTCATACAGGCACGTGGAGGCCACACACACTACTGAGCCTCATTTTGACTTGTTTTAAGGACATTACATCAAAGTTGGATCAGCCTGTAGTGTGGTTTTCCACTTTAATTTTGAGTGTGACTCCAAATCCAGACCTCCATGGGTTGATAAATTTGATTTCCATTGATCATTTTTGTGTGATTTTGTTGTCAGCACATTCAACTATGTAAAGAAAAAAGTATTGAATAAGAATATTTCATTCATTCAGATCTAGGATGTGTTATTTTAGTGTTCTCTTTATTTTTTTGAGCAGTGTAGATATATAAAAAATATATATATTTACATAAGTATTCAGACCCTTTGCTATGACACTCGAAAATGAGCTCAGGTGCATCCTGTTTCCAATGATGATCCTTGAGATTTTTTTACAACTTGATTGGAGTCCACCTGTGGTAAATTCAATTGATTGGACATGATTTGGAAAAGCACACACCTGTCTATATATAAGGTCCCACAATTGACAAGTCAGAGAAAAAAACAAGCCATGAGGTCGAAAAATGTTCCGTATGTGTAGAGTTGTGCACACCCTGATCTGTTTCACCTGTCTTAGTGCTTGTCTCCACCCCCCTCCAGGTGTCACCAATCTTCCCCATTATCCCCTGTGTATTTATACCTGTGTTCTCTGTTTGTCTGTTGCCAGTTCGTTTGGTTCGTGAAACCTACCAGCGTTTGTTCCCCTGCTTCTGTCTGTTTCTTGCTCCTGTTTCCTAGTCCTTCCCGGTTTTGACCATTCCGCCTGCCCTGACCCTGAGCCTGTCTGCCGTTCTATACCTTGCCCCTCCTCTCTGGATTATTAACCCCTGCCTGCCCTGACCCTGAGCCTGTCTGCCGTTCTATACCTTGCCCCTCCTCTCTGGATTATTGACCCCTGCCTGCCCTGACCCTGAGCCTGTCTGCCGTTCTATACCTTGCCCCTCCTCTCTGGATTATTAACCCCTGCCTGCCCTGACACTGAAACTGCCATTTTGGACAATTTGCACGTTCTCAGGATTATTGACCCCTGCCCGCCTTTGATTTGTCGTTTGCCTGGCCCTGTATTAGAAATAAACTTTTGCTTCTTCGACTTGTCTGCATCTGGGTCATACCTGAAACCTGATACCTTAGAGCTCCGAGACAAGATTGTGTCGAGGCACAGATCTGGGGAAAGGTACCAAAGAAATGTCTGCAGCATTGAAGGTCCCCAAGAACACAGTGGCTTCCATCATTCTTAAATGGAATGAGTATGGAACCACCAAGACTCTTCCTAGAGCTGGCCGCCTGGCCAAACTGAGCAATCGGGGGAGAAGGGCCTTGGTCAGGGAGGTAACCAAGAACCCGACGGTCACTCTGACAGAGCTCCAGAGTTCCTCTGTGGAGATGGGAGACCCTTCCAGAAGGACAACCATCTTTGCAGCACTCCACCAATCAGGCCTTTATGGTAGAGTTGCCAGACGAAAGTCACTCCTCAGTAAAAGGCACATGACAGCCCGCTTGGAGTTTGCCCAAAGGCACCTAGAGGACTCTCAGAACATGAGAAACAAGATTCTCTGGTCTAATGAAACCAAGATTGAACTCTTGGCCTGAATGCCAATTGTCACATCTGGAGGAAACCTGGCACCATCCCTACTGTGAAGCATGGTGGTGGCAGCATCATGCTGTGGGGATGTTTTTCAGCGGCAGCGACTGGGAGGATCGAGGAAAAGATGAACGGAGCAAAGAACAGAGAGATCCTTGATGAAAACCTGCTCCAGAGTGCTCAGGACCTCAGACTGGGGCGAAGGTTCAGCTTCCAACAGGACAACGTCCCTAAGCACACAGCCAAGACAATGCAGGAGTGGCTTCGGGACAAGTCTCTGAATGTCCTTGAGTGGCCCAGACAGAGCCAAGACTTGAACCTGATCGAACATCTCTGGAGAGACCTGAAAATAGCTGTGCAGCGATGCTCCCCATCCAACCTGACAGCGCTTGAGAGGATCTGCAGAGAAGAATGGGAGAAACTCCCCAAATACAGGTGTGCCAAGCTTGTAGCGTCATACCCAAGAAGACTCAAGGCTGTAATCGCTGCCAAAGGTGCTTCAACAAAGTACTAAGTAAATGGTCTGAATACTTATGTAAATGTGATATTTCCGTTTCTATTTTTTATTTCTAAAAACCTGTTTTGCCATTGTCATTATAGGGTATTGTGTGTGGATTGGTGAGGGAAAAAACAAAGTAATCAATTTTAGAATAAGGTTGTAATGTAACAAATGTGGAAAAAGTCTGGGGGTCTGAATACTTTCCCGAATGCACTGTACATTTCTTTTCAGGTGATAGACAGTCAAAATATATCGGAGAACCTGCTGCATTCACAAAAGGTCTGCACAATAAACAATTTTAATAAATTACTTGTTTTACTTTGTTCGAATTATCAAGGCATGTGTTCAGCTCCATGACATTCTATGCTAGGCTGCATATGGTGAAAGCAGTCGAAGTACAGTTAAGCACTGGCTCTGGCTGACAAAAAAGTCTTCCTGACTTCAGTCTGGAAAAGCTCCTTGATGTTGTAGGCACCATGCCTCGATAATGAAAGGGGCTGTGCTAATTTACTGATTGGTTATCCTCTGTGTCTTTCTCACTCAAACAACCACATGGACAGCCACACACAGCCCTCGAGCGCCACCCCCTTCCAAATAACAGCCCCCCAGGGGGAAAAAAAAACGTTTGAGAGAACCAATCAAAGCTCAAGACAATTTTTGTGTGAATATTGCATGAACAAACAAACTCCTGTCCAGACCAGTGTGTCACAGCTCTCCCTTGGTTTGTACCATGTGAGTCACGTCAGCCATACTATAGCAGTTAAGTATGCCCGTTCACAGATGTATTTGATTAGCTGCCCCTAACAGTAGTCCAACAAACTGGTTTAGAAATGGATTCTATAATTATCTGATAGCTGCTGGACCTCATCTTCCCTTGAGAGCAGACACTGTTTAGGACTGACTGACTTCAAGAGTTGATGACAGTAGATTTCCCATGCAGTATAGCTGTTGGATTTGTGTTTTACTACCGCCCCCTGGTGTTTACAGTGATAATAAACTCTTTCAAGAAAAGACACTTCAATGATGTTGGAAAGACCCCAAGCCAAGGGTCTTTTTTATTATATTTTTTGGGGGGTACTTTTTACCCCTTTTTCACCCCAATTTCCTGATATCCAATTGGTAGTTACAGTCTTGTCCCATCGCTGCAACTCCCATACGGACTCCGGAGACGCGAAGGTCGAGAGCCATACATCCTCTGAAACACGATCCTGCCAAGCCGCACTACTTCTTGACACACTACCCGCTTAACCCGGAAGCCAGCCGCACCAATGTGTTGGAGGAAACACCGTCCAGCTGGTGACCGAAGTCCCTGTGCATGCGCCCAGAGCGTCACTAGAGCACGATGGGACAAGGACATACTGGTTCAATCCCCGACACAGCCTGGGATCAAACCCGTATCGGTAGTGGCGCCTCTAGCAATGAGATGCAGTGCCTTAGACTGCTGCGCCACTCGGGAGGCCCCAAAAGCCGAGGGTCTTTAGAACATCGTTGCAGCATTCAGAGTACAGTTCCTTTCAAATGACATGGGTCTATCTAGAAAACCACTGTAGCACTCCTCTAATGTAGACAAGTTAACAGTGATAGAATGGGTCAAGCAATTGTAACAGGTGTTTAAATATGTAAGTAGCCTACTCTATCACTGAGGGGTAAAAAAACATCTATGGATAACCAAAGTGTTTTTTTTGTTGTTGAATTTTTCAATTGGACTTCTCTATGGGCCGTCTATGGGAATTGTCCTTTTGGGCTCGACTTCAGCTAAACTGCAGTCCCGAAAATGCCCGCTGAGCACAGTGGAAAGCGTGCTTCCAGACCAGAACCCTGGCCCCCTGTACTCTATGCCAGTGGTGTAAATTACTTAAGGAAAAATACTTTAAAGTACTACTTAAGTCGTTTTTGGGGGGTATCTGTACTTTACTATTTATATTTTTGACAACTTTTACTTTTACTTCACTACATTCCTAAAGAAAATAATGTACTTTTACTCCATACATTTTCCCAGACACCCAAAAGTACTCGTTACATTTTGAATGCTTAGCAGGACAGGAAATGGTCCAATTCACTCACATATCAAGAGAACATCCCCGGTCAGCTCTACTGCCTCTGATCTGGTAGACTCCCTAAACACACATGCTTCGTTTTTAAATGATATCTAAATGTTGGAGTGTGCCCCTGGCTATCTGTAAATATATATATTTTTTAAGGAATTTGAAATGATTTATACTTCACTTTTACTTTCGATACTTAAGTATATTTTAGCAATTAAATTTACTTTTGATACTTAAGTATATTTAAACCAAATACTTTTGACTTTTACTCAAGTAGTATTTTACTGGGTGACTTTCACTTTTACTTGAGTCATTTTCTATTAAGGTATCTTTACTTTTACTCAAGTATGATGATTGGGTACTTTTTCCACTACTGCTCTATGCATAGGCTTCACTAAGGTACATATTTGATTATTTTCCATTATAGCAATCCAAAGCAGAAAGCCACACCTCTGCATTGGTAAGTGAACATCACCCCCATCTAGAGGTGTATATTGTCTCAGGTGAGACTAGAACAATAATAGTCAACATTCCGTAGCTACTACACTAAAAGGTCAAATGAAACACGTACAGGGGCTGTTTTGTTGGATGTTTTAATCAAATGCCATTGCAAAAGACCATCATAGCATGGCATTTCTCCACGTATGTCTATTTTAAAAATAACTATTTCATCTATCTAATGGTTTCTCCAACTTCTACCCTTCTGGCCTTTAGTGAGAAAAGTTAAGCAGTAAAACTTTTGAAGGTCAGTTGTGAGCCTAAGTTAAAATGAGCATTGCAGGATCAAACATCAAAGTGAGCCATCTGGCCCCCAGCCTCAGTTTACCATTTTCTATACCTACTGTTTCCTATAACAGATTCCAATTATGTTGGCATGGAAACCTGCCCAGGAAATCATAACAAAATAAAGACCACTCCGAGGTCAGGAGGGTTGGATTGTAATGTCCATTTTGTCTTGATTTGCTTTTCTTTGCCACCTGAGTCAGCGACTGTCTCTGCTGATCTTGTTTTGGGCTCAGTAGAATATATCTCATGGTAATTGAATTGAACTAGTGTGGCAGGGGAGAGGGCCATTGGGCAGCTGTGGACTATCAAAATAAACAACAAAAGCTACAGAATACAAAGACACATATTAGGATCAAAATGAATGCTTTGGTATGACATGTACTTTGTGTACTTAAGTCGAGTTTTACACAAATCTTCCTTTGGCATCATCTCAAGGTAGAATGTAGCCCCTAGCTAGGCCTTGAACAGACAATACTCAGTCTGCATTCAGATAGGACTTGTATAGAAATATACTGGGATCAGATAGGACTTGTATAGAAATATATTGGGATCAGATAGGAATTGTATAGAAATATATTGGGATCAGATAGGACTTGTATAGAAATATACTGGGATCAGATAGGACTTGTATAGAAATATACTGGGATCAGATAGGACTTGTATAGAAATATATTGGGATCAGATAGGACTTGTATAGAAATATATTGGGATCAGATAGGACTTGTATAGAAATATACTGGGATCAGATAGGACTTGTATAGAAATATATTGGGATCAGATAGGAATTGTATAGAAATATATTGGGATCAGATAGGACTTGTATAGAAATATACTGGGATCAGATAGGACTTGTATAGAAATATATTGGGATCAGATAGGAATTGTATAGAAATATATTGGGATCAGGTAGGACTTGTATAGAAATATATTGGGATCAGATAGGAATTGTATAGAAATATATTGGGATCAGGTAGGACTTGTATAGAAATATATTGGGATCAGATAGGAATTGTATAGAAATATATTGGGATCAGATAGGACTTGTATAGAAACATACTGGGATCAGGTACGACTTGTATAGAAACATACTGGGATCAGATAGGAATTGTATAGAAATATATTGGGATCAGATAGGACTTGTATAGAAACATACTGGGATCAGGTACGACTTGTATAGAAATATATTGGGATCAGATAGGAATTGTATAGAAATATATTGGGATCAGGTAGGACTTGTATAGAAATATATTGGGATCAGATAGGAATTGTATAGAAATATATTGGGATCAGATAGGACTTGTATAGAAACATACTGGGATCAGGTACGACTTGTATAGAAACATACTGGGATCAGATAGGAATTGTATAGAAATATATTGGGATCAGATAGGACTTGTATAGAAACATACTGGGATCAGGTACGACTTGTATAGAAACATACTGGGATCAGGTACGACTTGTATAGAAACATACTGGGATCAGATAGGACTTGTATAGAAACATACTGGGATCAGGTACGACTTGTATAGAAACATACTGGAATTGTATAGAAATATATTGGGATCAGATAGGACTTGTATAGAAACATACTGGGATCAGGTACGACTTGTATAGAAACATACTGGGATCAGATAGGAATTGTATAGAAATATATTGGGATCAGATAGGACTTGTATAGAAACATACTGGGATCAGGTACGACTTGTATAGAAATATATTGGGATCAGATAGGAATTGTATAGAAATATATTGGGATCAGGTAGGACTTGTATAGAAATATATTGGGATCAGATAGGAATTGTATAGAAATATATTGGGATCAGATAGGACTTGTATAGAAACATACTGGGATCAGGTACGACTTGTATAGAAACATACTGGGATCAGATAGGAATTGTATAGAAATATATTGGGATCAGATAGGACTTGTATAGAAACATACTGGGATCAGGTACGACTTGTATAGAAACATACTGGGATCAGGTACGACTTGTATAGAAACATACTGGGATCAGATAGGACTTGTATAGAAACATACTGGGATCAGGTACGACTTGTATAGAAACATACTGGGATCAGGTACGACTTGTATAGAAACATACTGGGATCAGATAGGACTTGTATAGAAATATACTGGGATCAGGTACGACTTGTATAGAAATATACTGGGATCAGGTACGACTTGTATAGAAACATACTGGGATCAGGTACGACTTGTATAGAAACATACTGGGATCAGGTACGACTTGTATAGAAACATACTGGGATCAGGTACGACTTGTATAGAAATATATTGGGATCAGGTACGACTTGTATAGAAATATATTGGGATCAGGTACAACTTGTATAGAAATATATTGGGATCAGGTACGACTTGTATAGAAATATATTGGGATCAGGTACGACTTGTATAGACATTTACTGGGATCATGTGCGAGTTGTATTTTCTAGAAATGTCTTGGGCTCAAGATTAATCCTTTGTGAGGTGCCTAGAGACATCAGTGGTGTCTAATTTTTAAATGGGATGTACTGTCTGTGTCTGAGAATATCAGTCTACTTTGTACTCTCTCCAACCCCCCCTCTATCTCTCTGTCTTTCTCTTCTTCTCTCTGTCTCTTTCACTCCCTCTCTCACTCCCTCTCTAATCAAAGGCTATCCTTTAGTATGCTTTCAGGTACAGCTTAATAACTTACATAAACTCTTTCCCATGTTTTAGGACTTTCCTTGAAAACATCATTATTTTCTAAGATTGATTGATTCATAGTACCTGCTCTGAATGTTGTTTGGGTGCTAATATAGTCTGTAAAGTGCATATTCCTTTTCAGTGCACACGGCACAGCACACACACACACACACACACACACACACACACACACACACACACACACACACACACACACACACACACACACACACACACACACACACACACACACACACACACACACACACACACACACACACACACACACACACACACACACACACACACACACACACACACACACACACACACACACACACACACACGCTCAGTTTATTGGCCCATCATATTGGCCCATCACAGGTTGTGTGGCAGTATTACATTCCATTTGCATTCTAATTTCCTACAGATTGGCTGCTTGTTCAATGGGCCTCAATGAGATGGATGTGCAGGTTTATAATAAGCGGAGATGAAGGAAATGAAGGAAATATTACATCCTGTGAAGTGGTAAAAACGTCTTGGATGTTGCGTGTTGCGGGTGGCGTAGACGTGAAAGAACACTGTTCATTGCCCAACGCAAATGTCATTATTGTCAGATTAGAAGACATGCGAGGAGAGGACAGTCTGTATCGGGATGGCAGTGTGGAAGTCACTGGTCTGGATAGACTGGATATATTGTTGTGGCACTGTGGAGTCTCGGGGGGGTTCAGTGTGGCGTGTGTGTGAGCGTTTGTGTGTGTGAGTGAGTGAGAATGTTAATGTCCACAAAAGACGAACAGCGCTTTTAATAATCAGATTTACAGAGCACAAAGCAAACCTAATTGCTTTTAAATTTACCCTAACTGGCATTTATGGAGCGCAGTGCCGCTTGGGTATTTAGTACATTACAGTGTGTGTGTGTGTGTGTGTGTGTGTGTGTGTGTGTGTGTGTGTGTGTGTGTGTGTGTGTGTGTGTGTGTGTGTGTGTGTGTGTGTGTGTGTGTGTGTGTGTGTGTGTGTGTGTGTGTGTGTGTGTGTGTGTGTGTGTGTGTGTGTGTGTGTGTGTGTGTGTGTGTGTGTGTGTGTGTGTGTGTGTGTGTGAGTGAGACAGTCTTGCAGTCTTGCATGGTCACTCCCGGCACTCACCTCCCCCTATAAGCTACTACAGAATGGTGAGGTAATTGGACCAGCTCAACATTCTGAAACAGAAACATAGACGAGTCAGTTAATAAATAGACCTGAGTTACTGTTTGAACAGAATAGTGCACATTAAGGTTAATCTCTCTCCCTGTAAAAAGCTGGCCTAATGGACAAGACCTCAGTTAGCTACGTGGTCGGTATGTCAGCAGTCTGAGCCCAGCGATGACTGTCTCCTTCTGCTCGTTCATCCGAATTGCAAACCATTTAGATATCTTTCAGCTTTATGAAGGCACCTTTTCTCTAGATACAGCTTCCTTTTAGAAAGAGCTGCTGATTGTTGTTATCATGGGTCATATGAAATGCTGATTGAGACGATAACTTCACATAGCTAGGCTATACTTGAGCTCTGAAAGTCACTGCTTGTATTAAATGTATATATCATATCTTCACTTCTTGCCCTTGAATGCATTGCTCTTCATAGTTCACAGCTTGTGTTTACCATACCAGTATTTGTCCTAACATAAGCATTGCATGTGTACGAATATGAGTCACAGCACGTACAGTAATCATACATCTCCATGTGTGCTAGGAAATAATTAGCCTCCCAACAACAAATCCGGGTCACCCGCATAGGAATTTAAATATACATTTTACCTCCATCCTCACAATTGTCCAAAACATTGGGCATCTACAAGAGACCCCTCCCACACACACAATATGATGAACCCTGGATATGATCAGTGCACAGGCCTGGGACCCCAGTGGTGATGCTGCGTATAATATATGACTGCTAGAGGCCTCTCTCTCTCTCTCTCTCTCACACACACACACACACACACACACACACACACACACACACACACACACACACACACACACACACACACACACACACACACACACACACACACACACACACACACACACACACACACACACACACACACACACACACACACACACACACACACACACACAGCTCAGTGCCACAGCCAGCTGATGGATGGGGAACAAGTATGCTAATGCCCTATTGTTTTTAAAGCCTCTCTCTCCTAGCTGCTCTAACTTATAGCATTATGAAAGCCTTCACGGCAATCTCCTCCATTTGTCACGCTGCCGCCGCAAAGTTCACCGACAGAAATAAAACCGGTGAAATGGAGGAGCTGGGAAATGATTTAATGTAAAGTCAAACATTATAGTCTATAAGGTTGTAGGGAAAAGGTGATATTGGTTTTGTTTATGTTTGCCTGCCATATGTTCCCTTGGCATGACTATCTACGGTGATTTACACAGGGAAATGGATGCTTGGTTGTTTGTTGATTGCATATAAAAAAAACAGCTCATAAAACTTCTGTCCTGTATGGTTGGGTGGAAAGTCCATTTCTGCCTGCAACCAACAGACTTGTGGTCACCTCAAACACAATGTGTGTGTGTGTGTGTGTGTGTGTGTGTGTGTGTGTGTGTGTGTGTGTGTGTGTGTGTGTGTGTGTGTGTGTGTGTGTGTGTGTGTGTGTGTGTGTGTGTGTGTGTGTGTGTGTGTGTGTGTGTGTGTGTGTGTGTGTGTGTGTGTGTGCGTGCGTGCGTGCGTGCGTGTGTGTGTGTGCGTACATGCGTGGTGTTATACCTCCAGGACAGAGAGAGGCACTGGTCACATTAGCAAGACTAAGTGTCTGTCAATGTTGTCCTTGGTTTGAATCCCAAATAGAACCCTATTACCTATATTGTGCACAACCTATAAAGGGCCCAAAAGTAGTGCACTATATAGGGATTAGGGTGCTATTTGGGACGTACCCTTAGCTTGGCTATTCTTCCCTCTTTCTCTAGGGTTGGCTATTCCTCCATCTCCTCAGAACCCAGCACCCTATGCTCTGGTCATTTCTGAGATTTATCAGCTTTGCCACTTTGCCGTACCCCCTGTTTCATCAGATACTACCACACTGACTGAGTTCATTCTCAGAGAGAGAGAGACACTTTCTACGAGAGGGAGGAAACTTTGCTGTCCTGGCCTCAGCAAGCAGTTGGCTGGCATGTTTTATATCAAATGAAAAGAGAAAAATGAACTGACTCTTCGACCTCTCATTCCTTTCTCTTGAATCTCCTCTTTGTCCGACAGATAATAGTCCTGTCTGTCCTCGTCTTTCTAACCTTCATTTTACAGTTATTTTATTATTTTATTTACACAAAAAGAGAACATGTTCAACCTTTACAACAAACTTTTACCAAGGTAAAAGTAAGAATGCTCAAACGTAGCCTAAATCTCCAACAGCTTGAAGGCTCCCACTGTGACTGTCTGGACAATATGATCTGTCCACAGTCACAAACAGTACATATACATCACAAGTACTGTTCATTTGATGTCCTCAGTCTGGTACAGCACAAATAGTCTCCTCTGCTTTATTCTCTCCTCTATCCCTGCCTGCCTATACCTGCTGGTTCAAAATGTCTCACTGCTGGAGAGCATATACTGAACCCTTTCCCAGCAGCGTATGGTGGCTAAGGCCACTACTCCCATATAACCCTCATGTAATAGACCTTGGTCCAAGGTGCTTGATAAGCTTGCATGGGTTTTACTGGTACTTCTGAGTCTATAACAGCAGGGGGTAAAATGACTAGGGATGAGAGGGACCTAGCCAGCACACCATAGAGAATGGTAATACCCATATCACCCTCTCTCTCTCTGAAGAGGACAGTGTTGGGTTATTCAAGGGTTGAGGGATAAAAAGCGTGTGGTCTCGGCCGTTCCGTTCTGATGGATTTCTGCTATTATCAGTGTTTATATTAATTCCTGCGGTGATAAATGGATACATGTGTTTTATTCCCTGCAGAAGAAGCTTAGGGACACACACACACACAGTGGAAGGATGGTGCAGAGCGAGACAGAGGTTAAAGAGCTGAACAATAATCACCACCTCGACCAATCAGCTGCTCTGATGTGTGCATGATGTTCCTTGTTATGCAATAAGTACGCCAACATGGATGGATGTGTTAAACTATGAGAGCATGTGAATGAGGACTGATCAGCTCCAATCTGAATGTTCACTTGTTAATTTAGTCATATTTTAGTTGAGTAGAGAGAAGATAAAGTCTGTATGCCAAATGGCACCCTATTCCCTAACGTTATAGAGTACACGCCTTTTTGACCAGCCCCAAAGTAGTGCACTACCGTTCAAAAGTTTGTGGTCACTTAGAAATTTCTTTGTTATTGAAAGAAAAGCACATTTTTATGTCCATTAAAATAACATCAAATTGATCAGAAATACAGTGTAGTCATTGTTAATTGTAAATGACTATTGTAGATGGAAAAGCTGATTTTTTTTATGGAATATCTACATACAGGCGTACAGAGGCCCATTATCAGCAACCATCACTCCTGTGTTCCAATGGCACGTTGTTAGCTAATCCAAATGTATCACTTTAAATGGCTAATTGATCATTAGAAAAGCCTTTTGCAATTATGTTAGCACAGTGAAAACTGTTGTTCTGATTAAAGAAGCAATAAAACTGTCCTTCTTTAGTTGAGGATCTGGAACATCAACATTTGTGGGTTCGATTACAGGCTCAAAATGTCCAGAAACAAATTATTTTCTTCTGAAACTCATCAGTCTATTCTTGTTCTGAGAAATGAAGGCTATTCCATGCAAGAAATTGCCAAGAAACTGAAGATCTCGTTCAACGCTGTGTACTACTCCCTTCACAGAACAGCGCAAACTGGTTCTAACCAGAATAGAAAGAGGAGTGGGAGGCCCCGCTGCACAACTGAGCAAGAGGACAAGTACATTAGAGTGTCTAGTTTGAGAAACAGATGCCTCACAAGTCCTCAACTGGCAACTTTATTAAATAGTACCCGTAAAACACTATTCTCAACATCAACAGTGAAGAGGTGACTCCGAGACGCTGGCCTCTGACCAAATATGGTGTCCTATAGGATATACTACACCCCTAACGATATAGTGAAGTCTTGTTACATTCTAGAATATCTGAGGAATACATACGAACTTGATTTGACTCGGTTTTATCTAACAAAACGACACTTCCTGTTATCTCTGGGACCCTTTGGATGATAAATCAGAGCAAGATTTCAGAATGTAAGTACACATTTCACTTTCAGAGGTGAATTTATCAAATCTATCGCTGTGAAAAAAGTGTTTTGTTGTTAGGAGCTCTCCTCAAACAATAGCATGGCATTTTCTCACAGTAATAGCTACTGTAAATTGGACAGTGCAGTTATATTAAGGAGAATTTAAGCTTTCAGCCGATATAAGAAACTTATATGTACCGACATTTGTTGTTTCTCTAAAATCTGCGATCTTGACATAAGGCGCTGCATGATTTACAAAAATTCAGGTCGAGACTAGTTTTCAACCTTTTAAGCTAGAAATACCATTCAAAGTCTAAAACGTGCAGACCGGTCTGGAATAGTGTGCTTGAATACAGCCTTTTGATCCCATGTACACTTTTTGAACTATAACCGTTTTACATGTGCATAAAAGCATAGGCTTGAATGAGAAGTATTTGTATTCGCCACTGCTCTTGAACCGCTAAAGCTACAAAAGCCAAACTAATGTTGACATTTACAGACTGACTCAACTTAGATTGCTTATCAAAATACTTATTTGGGATAGGTGGGGAGCTAGCGTCCCACCTCGACAACATCCGGTGAAATTGCAGAGCGCGAAATACAAAATACAAAAATCGTAATATTAAACATTCATGAACATGTCTTACATCGTTTAAAAGCATAACTTCTTGTTAATCCAACCGCGTTGTCAGATTTCAGAAAGGCTTTATGGCGAAAGCCTACCATCCGATTATCTGAGGACAGCGCCCCACACACAAAAGCATTAAACATTTTCCAAACCAGCAGAGGCGTCACAAAAGTCAGATATAGCGCTAAAATAATTCACTTACCTTTGAAGATCTTCCTCTGTTTGCAATCCCAAGGGTCCCAGCTACACAACAAATGGTTGTTTTGTTCGATAAAGTCCTTCTTTATATCCCCAAAAAGTCAGTTTAGTTGGCACGTTTGATTCAGTAATCCACCCGTTCCACTCGTTCAACATGCATACAAAGGAATCCCAAAAGTTACCAATAAACTTCGTCCAAACAAGTCAAACAACGTTTCTAATCAATCCTCAGGTACCCTAATATGTAAATAAATGATCAAATTTAAGACGGAATGTAGTATGTTCAATACCGGAGATAAATAATGAGGTGCGTGCCCTCATCCACGCGCGCCACAAGACTACAGTCAAAATGAGAGCCACCTTGAAAAACTCAATTACTGAAACGCTTTCTAAAGACTGTTGACATCTAGTGGAAGCCATAGGAACTGCAATCTGGGAGGTATTCCTTTGAATCTCCCATAAACAAGCATTTGAATGAGCTGTGACCTCAACAACAACAACAAAAAACATTCTGGATGGATTCTCTTGGGGTTTTCGCCTGCCATATCAGTTATGTTATACTCACAGACATTATTTTAACAGTTTTAGAAACTTCAGAGTGTTTTCTATCCAATACTACCAATTATATGCATATCCTAGCTTCTGGGCCTGAGTAACTGGCAGTTTACTTTGGGCACGTCATTCATCCGCATTTCCCAATACTGCCCCCTATCACTAAAAAGTTGAATGATGCTGTTTGTACTTTTTGAACAATAATCATAAAAAATGTGCATAAAAGCTCCATAGTCTTCAAAAGGCAAAAATTTGATTCACCACTGCTCTTGATCCGTTTCAGCAATAAACACCAACCCCACATTGGCATATGCAGACTGACTCAACTTAGATTGCTTCATTGCAGCTTTTTTGCTACCATCATAAACTACAATGAACAAAAATATAAACGCAACATGCAACAATTTCAAAGATTTTGTATAATGAAATCAGTCAATTGAAATAAATTCATTAGGGCCTAATCTATGGATTTCACATGACTGGAAACACACATATGCATCTGTTGGTCACAGATACTGTACCTTCAAAAAAAGTTAGGGGCGTGGATCAGAAAACCCCGCAGGTGTAGGAGCCGGATGTGGAGGTCTTGGGATGGCATGGGTCTGCGGTTGGACGTACAGAAACTGCACATTTTACAGTGGCCTTTTATTGTCCCCAGCACAAGGTGCACCTGTGTAATGATCATGCTGTTTAATCAGCTTCTTGATATGCCACACTTGTCAGGTGGATGGATTATGCTGGCAAAGGAGAAATGCTCACTAACAGGGGATGTAAACAAATTTGTGCACACAATTTGAGAGAAATACGTTTTTTGTGCATATTAAACATTTTTGGGATGTTTTATTTCGGCCTTACTGAAAAGCTCAGTAACTTTGAACGTGGCACCATCATAGGATGCCACCTTTCTAACAAGTCAAATCATCAAATTTCTGCCCTGCTAGAACTGCCTGGTCAACTGTAAGTACTGTTATTGTGAAGTGGAAATGTCTAGGAGCAACAATGGCTCAGCTGCGAAGTGGTAAGCCAAACAAACTCACAGAGCGGGATTGCGGAGTGCTGAAGCACATAAAAAGTGTCTGTCATCGGTTGCAACACTCACTATAGAGTTCCAAACTGCCTCTGGAAGCAACGTCAGCACAAGAACTGTTCATCAGGAGCTTCATGAAATGGGTTTCCATGGCCGAGCAGTCGCACACAAGCCTAAGATCACCATACGCAATGCCGAGCATCGGCTGGAGTGGTGCAAAGCTCGCCGCCATTGGACTCTGGAACAGTGAAAAAGCATTCTCAGGAGTGATGAATCATGCTTCACCATCTGGCAGTCCGACGGACGAATCTGGGTTTGGCGGATGCCAAGAGAACGCTACCTGCCCCAATGCATAGTGCCAACCACACCTACAATCCACCCCAAAATAGGTCACTATAACTGACAGCCTATGACAACTCTATTACTACCATGACTACTACTACCACCATTACTACTGCCGTCACTATCACTACTACTACTCTTTCATAAACAGAAATACTTCAAGCCTAGCAAGCACACAACATTTACTAAAGTAAATGTCATTTTAAAATGTTCTCTATAAATTCAAAGTGAAAGGACCAAAACCATTATAGTAAGCTGGAACGGTACCGCACCATTTTGATTCCATTTAAGTCAAAAAGACCCAGTCCCATTCCTTTCCAACATTTTTGGCCTGGCTTTTTTGTGTGGCTCAATCGGTAGAGCATGGTGTTTTTAATGGCAATAATTAGATTCCTGCTTTGCCCATCGATATAAATAAAAATATGCACACGACAGTAAGTCGCTTTGGATAAAATCGTCTGCTAAATGGTATGTATTATTATTATTATTATTATACACTGAGTGTACAAAACATTAAGAACACCTTCCTAATATTGAATTGCACCCATAGCCGTGGGACATAGGGGGTGCTGAGGTTGCTGCAGCAGCCCCTGAAAAATCTAAAAAGAAAAAAATATACAGTACCAGTCAAAGGTTTGGACACTCCTACTCATTAAAGGGTTTTTCTTATTTGTTTTTCAAATTTTCTACATTGTAGAATAATAGTGAAGACATCAAAACTATGAAATAACACATATGGAATCATGTAGTACCTAAATATATGTTAAACAAATCCAAATATATTTTATATTTGAGATTGTTCAAAGTAGCCACAGCTTTGCACACTCTTGGCATTCTCTCAACCAGCTTCATGTGGTAGTCACCTGGAATGCATTTCAATTAACAAGTATGATAAAAGTTAATTTGTGGAGTTTCTTTCCTTCTTAATGCGTTTGAGCCAATCAGTTGTGTTGTGACAAGGTATGGGTGGTATACAGAAGATAGACCTATTTGGTAAATGACCAAGTCCATATTATGGCAAGAACAACTCAAATAAGCAAAGAGAAATGACAATCTATCATTACTTTAAGACATGAAGGTCAGTCAATTCGGAACATTTCAAGTGCAGTTGCAAACACCATCAAGCGCTATGATGAAACTGGCTCTCATGAGGATCGCCAAAGGAAAAGTAGACCCAGAGTTACCTCTGCTGCAGAGGATAAATTCATTACAGTTACCAGCCTCAGAAATTGCAGCCCAAATATATGCTTCACGTAGTTCAAGTAACAGACACATCCCAACATCAACTACTCAGAGGAGACTGCGTGAATCAGGACTTCATGGTTGAATTGCTGCAAAGAAACCAATACTAAAGTACACCAATAAGAAGAAGAGACTTGCTTGGGCCAAGAAACATGAGCAATGGACATTAGACCGGTGGAAATCTGTTCATTGGTCTGATGAGTCCAAATGTGAGATTTTTGTTCCCAACTGTCTTTGTGAGACGGAGAGTATGTGAACGGATGATCTCTGCATGTGTGGTTCCCACCATGAAGCATAGAGGATGAGGTGTGATGGTGTGGAGGTGCGTTGCTGGTGACACTGTCTGTGATTTATTTAGAATTCAAGGCACACTTAACCAGCATGGCTACCACAGCATTCTGCAGCGATACGCCATCCCATCTGGTTTGCGCTCAGTGGGACTATCATTTGTTTTTCAACAGGATAATGACCCAACACACCCCCAGGCTGTGTAAGAAGGAGAGTGATGGAGTGCTGCCTCAGATGACCTGGCCTCCACAATCACCCGACCTCAACCCAATTGAGATGGTTAGGGATGACTTGGAGCGCAGAGTGAAGGAAAAGCAGCCAACAAGTGCTCAGCATATGTCGGAACTCCTTCAAAACTGTTGGAAAAGCATTCCAGGTAAAGCTGGTTGAGAGAATGCCAAGAGTGTGCAAAGCTGTCATCAAGGCAAAGGGTAGCTACTTTGAAGAATCTCAAATAGAAAATATATTTTCATTTGTTTAACACTTTATTGGTTATTAAATTATTCCATATGTGTTGTTTCATAGTTTTGATGTCTTCACTATTATTCTATAATGTAGAAAATAGTAAAAATAAAGAAAAACCCTTAAATGTGTAGGTGTCCAAACTTTTGACTGGTACTGTATAGATATATATATCTATACAGTACATATATATATACAGTACAAGCATTTCTGTACAACGAAGGTGCAGTATGTCATTGTAAGGGTCATGAATGGAATTCGTTAAAAAAAAATATATATATATATACTACACTTGTGGAATATGGAGATTTGGCATTGGACATATCAGGTGAATTATTACAATGGTGGGGCAGAGACACTTGGTGAAGAAGGTATAATAAATATAATTTCTCAACTCCAGCTGAGGACACTGATCTTCTGTATGAAAAGGCATTGACTATCCATGCTGGAAAAAATGACCAACATCTTTGTGAATGGAATTGATATGTTTACATGAATGATTAGAATATTCCACCCTGAAACCATATAATCGTATGAAATTGATTAGAATCATCAATGAAATTGATTAGAATCATCAATTATTATTAATGATGTGTGTAGTCTTAGTCAGTAAAATTATAATAAATGATGTGTGTAGTTTTAGTCAGAATTAGGGTAAAACAATATATCTGTACAATATGTCTCTATAGTATCTTAAACACAGACTGTCTGAGCAAAATTCGGTGCCGACCTTGCTAGGGGCCTCTGAGAGATTTGAGGGAGGACAGTGAGTGCTTCTCACGGTCCCTAATCTTTGTCGGCTGGGTATTGATAAAGTATGTGCGTAGGATACCTACTGTTCGTGTGTATGTATGTGCGTATGTATCTACTGTTTGTGTGGAAGTATGTGCGTCGCTATAAAATGGATGTCTTTGTATTGTGGACTTCAGAACGTTCTTGTGAATAAACTGTACTAACCTTTTGCATAAGCTGAGTCTTTGACAAATTATTATTAAACCCATGGTCTTACAAACCTCGGGGATTGGTCAAAGCTATTGATTGATTGTTATTATCATTGGGATTGAAAATTCTCGTGACAATCTTTCACATACCTGATAGAGCATATTCAGACAGTGCATGAAAGAGTTGAAACGTTCTATTGTTAGCTGTGCAGTCACAGTGTCAACCCTTTACTGGAGCTCCATTTAATATGCTTCAACTTGTTGTCATATAAACACACACACACACACACACACACACACACACACACACACACACACACACACACACACACACACACACACACACACACACACACACACACACACACACACACACACACACACACACACACACACACACACACACACACACACACACACACACACACACATACACACACACACACACACAAACACATTTAAATTACTGCACTAGCGATTCTTTCAGAGTAGCTTTGCATAAACTAGTTTGAGTAAAAAAAGGCATGGCAAATAGAAAACTGGATGGTCTTCAGAGATATAGTAGATGGGAGGGGTTGAGGGTAGCTGGAGGATGGGACTGAAAACAAACAAAAGATAATTAATGTAAAATATGTGTCTTTAAAATGTATATAGTATGTATAAACTGGAAGTAGAAGACTAATTGTTGTTGTCCATTAGTTTACTCCAATTAGGGGAGGGGTGGTTAGGTTAGGGGAAAATAATAAAGGAAAATATATTTGAAAAATATATATTTAAAATAATATATATTTATTAAAAAGATATATATAAATGGGGGATTGGAAATGATGAAGACAATTACATTGATATAACCCACAATCTATTTGGAATAATAAAGCTGATCCACCCTGAAAAAAAATATATTAAAAAATGAAACTAGTTTGAGTTGAGATGATTTGGAAGAAGTCCAGCTAGAGGTTAAGTACCAGAACAGATTATATCAAATCTACAGTTAGTGTAAACTTTTGAAAATGATTAGATAGAAAACATATGGCAGTCAAGTCATATTTCAATGTGTGCTCCATGTTGTGTGAGCAGAACAAACAACACATTTCTGCTTAACTAAGAAACTAAGATAGATAAGTTCTAAAGCTCTAAGTTCTATTCTAGACCAACAAGGTCTCAAACTCACTGCAAAAATGTATCTCATCACACAATAAAAACCTGAGTAGGAGGAAGCCAGTGGGAAGACATCACAGTTCTGGTATGACTGAGGCCACACATAAACCTGGAGGCTATTGTAGGCAACCTACCAACTTGGTTTAGAACTCTGAATCTAAACTTCATCGTTACACTCCTACACCTGCTGTTGTACTGTTAGACTCTTCAGCTCCAAAGAACCACACACTGTGATCCACTGTTTAAGTGCAATGAAGTACATAGACCCACCTATGCATATGTGTTTTTTATGTAGTGAGAAGTGTAAACCATACAACAGTGTTGATGGGCCTCAGTGAGTACATTTACATGCACACTAATACTTCGATATTAAACTGATTATCGCATTAGGTCGAGTATGGCATTAGTCATGTAAACACCTTACTCTGCTTATCTTAATCGGCGTAAGGTCAAAATCGAAGTAAGCATACGCCGATTAAAACACCTGATTTTCTAAGCAATCTTTCGAATTATTAGGAAATTGACACAGTTTAATCAGCGTTCCAGCAGTATATATGATCAGCATCGGTAGCACAAGCCTCCCCAATGAGTGACTGAAGTGATTTCGGAAAAACAAAGTATGCATCTTAGAAATTGTTTTTACATACAAACTTCATATGCACGAACTAGGAATCAAATAGGCCTCGCCAAAATAACATGGTCGCTGTGGTAGAACGTTTTTTTGATTGACGATTTTCTGCATTTATTTAAGTCCCATTAAAAAGGCTGATTTCAGATGTGTCCATGTGAACATATTAGGGAAATCGTTGTTCTTGCAAAGCCTGTCAACTTTTTAAACAAACTATTATAGCCCGACTATTCACAATAATAGTATTATTGTGTGCATGTAACTGCACTCGGTGAAGTGATGTGGTGTAGGCAGAGGTTAGATTATTCTGGATCTACACAGAGGGTTTGAGGGTTGAAGAGGCGAAACTGAAGGGGGTTGAGAGTGAGGAGGTGTTTAGAATGGTGATGCTATATTGGATTGGTAGTGGTTCGACAAACGGAGAATCTCTATTTTTGATCCGTATCCTCCTCTAAACGTCATTCCACTAAATTGACCACAGCATCTACCAATCGCCCATAGCACTGGCCCTCAACCCCTCGGTGTTCACTGCCTCTTATACTTACTATTCATTGGGAACATTGTCAACGTCACCCTCTTATCTCCACGCATCGTCTGTTCAACCGATATTCCTGGTCAACAATACACCCTCAACCTCCTTATATCCATTAAAGTATATTTTAACTGACGCCTCTCAGCAGCACGCTCGTCATCCCCCCTTACCTCACGTTCGTCTCTTGTGAGAGTAGCAGGAGATTTGGTTCTGGGTGCTGAGAATAGCTCACCCTGTCCCCAGTGAGTGTATGGCCTTAGCCCCAGTCTCAGCCCAAGCCCCAGTCTCAACTCGAGCCTCAGCCTTCCCTATTTGTTGTGTCCCCTCCTCAGACACTTCCATTAAGATAGTGTCAAGATAAACTCAACTTCATCCTGCATTTCTGTTTACTAGAGGAGACACTGGGCTGGTTGTCTTTCTGTGTCAAATTTTTCCCTGTTTTACCAACTTTTAGTGTGATAAAGATATAAAAGGAGGATGGGGTAGATAGGGAGGGTATCCGGCAGGAGTGTGGTGATTTGTTTTGTTCCGTCTTTATTTCTCAAACATAGATTGAGTTGGCTCTGATGAGAGACACAGTGAAGATACAAGGTACTATATCACTTTGTTAGGTTTCAGAGTTGCATCAGGTTTGTCGTGAAGTCATTACCCTCCTAACCTATTATCAACCCTCCTCTCCTCCCTTTCTGCATCCTTTGACTCTCTATGTCCCCTATCCTCCAGGCCGGCTCGGTCCTCCCCTCCTGCTCCGTGGCTCGACGACTCATTGCGAGCTCACAGAACAGGGCTCCGGGCAGCCGAGCGGAAATGGAGGAAAACTCGCCTCCCTGCGGACCTGGCATCCTTTCACTCCCTCCTCTCTACATTCTCCTCTTCTGTCTCTGCTGCTAAAGCCAATTTCTACCACTCTAAATTCCAAGCATCTGCCTCTAACCCTAGGAAGCTCTTTGCCACCTTCTCCTCCCTCCTGAATCCTCCTCCCCCTCCTCCCCCCTCCTCCCTCTCTGCTGATGACTTCGTCAACCATTTTGAAAAGAAGGTCGACGACATCCGATCCTCGTTTGCTAAGTCAAACGACACCGCTGGTTCTGCTCACACTGCCCTACCCTGTGCTTTGACCTCTTTCTCCCCTCTCTCTCCAGATGAAATCTCGCGTCTTGTGACGGCCGGCCGCCCAACAACCTGCCCGCTTGACCCTATCCCCTCCTCTCTTCTCCAGACCATTTCCGGAGACCTTCTCCCTTACCTCACCTCGCTCATCAACTCATCCTTGACCGCTGGCTACGTCCCTTCCGTCTTCAAGAGAGCGAGAGTTGCACCCCTTCTGAAAAAACCTACACTCGATCCCTCCGATGTCAACAACTACAGACCAGTATCCCTTCTTTCTTTTCTCTCCAAAACTCTTGAACGTGCCGTCCTTGGCCAGCTCTCCTGCTATCTCTCTCAGAATGACCTTCTTGATCCAAATCAGTCAGGTTTCAAGACTAGTCATTCAACTGAGACTGCTCTTCTCTGTGTCACGGAGGCGCTCCGCACTGCTAAAGCTAACTCTCTGTCCTCTGCTCTCATCCTTCTAGACCTATCGGCTGCCTTTGATACTGTGAACCATCAGATCCTCCTCTCCACCCTCTCCGAGCTGGGCATCTCCGGCGCGGCCCACGCTTGGATTGCGTCCTACCTGACAGGTCGCTCCTACCAGGTGGCGTGGCGAGAATCTGTCTCCGCACCACGTGCTCTCACCACTGGTGTCCCCCAGGGCTCTGTTCTAGGCCCTCTCCTATTCTCGCTATACACCAAGTCACTTGGCTCTGTCATATCCTCACATGGTCTCTCCTATCATTGCTATGCAGACGACACACAATTAATCTTCTCCTTTCCCCCCTCTGATAACCAGGTGGTGAATCGCATCTCTGCATGTCTGGCAGACATATCAGTGTGGATGACGGATCACCACCTCAAGCTGAACCTCGGCAAGACGGAGCTGCTCTTCCTCCCGGGGAAGGACTGCCCGTTCCATGATCTCGCCATCACGGTTGACAACTCCATTGTGTCCTCCTCCCAGAGTGCTAAGAACCTTGGCGTGATCCTGGACAACACCCTGTCGTTCTCAACTAACATCAAGGCGGTGACCCGTTCCTGTAGGTTCATGCTCTACAACATTCGCAGAGTACGACCCTGCCTCACGCAGGAAGCGGCGCAGGTCCTAATCCAGGCACTTGTCATCTCCCGTCTGGATTACTGCAACTCGCTGTTGGCTGGGCTCCCTGCCTGTGCCATTAAACCCCTACAACTCATCCAGAACGCCGCAGCCCGTCTGGTGTTCAACTTTCCCAAGTTCTCTCACGTCACCCCGCTCCTCCGCTCTCTCCACTGGCTTCCAGTTGAAGCTCGCATCCGCTACAAGACCATGGTGCTTGCCTACGGAGCTGTGAGGGGAACGGCACCTCCGTACCTTCAGGCTCTGATCAGGCCCTACACCCAAACAAGGGCACTGCGTTCATCCACCTCTGGCCTGCTCGCCTCCCTACCTCTGAGGAAGTACAGTTCCCGCTCAGCCCAGTCAAAACTGTTCGCTGCTCTGGCACCCCAATGGTGGAACAAACTCCCTCACGACGCCAGGTCAGCGGAGTCAATCACCACCTTCCGGAGACACCTGAAACCCCACCTCTTTAAGGAATACCTAGGATAGGATAAAGTAATCCTTCTAACCCCCCCCCCTTAAAAGAGTTAGATGCACTATTGTAAAGTGGTTGTTCCACTGGATATCATAAGGTGAATGCATCAATTTGTAAGTCGCTCTGGATAAGAGCGTCTGCTAAATGACTTAAATGTAAATGTAAATTACCTTTGTATAAACTAAGCCCACCAGTGAGTTATAACAAGGGTATTGCCATTCCATTTGACCCTACTGAACACATCTGCTAAATATGTGTATGTGACCAATAAAATTAGATTTTATTTGATTTGGAGCACTTACCACAGACAGCCAAGTTATTTTACATTATGACATACGGTGAAGTGAAGGTTCGGTACAAGGAGCTGTGATCCAAAGACATCAAGCATAGTTAATTACTGTTAAAAGCTCTATGTTCTTTGTTCTGTCTCCAGAGTCAATATAACAAAACAAAGCAATTGATACGACTCCGGCTGAGACAGAATGAATTTGATTACGATAATTACTTTTTCAGCTGGTCTATTATACAGCGCAGTAGGGGTTCTCTGCAATTACATTTTCCATGATTCCACAAAGCAGCTCAGAAGAAATCAACAGGTACAGGTGTGTTAGAATATTTTCCTTATTGAAGTCAGAATAATGTAGCTCCATTTAAAGAAAGTACTAAATTACTTTTAATTGTTAAGTGTTTTTGTGAACAACTGAACGACCAGTGCAGGTAGCCATAATACTTTAGAGAAAAGCACATTCATTTACTTAGAAGAAATCAACAGGTACAAACTATATTTGTTATATTCAGAAGTTACGTGAGTCATTGGTTAAAAACTTTCCTGAACCAACACTTGCACTTGACCCTCGACCCTCCACCCAGCAGTGTACTTACTATGCCTGTGATACGTGGTTGTCCCACCTAGCTATCTTAAGATGAATGCACTAACTGTAAGTCTCTCTGGATAAGAGCGTCTGCTAAATTAGTAAATTGTAAAAAATGTAACATGGATGCCCTCTCACACACACAGTCCCATCCCATCCCCCTGAAGGGAATCACCCGTGTCTGACGTTAACAGGCATCTAGGCTGGGAGGAGTAGAACAGAAAACATCAAACTGAACCAGCCAAAACATTTAACTTAATAAGGATGACCTGTTCTCCATTGTTCAAGTCCTGTCTTTTCTCTCACTCTTTTGTCCAAAAGAAAATGTACAATTACAGTGCTGACAAATAGATTTTTGTAAAAGCACTTTCAGAGCACTGTCATGTAGCTATGATTTAATGAAGAGGGAACATAAAAGCTCAAATCCTAACCTCACATTACCTACACTACAGTTCCTTTTCTCATACACCCACAGTGTAACTACCCCCTGACAAAGGGAGAGGCAGAAATGTGTCAGAGTTTTTAAGATGTTCCTCTGAAAACACCATAACAATAAATGCATGATACAGGGCCTTCAGAAAGTATTCACACACCTTGACTTTTTCCACATCTTGTTGTGTTACAGCCGGAATTTAAAATTGATTAAATGTTGATTGTTTGTCACTGGCCCACACACAATACCCCATGTCAAAGTGGAATTATGTTTTCGAAAATTTGTCAAATTAATACATTTTTTAAATCTGAAATAGTCAATAAGTATTCAAAAACTTTGTTATGGCAAGCCTAAATAAGTTCAGGAGTAAACATGTACTTAACAAGTCACATAATAAGTTGCATGGACTCATTCTGTGTGCAATAATAGTCTTTAATATGATTTTTTAATGACTACCTCATCTCTCTACCCCAAACATAACATCTGTAAGGTCCCTCAGTTGAGCAGTGAATTTGAAACACAGATTCAACCACAAAGACCAGGCAGGTTTTCTTTTCTTCTATCACAGCCATTCAACTCTGTAACTGTTTTAAAGTCACCATTGGCCTCATGGTGAAATCCCTGAGGGGTTTCCTTCCTCTCCGACAACTGAGCTAGGAAGGACGCCTGTATCCTTGTAGTGACTGGATGTATTGATACACCATCCAACGTGTAATTAATAACTTCACCATGCTCAAAGGGATATTGCTTCTTCTTTTTTTACCCATCTACCAATAGGAGTCCTTCTTTGCGAGAAAACTGAGGATGGATCAACAACATTGTGGTTACTCCACAATACTAACCTAATTCACAGAGTGAAAAGAAGGAAGCCTGTACAGAATAAAAATATTCCAAAACATGCATCCTGTTTGCAACAAGTCACTAAAGTAATACTGAAAAAAATGTGGAAAGCAATTAACACCTTGTGTTCAGGACAAAAAGTTATGTTTGGGGCAAATCCAATACAAAACATTACTGAGTACCACTCTCCAAATTTTCAAGGATAGTGGTGGCTGCATCATGTTATTGTCACGCTTGCTCCCACTCCCCCTCTCTGGCACTCGAGGGTGCCAGGCGGCTCATCATTACATACACCTGTCACCATCATTACGCACATCAACGCTTCTTTGGACTCACCTGGACTCCATCACTTTATTGATTGCCTCCTCTATATATGTCTAATCCTCAGTTTGATCCCCGTGTCAGCATTAATGTCGTTATGATTCCCTTGTTCAGACGCTGTCCGTGTTTTGTTTCATTTCTGTTATTTATTAAATATTCACTCCCTGTACTTGCTTCTCGTCTCCCAGGATCTGCCGTCACAGTTATGGGAATGCTTTTAATTGTTAAAACTTCTTCGGGATCGGTGTCTCTTTCACGGGACGGTTGAGCTAACATAGGCTAATGCGATTAGCATGAGGTTGTAAATAACAAGACATTTTCCAAAGACATAGACCTATCTGATATTGGCAGAAAGCTTAAATTCTTGTTAATCTAACTGCACTGTCCAATTTACAGTAGTTATTACAGTGAAATAATACCATGCTATTGTTTGAGGAGAGTGCACAATTTTGAACATGAAAAGTTGTTAATAAACAAATTAGGCAGTCTTGATACAACATTTTGAACAGAAATGCAGTGGTTCATTGGATCAATCTAAAACTTTGCACATACACTGCTGCCATCTAGTGGCCAGAATCTAAGTTGCACCTGAACTGGAAGATTACATTATGGCCTTTCTCTTGCATTTCAAAGATGATGGTACAAAAAAATAAAAATGAACAGTTCGTCTTTTGTTTGTATTATCTTCTACCAGATCTATTGTGTTATATTCTCCTACATTCCTTTCACATTTCCACAAATATCAAAGTGTTTCCTTTCAATTGGTACCAAGAATGTGCATATCCTTCCTTCAGGGCCTGAGCTACAGGCAGTTAGATTTGGGTATGTTATTTAGGCAAAAATAGATTTTCTGCTTGAAAATCTATAGCAAGACTTGAAAATGGTTGTCTAGCAATGATCAACAATCAATTTGACAGCTTGAAGAAATGTGAAAATAATAGGCGCAAATGTTGCACAATCCAGGTGTGCAGAGCGCTTAGAGACTTACCCAGAAAGAATCACAGCTGTAATAGCTGCCAATGTTCATTCTACCATGTATTGATTAAGGGGTTGAATACTTATCTAATCAAGATAGTGTTTTATTTTTCATGAATGTTTTACAAATGTTAGAATTTTCCTTCCACTTAAACGTTAGAGTATTTTTGTGTAGATTGTTGACAAAAAATTACAATTAATTCAATTGTATCCCACTTTGTAAGAACAAAATGTGGAAAAAGTCAAGGGGTGTGAATACTTTCTGGCGGCACTGTAAATACTGTGAGTACCTTACCAAACAGCACATCCAATTCTACTTCACGGTATTCTAGCTATATTATATCCACATACCTCTCTCAACCCTTTTTTGTTTGTACCTTATTTTTCCTCCACCCAGAGCATGTTATCTGAATTTGTAATTTGGGTGGTTCGAGCCCTGAATGCTGATTGGCTGAAAGCCGTGGTATATCAGACCATATACGATGGGTATGACAAAACATTTATTTTTACTGCTCTAATTACGTTGGTAACCAGGTTATAATAGCAATAAGGCACCTCGGGGGTTTGTGATATACTGTATGGCCAATATACCACAGCTAAGAGCTGTGTCCTAGCAGTGTCCTAAGAACAGCCCTTAGCCGTGGTATATTGGCCATATACCAAACCGCCTCGGGCCTTATTGCTTAATTATACAACAGGTGGGTCTAATCCTGAATGCTGATTGGCTAAAACTGCATTCCAGCCAGTGTCTATTCCACAAGTTACCACTTGCAAAATCTATGATGTTAAAATGCTTATTTACTCTGTTCCATCTGACTGCGCAATCCACTGTCTCATCAGCCTAGCATCGGCTTCTACCTGACCTATGGAGAGCATCAATATTGCAGCGTTTTCTACATGATCTGAGTGACGTTTCTGTATAGCTGGAAATACATGAACTATCCACCTGGGTGTACACCTGCTGCATACGGCCAACTAACCTCTGGACCAAGTGACCTTCGCTTCAGTTAACGACTGCAGGGGTCAAACGGAACATGACACCATAGTTGAACTAACTAAACACTGACACATAGGGCCATCATGTTCACATAGACATTAGATTAATATTACCTAGAATCTTCCAGTTTACCATGGGGTCGAAAGGAAAAACCATGGGTTTGATCAATTCCTATAGAAACACCTTCACATAAGGCCTCATCAAGTCATATTATTGATATTAGATTTTAGCTAGAATCTTGGCAGCCATCCAGGGATTAATTATATTTTCCATTTCCTCAAATGAAAGTGCTCATAAATGGTGGATACATTTTTCTCCTATCTTCCAGACTTGTTAATATAGCCTTTGACAAAATGGTTGTTTGTTGATAAGGTGAGAGATGGATGTCTCAAAGGGAAAATTTGAGATTAATATGATGAAAGGAGAAGGTGAATATTTTAGATATCCTGAAAAGAGTGGAGATATGAGAGACTAGATAGTGCTGTTTCTTGAAATAAGTGAAACATTGCCACCTAATGGTCTTACTATGCTACTTCCATGTTCAATATTCCTATGTGCTGTTAGTATTTTGCAGTCTGCACTCTCCATGATGGCCTCCGGACATTACTTCTGTGTGGCTTGAGATGCATGCTAAAACGCTGCATATCTGTCTACCATCCTAGGTCCCTTGCAGAAGAAATGTGAAGATTGTCTGTCAGCGGAACTACTGCTCCCCAAAATCTTCCAGAATGACTTACCATTGTTTGGAGTCAACCTGAGAGTGGATGATTGACAGCTAGCGACATGCAATATTAGATTATGTGTTCCTAGATATGACAGATAATAAGTACTTTTTCTTCTGGACCTCTTGAGATGTATGTGGCCACCTGCTCGTCAAACATCTTATTCCAAAATCATGGGCATTAATATGGAGTTGGTCCCCCCTTTGCTGCTATAACAGCCTCCACTCTTCTGGGAAGGCTTTCCACTACATGTTGGAACATTGCTGCGGGGACTTGCTTGCATTCAGCCAGAAGAGCATTAGTGAGGTCGGGCACTGATGTTGGGTGATAATGCCTGGCTCGCAGTCAGCGTTCCAATTCATCCCAAAGGTGTTCGATGTGGTTGAGGTCAGTCAAGTTCTTCCACACCGATCGACAAACCATTTGTGTATGGACCTCGCTTTGTACACGGGGGCATTGAAATGCTGAAACAGGAAAGGGCCTTCCCCAAACTGTTGCCACAAAGTTGGAAGCACAGAATCGTATAGAATGTCATTGTATGCTGTAGCGTTAACATTTCCCTTCACTGGAACCAAACTTTACAATTGGCACTATGCATTGGAGTAGGTAGCGTTCTCCTGGCATCTGCCAAACCCAGATTCGTCCGTCGAACTGCCAGATTGGGAAGCGTGATTCACCACTCCAGAGAACGCGTTTCCACTGCTCCAGAGTCCAATGGCGGCGAGCTTTCCACCACTACAGCAGACGCTTGGCATTGCGCATGGTGATCTTAGGCTTGTGTGCGGCTGCTCGTCCATGGAAACCCATTTCAAGAAGCTCCCAACGAAAAGTTGTGCCGACATTGCCTCCAGAGGCAGTTTGGAACTCTGTAGTGAGTGTTGCAACCGAGGAGACAATTATTACCCGCTACGTGCTTCAGCCCTCCCGTTCTATGAGCTTGTGTGGCCTACCACTTCGCGGCTGAGCCTAGACGTTTCCACTTCACCATAACAGCACTTAGTTGATTATGGAGATTGCATGCCTGTGTACTCAGTTTTATACGCCTGTCAGCAACGGCGGTAAATAGCTAAATCCACTCATTTGAAGGGGTGTCCACATGCACTAAACAAAAGTATTGTTCCATCCCTAGCTGTGAACCTATCAACTCCCACCAGGGGGAGAAGCCGCATTGCTCAAACTGATATTTATGGTTCCTTTGTTTGCATTCCATGCAGAGAACATTACTATGACAACGCTAGTGATATTTTATGCAACCAAATCTAAACTCTTTGGAGCCGAGACGGTCAAATGCAGCTAGGGCAGAATGCATCTCAGTTCCCAGCAACTGTGCAAAAATCGATTCTTATTCTATGGTGGGAAAAGTACCCAGTCGTCATACTTGAGTAAAGGTAAAAGATCCCTTAATTTAAAATGACTCAAGTGAAAGTCGCCCAGTAAAATACTTGCGTAAACATCTGGAAGTATTTGGTTTTAAATATACCTCAGTATCAAGAGTAAAAATCATTTTAAATTCCTCATATTGCGCAAACCAGACTGCATGATTCTGGTTTTAATTTACAGATAGCCAACATACATTTACAAATGAAATATGTTTAGTGAGTCTGCCAAATCAGAGGCAGTAGGGTTGAACAGGGTTGTTCTCTTAAGTGTGTGAATAGGACCATTTCTGTCCTGTTAAGCATTCAAAATGTAACAAGTACTTTTGGGTGTCAGGGAAAATGGAGTAAAAAGTACACCTCTTTAGGAATGTAGTGGAGTAAGTTGTCAAATATAAAGTACAGCTACACCAAGACATTTACTTAAGTACATTATACCACTGCTCATCTTGGAAAAATATCCTTCCAGTTCATTGTCCCTTCAGTCTGACACAGAAAATAAAAAAAAGTGGTGAATACTGTCCAGTGCTTTTCCACCCTCCCAAACCCCACTAGATGGCGCACGGAGTAGAAAACCACACTAATTGACAAGCCATCACAAGCGTCAAGAGAAGCATTAAGCTAGGCTAATTGGTCCTTGTGTGTATTTACATTGTCAAAGCTTAAACCCAACATCCTTCCTTGACCTTTGGGTGATATGAAAATACTGGTTGTTTAAAATGGCACAAAGGTCTAAGGCACTCATCTCACTAGTCCCTGGTTCAAATTCAGGTTGAATCACATCTGGCCGTGATTGGGAGTCCTATAGGGCAGTTCACAATTGGCCAAGCATCATCTGGGTTTGGCAGTCATTGTAAATAAGTTTGTTCTTACCTAGTTAAAAATAAACTGTCGCCTGGAATCTAAACAGAAACAGTAGTGTGGATTCCAGCGAAGCTAGATCCACAGAATACAATAACCTGTTCTACGTATCAAAGGATGGGCTTCAAACGGCAGAAATCTGAAGCAACACAGGTATCAATAAAGCACACATGGAAGGGGGTTTGACAATGGTATTATTTATTGTTTTTAGTACAACCGTTAAGTCAACTAGTAACATTATCTATTGAGATGCCAAAGTGCATTCCATGTGTAGACCCAGTCTTCCAGGAACATCATAGATAATACACAAGCCTGAAAAAAAAAAAGTTAATTCATGGACCTACAATAGAACAAAGTCATGTGCTTTGAGACAAAACCCCACTTTACATAAGCAAAAAACCTGCAGTGGCACAAAGATTAAACTTGGGTGAGTTGAATGGCACCCTATTCAGTGCACTACTTTTGGGTAGTGCATTAGGGAATAGGATCAGGATGCCACAGTCCTTTAAGAGCAAGACTAGAAGTTCTCGAAATAGTAAAAGGTGCGATACTACACCTGCTGTGAAAAAGGTGAAATTGATCAACATGTTACCAACCCAGATCAACAACCATTGATCAACTATTAGCCAGGTGTAACAGATACAAGATTCCAAAGCAGCACTATGGAAGAGATCATGTCGAGGACCTATGCATAGAGACATGCTTCCTTAAAGGATAAGTACATATACTGCTATTTTTCATTAGGTCAGAAGATGCAATGACAAACGCTAAATAGCCAAAGAAATGGGCTGTGTATGAAATGGTCACTAGTGGTCAAATCCTTGCTTCCTTAATTTCTCTCAAAGCTTCATTGAGGAAGTCTAAAGAAAAGGACTTTAGATCCTCTCCAATGCATTTGAGGAATTGACGGTTAGTAACTTGCAGACCACCATGGAGTAGAAGCAACAAGGGGACAAAAATAGCCACGTGTAAAACTAATGCAAGTACACTTATAGCAGGAGAGAAGTTGAATTCACAAACAGGGAGAACTTTATTATTTTCGTCAATAGGTGGGTGGCGGTGAAGACAAAAATACTGGCCATTAACTAAATATAAATCAATCTTTGGATATGTAAAAAACCCTCTAGTATACAATCCCCAATAGACAGAAGTTCAGTTTTCTGATGTCTCGGCACCGCCCTCTTTGGTTTCCTTTTTGGCCCGCACCTCTTCCAGTTTCTTGTCCTGAGAACAAATAGAAGTTCAAAAGTGACATATCCTTCAAAATAACATTTAAACAGACCGTACAAAGGGCAACTTGTGTCAGTGACAACATACATTCATATTTTCCATCACCAATTTGTCATGGTTGACCAGTGACATTGGTGTTAACTGTTTGTGTGAAATCAAAATGTTGATAACTTCTGAAGTCTCCCAACTCAAATCACTTGCAGAGATAAGTGTAGGCTGTTTCAAATGAATGGTGTTTTAGACAGTCTATGGGGAGCACAGCAAAATAGCCTCACTACTTTAGCTAGCCAGCCAACTTAGCTGGCTAATGTAGCTAGCTTCTTTACAATGACTTGACGCAGTAAAGACACACTAGCAGATGTCTTGTGTCCTCCATTGAAAACAACTGGTAGCAGGGTCAGACTGTCACTGAAAGACTGGTTTGCATGTAAAAGATATCAAGAGGCCAACATACCTTCTCCTTGAACTTCTCGCTCATGGCTGCCTGAAGGGCCTCCTTGTTCTCTTTGTTGGCTTCCATCTTCTGGTTAAGCTTCTCCTCAGCTATCTTACTGAAGTTGTTGTTCTCCTCCATGGCTTTCCTTTGCACCTCCTTCTCATGCTCCCTCTTCTCAGCTAGGTGCTTCAGAACCTCGGCTTCATGGGACTGGAGGATGGCGCAAAGGGGAGAGTTTGATTCAGACACCCAACAAAACATTTGACTACTACAATAGACTGTCAAGCAGGGCTCCCCAAAAAGGCGGAACCCAGGCCAAATAAGTTCAGAGTAAATAAAGTTGAGGCTGGACATGACTCAACTAGCACCAAGTGATTTTAACTTAGGAAAATCGTTCCAAAGTATTACCACTCAGACACGTAATCCTATACATATATAAGCAAGGATTAGGTTTAGTCAAAAATCAGTTTGGGCTTGTCGGTCAATTTGCAGTCTACAAATTTTGTAATTATGTTCCGGGCCCCGACTAGCCACTTCAAAACACAACCCTCAGCTGAATCTAGTTAATCGTAGGCATAGAGGCATGTAATGCATCATGGCAAAAGGTTAACGTGTATCCACACACTAGCGATAAAAATGTAAAAAAATTAAGGTAGTTACATTTCGGGATATAGTAATATTTATTGGGATCCAAACAGGATATCATTTAGTGATATTGTATTGACAAAACTATTTGTACACTAGTTGGTGGTACCAAAACTACAGTATTTTTTGTTCATTAGCTTGTGTGCCTTTTTATTTTTTTTTTTTAACTAGGGAGACAATGTTTCTAGCACTTAATTTCCATGACTGATCAAAACTCGTTTTGTGGCTCAGTCTTGTCCATCTGCAGCAGACATATGGTGAACAATATGTCTGGAATATTGAAACAACCAGTATTGAATCAGGAGAAACACAATACATAATGTAACCTAAGCAGGGTGGGAAATTACAATAATTACACACCCCGGGAATTATTTATATTTTTTTAAATCATGTGCATCAGCTTTTTTTTGGTCCTCCAATAAATCGCTATCAGCGTTAAAAATCATAATCTGCCGACCTCTAGACACATCACTACAGACCCTGCTTTGATACTGGGCACCATTACAACCAGCCGTGATCAGGAGTCCCATAAGGCAGTGTACAATCGGCCCAACGTCGTCCGGGTTAGGGGAGGGTTCGGCCGGGATAGGCTGTCATTGTAAAATAAGCATTTGTTCTTACCTGACTATCATAGTTTTAAAAAAGTAGTATCCTGCTCAATTCAATTTGTGACAAGTCTTTTAGCCAATACATGTTACAATAGTATTTATTTTATCTAGTAAAACAGTTCTACAACTGAACATCAAGAATCAGTGTCACAAAATGCTGAGTGATAAATTAGCTGCATTATTAGTTCAGGATTCGAAATCTGACATTTAAAGGAGCACAGAAGTGTTCATTTTAAATACAATTACTAAAAGTTAATGGTTGAAATATTTTTGGTGTTCCATGCTCAAGCACATTGTACCCCCAAATATTTGCATCATTAGGAGAGAAAGTGTTCAGCTGCTCCTTTAAGGGACAGTCCATTACTGTGGTAATCTTTGTCTGTGCTAGTTGCAGACAGCAAACTAATATTGAAAAACTTATATATATATATATATATTTGGGCTTTGGATTGAAAAACTTCCCAAATTCTGTGTGACCACCCAACATGGCTGGTGAACTTTCTTAACCATCAAAGACAAAATATACCCGCATTTGACATTTTCCACCTTAATGTCATGATAATAACCTATTGTCCTTGCTATTCCCACACCTAGTAAATACATTCCCCAAAATTGTGCCAGTCAAGGCTAGGATTTCACCCCCCCAAATTTGTTTTTAGATAACAATATACACAATTATTCATGGGTGAGGGTATGTGACCTTTTTTTCTTTACAATAGTTTTACCTTTAGAGGACCCCTTTTGGCTCAAGAGCACACCCATAAGCAAAACTTCCGTCTAGCATCTTTAACTGGAGCACGACCTACCTTCCTCCTCTCCTCTGCAGCCTCCAGTTTCCTCTGGATCTCCTCCAGGGACAGGTCCTTCTTCTTGGGGGGAGACAGAGGGAACTCTCCCTTGGCGTCTGGAGCTGGAGCACCCAGTATCACCTCAAACGCCTGGCCAGATGCACGTTTGTCAATCTCCTTTACCTGAATATCTATGAGCGGACAAATTATGCATTTGTTATTAATCAAAGTTCATTGGTGGGCCACAGATGCAACGAATTGCTTGTGTTTTCAACAGCGCAATAACAAACAATATGCACATAATCCAAAATTTAAGAAATCAGAAGCAGCAATGCCAGAAAATATATTTTAAGTGTATAGCCAGCATATGACTAGAAACTGTACATCAGCAGTAGTTATATAATGATCCATGACTAGAAAGCAGTACACAAACATATGAACTCCAGGTGAGGGATACATGTAGGCTGACAGTTAAGGGAATGTGGCACTTGTTCAGTAAAAATGAAAAACTATTATTTCCAAATGAGGGACGAGGACAGGAAACTGAACATTACAGAGAGAAGGCCACTGTGTGGACATTTAACTAGGGTTCCCCCATTTCCAAAAGACACTGCATCTCCTGGATTGCTGGGAATAGACGTGACTGGTCAAAACAATACAGTGGAAGCGCATCATTAGACTGGCTTCCACTTGGTCATTTCTTTCAGATGGAGAGGGGTGAGAAACAATTAATTTCACATCTTTCAAAATCACAACTTACCTCCGCAGGAGGTGGCCATTTCAGCAGTGGACAGCAAGTCAATGTACCTGGAAGAAAGTTCTCAGTCACATTTACTTAGCCTTTTTAACACTAGCAGTTGTCAGTGCCTTTACAGTAACCCGGCCTTAACCCCAACAACCAAGCCTGCCAACACTTGATAATGCATTAGTACGTCCTTGAACATGAAGAACCAGCTACACCCACTCCCAAGGACTGGATGAAACTTCATCTCATCTTTACAAAGTGCCTGAATCACTAGCACCCTCTAGTGGGATAGAAACACAATTTACTGTGTGTTTAGGTGGAAGACTGACTAAACAGGAGGGTAAAGCAAAACAAGGTCCACTCAGTGGCGACATCCTTCGGTCATGTTCAACAACAAGCAACACCCTATTAATACAGCCCATTTTTTAAAAACTGTCTGGTATTCATTCACAGCTAAATAACTACATGGCACATTAAACTACATTAGCAAGTGATAGCCACGTGCAATTAATAATATACTACTGTAGATGGGCGAGGGGCCCTTTCAATGCCCATCTACAGCGGCTCAGTGCCCTTCTGTTGCATGGATACTTTGAACTAACAGGCCATGGCTAGAACAAAAAGGCTAGAGCTTTCCAAAATTGCATGGTATTGAAAATGCGATTGGGAAGCTGCAGATATTTGGCAGCTATAACCTACAGACGACGCCAACAAACCTAATCTATGAATATTCAAGCAGATTCAGCAGAAGACATTCAACACAAGCTGCAACGGTGCACCCGTGTGAACATAGCGAACTAACTATAAGCCACAGGGGGAGAAAAAGAAATAAGTTCCAACCGCCGCAAATTCGAGAGCACGTATTACTTGAACCGCCCAATTGCAAGAAGAATCAGAATCGCCTTTAATCGTCGCACACATTTGCATGTACAGGAATTTGACTGAAATGGTGCTGCTAAAGGACAGACAAAGACGCTGAGGTGTGTAAACAGATCACGATAAATTGGGAGGGACACCTGCAGCAATCAAAAAGCTCTGATTGTTGTCTTGAGGTTGACAATCAATAGGTAACGTTTCAGGGTCACAACAAAAAGGTCGTATAGCTTCCAAAATATCAGTTAGTGGCACAACAATGGCTCTTTTGTTTGATTGCAATGAACGTCAATGAGACCAGTTGCAAACAAAGAGGAGCGCGTGTTCAAGGCAGCTCCGCCCGTTTAGCTATTCGCATGCTGCCCCTCACGACACCAAGTGCACAACTAAGTTAAACTAATAATAGGTCAGAACATTTAACGAGAAATCATTTAAAACGTCAAAAAAGCTGATAATTGTTAATGGCGACTGGAAGCTTCAAATACGGATGGTAGCGTTTATTTTGCAAAGGACCCTGCAAACCAAATGTTTAAAAAGTAATGGAGGCGCATCAGTTGATGGCTGACCAAAGTAGAAAATTTGCTAATTTAAAAGATTCAAAGCGACGTGTGTATATTATTTTTATAAATTCATGACTTCACTAGCTACGTCGTGTAATCAATCAAATAATTTGCCTCACGCTATCAAGTGTGCATCCCTAACCAGCAAGTAGTGTCAAGACAAACACCCATTGGTAAACGACAATTAACGTTAATCACAGTCTGAAGCTGAACAGATCAAATATGGTTAACGTTACTGTGGAACAACAAGTCACCCACCATTAGATCAATGGTCTTTTTACAATTGCATACATTTTTCACCAAAGCATCAATGAAAGACATTAAGTTACCAATGTCTGAGCAACAACCTTTAAACGTTGACTAGTTACTGTAGGTTGGTTGCTAGTTAACGTTAAAACAAATAAATATATTAAAAAAAGAACCGATATCGTTTAGCCAGGATTGAAACTGAGGTAACGCATTCGATCACCACTTAACAAAAAAAAAATTAAGGTAAAACCAGTACTTTCATAAATCAGGCAAGATTACCTACAATTACAATCTTTAAGTCATATTTTTGGTACGGATAACGTTAGCTATATTACACCCACCTTAATAACACAGTGAAACAAAATTCTCCTTAACAGCCAGACTTTAACCGCGAATTCTATGCTCGAGCATGGCCAGTTCGCGCATAAAAAGCCCCAAATGTGTGTCGTCAAAGCCAATTCTACAATTCTATTGGCTGTTTATTACTCTCTCCGCACTCCTGGTAGTTGTAGTTTTAGTCTTTTCTAGACGTCAACACAGGCAGACGAGTATCTTCCTAACATTTCAATTACTTTGGTAATGAATAATGAAATTTGAATGAACATATAAATTGATTGTTTCAATTTAATTGATAAAAAATGTGTATTTTGGGGAAGAAATGTCAAAAGTGTGTCTTTGACCTACATCAGTCAGTCAGCCCTTGAATGAAGTGTGTGATGATTCAGGGTGTGCACCATTACATAAGTCTTCATTGTTTAGCTCCAACTAACCAGATGCACGTTCTCGACCGTGCGCTCTCGAGGACTGTAGGGTAGCTATACGATTTATTAACTTTTTCATCACGTTGTCTGCACTATTTTATTTTTTGCAACATCGTCCATAGTCATGACTGTTATTGTGTCCTACTTTATTTTTTATCACACAGAGATATATGACTGCAAAGGATCCATGGAATGACCCATATTTCCTCCAGAGACAGAAAGCTGCAGTCAGACATCATTTATCAACCATTTGTCTGACGTCAGAGGACTTGAGAGGACTACACCCCCAATCCTGAAAGAAGTCAGCTTCTGTCTGTTTGTTTTTAACAATTCATTAAAAATAAAAACCTGAAATGTCTTGAGTCAATAAGTATTCAATCACTTTGTTATGGCAAAGCTAAATAAGAAATTTGATTAAATTAAAATTTGATTAAAACAAATTTGATTAACAGATCACGTAAGATGCATGGATTCACTCTGTCTGCAATAATAGCGTTTAACATGATTTTTGAATGACTACCTCATCTCTGTACCCCAGACATAAAATTATCTGTAAGGTCCCTTAGTCATGCAGTGCATTTCTAACACAGATTCAACCACAAAGACCAGGGAGGTTTTCCAATGACTAACAAAAAGGGCACGTATTGGTACTGTAGATGGGTAAAAATAAAGAAAGAAAAGCAGACATTGAACATCCCTTTGAGCATGGTGAAGTTATTAATTAAACTTTGGATGGTGTATCAATAAATCACATTAATGAGTACCACTATCCATATTTTCAAGCATTGTGGTGGCTGCATCATGTTATATTTTTTTTATTTTTTTATTTCACCTTTATTTAACCAGGTAGGCTAGTTGAGAACAAGTTCTCATTTGCGACTGAGACCTGGCCAAGATAAAGCAAAGCAGTTCGACACATACAACAACACAGAGTTAACAACACAGAGTTACACATGGAATAAACAAACATACAGTCAGTAATACAGTAGAAAAAAAGTATATATACAGTGTGTGCAAATGAGGTAAAATAAGGGAGATAAGGCAATAAAATAGGCCATAGTGGCGAGGTAATTACGACATAGCAATTAAACACAGGAGTGATAGATGTGCAGAAGATGAATGTGCAAGTAGAGATACTGGGGTGCAAAGGAGCAAAATAAATAAATACAGTATGGGGATAAGGTAGTTGAATGGGCTATTTACAGATGAGCTATGTACAGGTGCAATGATCAGTGAGCTGCTCTGACAGCTGGTGCTTGAAGTTAGTGAGGGAGATAAGAGTCTCCAGCTTCAGCGATTTTTGCAGTTCGTTCCAGTCATTGGCAGCAGATAACTGGAAGAAAAGGCGGCCAAAGGAGGAATTGGCTTTGGGGGTGATCAGTGAAATATACCTGCTGGAGCGCGTGCTGCGAGTGGGTGCTGCTATGGTGACCCGTGAACTGAGATAAGGCGGGGTTTTACCTAGCAAAGACTTGTAGATGACCTGGAGCCAGTGGGTTTGGCGACGAGTATGAAGCGTGTGCCAGCCAACGAGAGCGTACAGGTCGCAGTGGTGGGTAGTATATGGGGCTTTGGTGACCAAACGGATGGCACTGTGATAGACTGCATCCAATTTGCTGAGTAGAGTATTGGAGGCTATTTTGTAAATTACATCGCCGAAGTCGAGGATCGTTAGGATAGTCAGTTTTACGAGGGTATGTTTGGCAGCATGAGTGAAGGATGCTTTGTTGCGAAATAGGAAGCCGATTATAGATTTAATTTTGGATTGGAGATGCTTAATGTGGGTCTGGGCGGAGAGTTTACAGTCTAACCAGACACCTAGGTATTTGTAGTTGTCAACATATTCTAAGTCAGAACCGTCCAGAGTAGTGATGCTGGAAGGGCGGGCAGGTGTGGGCAGCGATCATTTGAAGAGCATGCATTTAGTTTTACTTGCATTTAAGAGCAGTTGGAGGCCACGGAAGGAGAGTTGTATGTCATTGAAGCTCGTCTGGAGGTTAGTTAACACAGTGTCCAAAGAAGGGCCAGAGGTATTCAGAATGGTGTCATCTGCGTAGAGGTGGATCAGAGAATCACCAGCAGCAAGAGCGACATCATTGATGTATACAGAGAAGAGAGTCGGCCCGAGAATTGAACCCTGTGGCACCCCGATAGAGACTGCCAGAGGTCCGGACAACAGGCCCTCCGATTTGACACACTGAACTCTTTCAGAGGAGTAGTTGGTGAACCAGGCGAGGCAATCATTTGAGAAACCAAGGCTGTTGAGTCTGCCGATAAGAATGTGGTGATTGACAGAGTCGAAAGCCTTGGCCAGGTCGATGAATACGGCTGCACAGTAATGTCTCTTATCAATGGCGGTTATGATATCGTTTAGGACCTTGAGCATGGCTGAGGTGCACCCATGACCAGCTCTGAAACCAGATTGCATAGCGGAGAAGGTACGGTGGGATTCAAAATGGTCGGTAATCTGTTTGTTAACTTGGCTTTCGAAGACCTTAGAAAGGCAGGGTAGGATAGACATAGGTCTGTAGCAGTTTAGGTCTAGAGTGTCTCCCCCATTGAAGAGGGGGATGACCGTGGCAGCTTTCCAATCTTTGGAAATCTCAGACGATACGAAAGAGAGGTTGAACAGGCTAGTAATAGGGGTTGCAACAATTTCGGCAGATAATTTTAGAAAGAGAGGGTCCAGATTGTCTAGCCCGGCTGATTTGTAGGGGTCCAGATTTTGCAGCTCTTTCAGAACATCGGCTATCTGGATTTGGGTGAAGGAGAAATAGGGGAGGCTTGGGCGAGTTGCTGTGGGGGGTGGAGGGCTGTTGATTGGGGTAGGGGTAGCCAGGTGGAAAGCATGGCCAGCCGTAGAAAAATGCTTATTGAAATTCTCAATTATAGTGGATTTATCAGTGGTGACAGTGTTTCCTATCCTCAGTGCAATGGGCAGCTGGGAGGTGGTGCTCTTATTCTCCATGGACTTTACAGTGTCCCATAACTTTTTTGAGTTTGTGCTACAGGATGCAAATTTCTGCTTGAAAAAGCTAGCCTTAGCTTTCCTAACTGTCTGTGTATATTGGTTCCTAACTTCCCTGAAAAGTTGCATATCACGGGGGCTATTCGATGCTAATGCAGAATGCCACAGGATGTTTTTATGCTGGTCAAGGGCAGTCAGGTCTGGGGAGAACCAAGGCCTATATCTGTTCCTGGTTATAAATTTTTTGAATGGGCCATGCTTATTTAAAATGGTGAGGAAGGCACTTTTAAAGAATAACCAGGCATCCTCTACTGACGGGATGAGGTCAATATCCTTCCAGGATACCCGGGCCAGGTCGATTAGAAAGGCCTGCTCGCTGAAGTGGTTTAGGGAGCGGTTGACAGTGATGAGGGGTGGTCGTTTGACCGCAGACCCATTACGGATGCAGGCAATGAGGCAGTGATCGCTGAGATCTTGGTTGAAAACAGCAGAGGTGTATTTGGAGGGCAAGTTGGTTAAGATGATATCTTTGAGGGTGCCCGTGTTTACAGATTTGGGGTTGTACCTGGTCGGTTCATTGATAATTTGTGTGAGATTGACGGCATCAAGCTTAGATTGTAGGATGGCCAAAGTGTTAAGCATGTCCCAGTTTAGGTCACCTAGCAGCACGAGCTCTGAAGATAGATGGGGGGCAATCAATTTACATATGGTGGGTATGCTGGTAATCGTTAAGGACTGGGGAGTTTTTCAGGATAAAAAATAATCGGAATGGAGCTAAGAACAGGCAAAATCCTAGAGGAAAACCTGTTCCAGTCTGCTTTCCACCAGACACTGTGAGATGAATTCACCTTTCAGCAGGACAATAACTTAAAACACAAGGCCAAATCTACACTGGAGTTGCTTACCAAGAAGACAGTGAATGTTCCTGAGTGTCCAAGTTACAGCTTTGAATTAAATCTGCTTGGAAATCTCAAAATAGTTGTCTAGCAATGATCAACGACAAATTTGACAGAGCTTGAAGAATTCCGAAAAAAATGATGGGCAAATGTTGCACAATCCAGGTGTGGAAAGCTCTTAGAGACTTACCCAGAAAGACTCACAGCTATAATCACTGCCAAAGTTGATTCTAACATGTATTGACCCAGGAGGTTGAATACTTCCTAATCAAGATATATATATAGTGTTTTATTTTCCATAATTTTTTCAACAAATGTTCAACATTTTCTTCCACTTTGACATTATAGTATTTTGTGTCGATCGTTTACCAAAAATGACAATTCAATCCATTTAATCCCACTTTGTAACACATCAAAATGTAATGAATATCAAGGGGTGTGAATACTTTCTGAAGGCACTGTAGTTGGAGGATTTCATTTGCGAAAGCAGCACCGTTTACTTTCAGTGTTCTCTGCTGATGTAGCTTATACTGCTGTAACCCACTATGGTTTTGTATTCCATCAGCATTCCCAGTCCTGCTGTGCTGTGTTGAGAGAGAAAGAGTGAGTATGTGGCTGTGCGTGTGTGCACTGTGTAAGGCTTAGTAAGGCTTGTAACAGCTGTAGTATTAACACTGATCACATAATTAAAGGGATAAACAGCAAGGAACTTTACCCCCCACTTAATCTATTTGAAAAAAAGGAATTAGGTTCAGTGAGACAGACATGTTTTTTATATGTTGTGTTTATGGGATAATACCTATCACTCCATGACAAATCTTAGAAAATTGGGGTAAGGGGATGAGAGCATACATAAGGTTAAGGCATAATACTTAGGCTATTGACGTATTAGTTAACACAATGCTTCTGTTGGACAATGATGCCTCAAAGAGAAGCAAGAATCACATTTCTTTAAGATATCAGACTAATATCTATTTGGCACTGTGTTTGCCATCCTTTCAAGTCACCATATGGTGGTCCCCTTCAGGCAAGATGGTTAACAGGCGTTACATCCCCCTTTCTCATTGTCTACACCCATCTACCATCATCCAGCTAATGCATAATTAGGATTGAATGATGGTGACTAATTATGAATAATGGTGGTAAGTGGTAGAACAATGTATTCTGTCTCCCATAATGTCAGTAGTCTTTTTAGTATGATCCCTGCCAAAATTGAATCCATGACCTTGCCATTGCCAGCACCATGCATGCTCTTACCAACTAAGCCACATACTTCTTCAGACAGTATCTCCTTCCTACATGCACCAGTAGCTATAAGATTCATGGGCAAGATGAAACTTATGTTTTGTGATTGAATACACTCAAGGCCTCTGTATTAGACACACAAAAAGAAAGGTGGTTATGTAAATGTTAGTGTTGGGATAGAAGCAGAATTAAACTTCCATCAATGTGAAACGACAAACTATTTCATTTCATTATATTTTTAGCCCGATTCTCTATCCTGATGGCAAAGAAAAACAAGAACCCAAACTTAGAAGAGGCATTGATTTTGTTCAGGCTGTGATGTCGAGCTCTCTGAATATTTTAAACTTCCATGGGTTTATATTTAGATTGCAATTTTGCCGTTTGTGTCACTTCGGTTCTAGCTCACTATTTAACCAATTGCATTCTATATCAGTTGTACATACCTTAGTTGAATGCACTGATTGAAATTCGGTCTGGAAAAAACTAACTAAACATATATCAACTAAAAATAACTAAAATATACATAAGGCATTTTCAATAGAAAGCTTTTGTATTGTCATGGCATTGTGTGAGATCTTTCCAGAGTTTGTGGGACTGTACAGAGAGGATCCTGCTCTCTCTTTCCAGGCCAGTGAAGTCAGTGTTCATTGATTGAACTGCTGTAGTTCAGCATGCTACCCATTTAAATTGTCTTGCTACAATCGCTGAGTTACCTTGACCTTTCTGGTATGGCCTCATCATTTGAACTGTATATCTATCCATGGATACATCCATCCCCTGTCTGTGACAAAGCCAGAGCCTACATGATCAGGCATATTCTGTTGATTGATCTGGCATTGCCATCCATCAAAACAAATCACATGCCATGTGTACTTGTAAAATAAACAAGCATAGTATGAGAAAATATTTATTTATTTTGCACCTCAATCAAGGAGAGATTTCAATCACAATCTGCTGCATTGTCTGCTCCTGTACAAATGGTTTAGGAGGGGTGCCTCATCTGTGCCCTGGAGAGCAGAATGAGCAGATGGTGCCTGCCAGCCTGCCAGTGTCCCCCTCCCAACCTGCCAGCTCTGGTCTCCCCCACTGATTGGTCTGGTCCTCTATTCCACCACAGGAAAAAGACAGACAGAGGGACATCAGTGACCAATATGTGCAGATGTGACATGTGTGTGGCAGGGGATTTGGGGACTAGATGAGGCAGTGTCTGTCTCTCTCTCTCTCTCTCTCTAAAGCCTCATGTTTATTTGAAGGTTCAAGTGTTTACACCAGATTAAAGCAGTTATAGTTGTTGCTCATCTACAAACCAAAACAACAAAAATGTACATTTGGGTCTTCCAAAACTATCAGATTAATCCATGTTTCAAATAACCCCCATAATCTATGTTAGATGCCCATTTCCTTTTACACATCCTATTAAAAAAGTATGCGAACCATGGGAATTCTTTAACTAGGTTAGGTCCACTATGTAGTCGTTCATTCCCAAAACAATTGCTGTACAACAGGTCTTTGTTGCTGTTCGGCAGCATAAGGATTCCTCTAGTCTCTTGTACGGTGTGAGTTCTGGTAATTTAAATCCCATTTACACAATTAAATGGAGGTTATCTGACTTCAGGTTGTGAGGTGCGAAGGGCAAACTGCATGGTGGATCTGTAGCCTAGAGATGAAACAGAGGCTAACTGGTACACACACACATGTGTTTTACTATCCAAGCGGGAACCAAAACATGTATTCCCATTCAAAAGTCTATTTTCCTTAACCCCTATCTGTCACGGATGACTAGGAGTGGAAGGTAGGAATCAGGCGCAGAGGGTTCAAGGAAAAATTGCAAATTTATTCCTTCACAAAAATGGTCCTGCCCAAACACAGGGCGGAAAACACTGACCAACCCAAACACAGAGTAACACGGTCCAGAGCACAACAATACCTCCAACTCAAAACGCGAACACAAAATAATCCCGCACAAACAAGAGCGTGCTTCACAAGCTTAAATAGGCGAGCAAATCAAGAAAACATAAATAGAAACAGGTGCAACTAATAAGACAAAACTAACAGAAAAGGAAAAAGGGATCGGTGGCGGCTAGTAGGCCGGTGACGACGACCGCCGAGCACCGCCCAAACAGGCAGGGGAGCCAACTTCGGCGGGAGTCGTGACACTAACTCTAAATCTAACCCTTAACCTTAACCCCAGACCCTAAAAGTAAACCTAACTCCTAACCCTAATTGTAATCATAAACCTAACCCCTAGGCCTAAAATATCATGTTTCTTTTTGGGGACCGGCAAAATGTCCCCACTTGCCAAATGTTCATTGTTTTATCCTTATGAGGACTTTTAGAAGCCAAAAGGATAGTAAAGTTAGACCACACACACACATGCACACAAACACACACTAGAGGTTAAATACATGGTGGCTCTCTAGCCTACACTCTTAGAAAGAAAGGTGCTATCTAGAGCCTGAAAGAGTTCTTCAGCTGTTCCCTGGAAAGATTTTTGGTTCCAGGTATAACTATTTTGGTTCCAGATATAACCCTTTGCACAGAGGGTTCTACAGTCGTGGCCAAAAGTTTTGAGAATGACACAAATCAAAATTTTCACAAAGTCTGCTGCCTCAGTTTGTATGATGGCAATTTGCATATACTCCAGAATGTTATGAAGAGTGATCAGATGAATTGTAATTAATTGCAAATTCCCTCTTTGCCATGCAAATGAACTGAATCCCAAACAAACATTTCCACTGCATTTCAGCCCTGCCACTAAAGGACCAGCTGACATCATGTCAGTGATTCTCTTATTAACACAGGTGTGAGTGTTGACGAGGACAAGGCTGGAGATCACTCTGTCATGCTGATTGAGTTCGAATAACAGACTGGAAGCTTCAAAAGGAGGGTGGTGCTTGGAATCATTGTTCTTCCTCTGTCAACCATGGTTACCTGCAAGGAAACACGTGTCGTCATCATTGCTTTGCACAAAAAGGTCTTCACAGGCAAGGATATTGCTGCCAGTAAGATTGCACCTAAATCAACCATTTATCGGATCATAAAGAACTTCAAGGAGAGCGGTTCAATTGTTGTGAAGAAGGCTTCAGGGCGCCCAAGAAAGTTCAGCAAGCGCCAGGAACATCTCCTAAAGTTGCTCAGGAATGGCAGCAGGCAGGTGTGAGTGCATCTGCACGCACAGTGAGGTGAAAACTTTTGGAGGATGGCCTGGTGTCAAGAAGGGCAGCAAAGAAGCCACTTCTCTCCAGGAAAAACATCAGGGACAGACTGATATTCTACAATAGGTACAGGGATTGGACTGCTGAGGACTGGGGTAAAGTCATTTTCTCTGATGAATCCCCTTTCCGATTGTTTGGGGCATCCGGAAAAAAGCTTGTACTGAGAAGACAAGGTGAGCGCTACCATCAGTCCTGTGTCATGTAAAGCATCCTGAGACCATTCATGTGTGGGGTTTCTTCTCAGCCAAGGGAGTGGGCTCACTCACAATTTTGCCTAAGAACACAGCCATGAATAAAGAATGGTACCAACATATCCTCCGAGAGCAACTTCTCCCAACCATCCAGGAACAGTTTGGTAACGAACAATGCCTTTTCCAGCATGATGGAGCACCTTGCCATAAGGCAAAAGTGATAACTAAGTGGCTCGGGGAACAAAACATCGATATTTTGGGTCCATGGCGAGGAAACACCCCAGACCTTAATTCCATTGAGAACTTGTGGTCAATCCTCAAGAGGTGGATGGAAAAACAAAAACCCACAAATTCTAACAAACTCCAAGCATTGATTATGCAAGAATGGGCTGCCATCAGTCAGGATGTGGCCCAGAAGTTAATTGACAGCATTCCAGGGCAGATTGCAGAGGTCTTGAAAAAGAAGGGTCAACACTACAAATATTGACTCTTTGCATCAACTTCATATAATTGTCAATAAAAGCCTTTGACACTTATGAAATGCTTGTAATTATACTTCAGTATTCCATAGTAACATCTGACAAAAATATCTAAAGACACTGAAGCAGCAAACTTTGTGGAAATTAATATTTGTGTCATTCTCAAAACGTTTGGCCACGACTGTACATAGAACCCAAAATGGTTCTACCTGGAACCAAAAAGGGTTCTCCTCTGGGGATGACCAAATAACCATTTTGGAACCCTTTTTTCTAAGTGTACAATGATAAACAAAAGCCAACTGGTAGCATGAGGGAGAACACAATGGGTGGTTGTAGGTCTGTGGTTCTCCTGGAGGGCTACCACTGAGAAGCAGTTTTTTCTAGTATCACTACACAGACAATAACACACACACAGCAGCAGCAGCTGATCTACAGGAAGCATATCCCTGCGAGACAAGGGAGAAAAAAAAATCCCATTTCAGGAGCACTCAGGCCTGGCTCTACGTGCTGTGGCTGGAGATGACCCACTTCTTCTAAGAAGTGGGGATGAAGTAGGCCCAGTTCCTAGTCTGGCCAAACATGGCCTCATGTTGTAATGGTCTGTTTAAGGAACAAGGCTGATGTGATGTTTGGCTAAGTCCTCAGAGAAAGAGAGGTGGCTATAACATGTGCAGGTAGCTTGAAGCATCTATAAACTCAGTTACAGCATCTTGGATTTCTGTGACTGCAGCTATGCTGTATGGATTTACCCAGCATAACAATATCATTTTTGCAAATATTGTATATAAGAGGCAAGGAACATCTATATGGTGTTTAGATACAACCATAACTTATATAACGAGTGTTACATAATATCCTTCTCAGCTTCTCCTTTCTCTACTTGGGAGCCTGCGAGCTGCTTCCCAGCCCCCACCTCCCTAGCTATACCATTCACTCTCCAGGCACCCGTGTGTGTGTGTATTTCAGTGTGTATGTCAGTGTGTCCACAGTGCATGCACTGCACGGCACATGTAAACATACAGAAATACATCCCGTGCTGTCCATTTGGACCAAAGTAGAGGAGGACAAACCGCTTGGTCTTAAATTAGACTGAATATGCAAATGTTATAGCAAGGGCTACAATTTTGCTGTTTTATTTATGTGATTCTAATATTCCACTGAACAGCCCAAAACAGCCCAAAATCTGGAGGGGAAATCTTGGTGAGATTTATTTTGTTTTTTGATACAATGTAGAATAATAATTAGGTCGTCACACCTTTACTAAAAGTATTTGGATAAAGGACTAAGGAAATCTGAATAAGCTAATGCATTTGTTTGGTAGAATGTAGGTTGCATGTTTAAAGACTGATACCTAGAATACCTGTGAAGACTGTTGACAAAAAATGTATGTGCTCAATCATTTTTCAGGCCTTTTTTGTATACCCTTTGCCCTTGTAGTAAATACTATAACCTCGTGTCATGCCCAAACACCTCAATGTCAAGACTTGAACACTAAATATAGTGGCATTATTTGGAGGAGTGACTGAGGTCCCCCTATGCCCTCAGGTTGTTGAGGATGAGGCCAAAGCTGCCCTATCACAGCCCCAGATTAGTGATATGACCTCTTGATGACTCAGGGCAGGCGTCAGACAGGGGCATCATCCTGGTGTCTCTGTCCCATTAGCTGATCTGCTCTATATTACTCTCCCTGATCTGACACATACACACAACACACATACGCCATGTCCTCGACCCCCCGTCGCTGCAGCTGACAGATAATGGTCACGTCTTGGGCCTGTTGCCTAGTGAGGACCAACAGATGGGACGGACTCTCTCTCTCTCCCAGTCTCTCTCTCTGTCTCTCTATCCCAGTCTCTCTCTGTCTCCCCCCCCCTCTCTCTCTCTCTCTCTCTCTCTCTCTCTCTCTCTCTCTCTCTCTCTCTCTCTCTCTCTCTCTCTCTCTCTCTCTCTCTCTCTCTCTCTCTCTCTCTCTCTCTCTCTCTCTCTCTCTCTCTCTCTCTCTCTCAAGGCATGGCATAGCTGATTGTCTCTGTGTGGAGTGGGATGGTGATAACACACTGCAGTGTTTTTCCATTGGCAGGGCTATTTCTAAACCACACTGTGTTGCTGCATGATGTCCACGTCCTCCTTCTAGGAGATTAGACCTTGAAGAAGAAGTAAACAAGCAAACACATCTATTGATCAGAGGTTGATAGCTTAAATGAGTTCATGAATAATTCACTAAGCAAAGCATTAATGATAATTGCATTGGACATTAACACTGAAACTGTTCTCCATCAGCATTTCTAGATATGCATAAGCCCTACTTGTTTTAAAAACACAGTATAACCATATTACAGTCTGACCTACATCTCTGTTATTGTAGACGTATCAGGATATTCAGCTATGTTGTGCGTCTTGCTCTTTGATGATGTTTGCACTTTTGCAATAAAGTAGAAAATGCAACTTGAGACTTACCTTATATAGTCAAAACCATAAAAATAAACACCAACTATGTGGAAAGTGCTCAAATTACATCCTTGACCTAAAGTGATACTGATACACATAACATGGATACATATTAATTTTAGTGCTTCCCTGGCTGGCTTCCTCTATGCCCCAGAAACAGGGAAGAACCCTGCAGTGTTGGTACCAAACATACAGCAGTGAAGTGAGAGCCTGACCCACTTGGGAAGCGGTTATTGCTTCATGTTAGGAGTTGTCTGAGCCCTGGAGCCTGCTGGAGGCAGGGGAGCTCACAGCAGAGAGAGAGGGAGGGGAGGGGGAGGGAGAGAGAGAGAGAGAGAGAGAGTGAAAGAGAGGTAGAGGGAGGGTGAGGGGCTATGGAGAGAGAACGAGAGAGAGAGAGGCTGGCTCAATGGATGGGTAGGCAGGGGTACAGAGAGAGGGGGAGATAAAGAGAGGGAGATAAAGAGAAAGAGAGGGAGATAAAGACAGAGACCTTGAGGGAGAGAGAGGCTGACTAAATGATAGTGCAGGAGGGGTGGGGTTGGAGTCGCGTTGCTGAATCAGGGCTCGTTACCATCACAGTGTTCCTCTGGGACCATGATGTCAGGGCAGAATGGGGGGACGTGGAGGGAAGAGGAAAGCAAAGGGAGGTAAAGATATTATGAGGAAGGAGGAGGTAGACAGTGAAGAGAGGAGAAGGAAGATGAAAAGGGAGGAGCAAATGAGGAGGTGGTAACCACAAGGGTATTGACAGAAGAGAGTACAGGGGTGATATAAAGTACAGATGGCTGTAATGCTACAACCTAACAACCACTAAAGTCTTTAGAGGTGAATGGAGACATGTGGCAGAGAGCAATTTAGGAGTGATATCACTCTTATCCTATGATATCACTTATCTTTGGATATTACTCTAAGCCCTTTTAAGCCAGAATCAATGTAGCCAGAGTTTGGTGGTATCAGTTTAATCAGTTTTACACAGGGTTGTAGAGATAAAAAAATACAATCAATATCCTTTTGTTTTGCTACCAACACTGAGTGGTTCAAATTGTAATCCAATCTGGATGTATTACTCTGATCCTGACATTATTATACCAACAGACTTTAATATTACAGTAAGAGATACAGCTGCCATTTAGAACTTCTGGTGTGGTGAGGTCCAGATGCCATGTTAACCCCTGGCATGGGGGACTCTAGTCTGCCATTTCAAAGTATAATCTGACCACATCACCAGGGCTTTTGGGTGGCACTAAATAGCAGGTGTATTTAATAACAGGTACATTCTCCAAAAGGAATGTCTCTGAACTGTTACAACCCAAAGGGAGAGACAAACAAAGTGATTGCACAGCTTTGGGCACACATTTTGTACCCCACCGGTCCCATGTGGTTGGCTAGCTCATGGTTTTTATTGGACCTAGCAGCCCCTTAGTCTCTCCCCAACCTGAAAAACAGTCAGGAACTCCCCTTCTCCCCCTCCCCTTCTCATTCACATGAGTGAATGAAGGTCTGGTGGCAGCAGAGAGGAACTGTGTTTGCATAGGGATTGTACCTTGATTCATTCCAATTCCCAATGGGGGACAGCTGTTGCTGTGAACACATCGTGAATGGGATCAATCAATATTCTAGCGCTACAACCGGTCACCATGTAGACCAGCAGGACAGTCACAATGGATGGGAATAATCACCATGGCAGCAGGTGTTGTCCCCTCTAGAGCAGGCTAAGTGGTATTGACAGTTGCTGTCAGGACTCCGTAATCTAAGATAATAGTTTAATTTATCGATGTAACTTGGATCAAAATGTTGTTATTGACAGACCCTTAATCTCAATCATGTAGGAGACAATTTCCAATGTTTTTCTAAGATTTGTGCAAGACATTGATCTTTGGCATTTTACGCATAAGGCATGTTATTTTAGCGTTAATGATTTGATACCATATGAAAATAGTCTCTTGCGCCAGACGGCTTTCTTCCACAATCTTTGAATGCTTCATAGGCTTCCGTTTCTCCAAGGTTGGGGATATCCGAGATGTCGGATGTGAATAGGGCAAGATAATCTGTATTCTGTATGAGAGTGATGCTAAGCTGAGGTTGTCTGACACAGCTTATGTGATGAGAGTGACACACACACACACGCACACGCACACACACACACACACACACACACACACACACACACACACACACACACACACACACACACACACACACACACACACAGAGAGATGCCACCCCAGTGTGATGCCAAGCTGACGCTGCCAGCCTCCGCCCCATGCGAGGAGGGATGATGTCATTTACTTAAATTGCACTGTTGGTTAGGGCCTATAAGTAAGCATTTCACTGTAAGGTCTACATCTGTTGTATTCGGTGCACGTGACAAATAAACTTTGATTTGATTTGTCTGCCGCCTCAGTTGTGTGTGTGTCTATGTGGATGTGGGACGTGTTCACAGCCTTGTGTTTTGTCTATGGACAAAGGATGAAGTCATTGCCAAGCATGGCTCTGGTGGAGAGGAGGAGAAGGGGTGGTGGCGGACAGGGAGGAGAACAGGGAGAAGGAGGAAGATGAGGAGGGGAGCCAAAATCATCAAACCTGCAGATACTTCATAAATGCCTTTTTGAAAAGAATACCTTCACCTGCTGAGCCTGCTTCACAGGATAAAAGAAAACACATCCCTAACAACAACCTTGTTTCTAGTGGTAGAGTAATGTTTTGTTCCTTATCTTGTACCCCCGTTATCTTCCCAGTTGGAATCTTCCAGACACTTGTATGAGAGGATTAGGGCCTAGGCATCAGCCATCATTCATAATGATGTTTTGGTCACACGTACCCAAACACAGGATTGGCTGAGGAGTGTGCAACAGTCTAATTTGTTTTGAAAAGGGCACTGAACACAAGACTGGCCAATAGATATGTCTGTCAGTTAAAAGGTGGACTCTATGGGAGGTTATATGGACATCCCATCCACTACTGCTCTGGTGCCTGAAATGATCAATGGACTGCATCTCTAGTATCCACTGTAAATAGTCTTACTGGATATAAAAGTAGAAATCAAATGTACAAAATGTTACCACAAAGAAACCTCTCTCACTCTCGCTCTCTTTGTCTTTCTGTCGTTCTCGCTCTTTGTCTCCCACTGCTTTCCCTTTTACACATTCTCTAGCCTCCCTATGTCTCTCTCTTTCCTCCCTGTTCCTGCCGAGGCTGTGCTGGGAATGGATGGCACGTTGAGCTACACGTGATAAGAAGGCTGCTCCACTCTGCTCTGCTCTGAGAAGGCTGGCATACACACACTCTCTCTCTGACCCTCATCTCCATGGCACCAGTGCCAGCCTGATCAACAGCTCTAGATCGCTCGCTTTCTTTGTTTCTCCCTCGATTTCTCCATCTCTCGAACCCCAACTCTCTCTGTCTCTGTCTCACGCTGTCTCCATCTCCCGAACCCCAACTCTCTCTGTCTCTCTCTATCGGTCGGTCTCTCTCTGTCCGTCAGTCTGTCTTTCTGTCTCTCTCTCGGTCTATCACTCCGTCTGTCTGTGTAGTTACTAGATCATCCTCTGATACAGTCTTATCAGACATGCCCTGGTCATGCAGGGTGATGCAGCAATCCTAGTTCTGTAGCATTAGGGATGGACGGAGGGAGGGGTAATCCATGTCGAAAAGTATTGGAAAGTTTGACTAAAATCTGTTAGTTACATGACATTAATCTGATCGTAATAGAACCACAGTACATTTCAGCCAATCTATTATAGTACATTTCCTCAATCTGTCTGTATTGGTTTATGGTTTTAACCACATGTATTAGTTGCTATTCCTGTTAACCCTGGTGCAGTCATAGAATCCTGGATGACATATCTGATCAACTCTTATTTGGAGGAGTATCAGTAGTACACTTCCATTATCATTACATCTCTTCTCTACACAATGTGTCTATCGTGCCCCCTCCTTCCCTCCCTCCCTTGATACTGATACAGTCTCCATCTCAGGCTGCTTATCTTGCCAGCACACAGAACATTGATATCCCTCGAGTAAAAAATGGGACAAAGCTCTGCTCCACTCATTACTGTAGAAAGACACAGGCATTTCAACAAATATGAATGTGTCCCTTTGGCTTGGGAGGATTACAGTTCAATACAAGACACTGGGGCAGTCGATAGTGTGGCAGAGAGGGAAGGAGTAGGACCTAGCTTGGCGCTAGCTGTTATTATAGAAGATAGATGGGTGATGTTTTTATTGTTGTTTATATTTTGTATGGTTGTCTATGTGTGTTCATTGCTGTGTCTGTGTTGGCTGATGCAATCGAGACAGACAGACAGGCAGGCAGATAGACACAAACAGTCAAGCAGACAGACAGGAAGGAACGATTACAGGCAGGCAGACACTCTGACAGGCAAGCAGAAAATAGTGGTGTAGATCCTAGCAGAACATATTCACTTTCTAGACTAGAGCTAGCGTCAGGACAACACAGGGTGTGTCAGCAACTCAACACTCAGCACCTGATGATTTTCATTGGTTGTGATGAACTTTCTATTTGTTGGATTGGGGGCGAACAATGAATGTGCAGTAGTCTAACATTCTCTAGGTCTTTGGCATTCAATTAGTTAAGACCGATACATTTATCTATTCGATCTGGTTACAGCTCTTATTCCAGACAGTGTCTCTTTGTGCCCCAGACATAACAAAGAGACTGTCACAACAAGCCACATGCTGAAGTCTGGGTGGTTAGTAAGGAAATGGTTCCCCCTGGTGGACATACAGTACCACATTACACACTAACACAGCATCACTGACAAGTCCATCCATAATCTCTAGCCATCAGTGGTGGAAAAAGTACCCAATTGAAACACTTGCGTAAAAGTTAAGATACCTGAATAGAAAATGACTCAAGTAAAAGTGTAAGTCACGTAGTAAAATACTACTTCAGTAAAAGTCAAATTGGTTTTAAATACTACTACTACTTAAGTACTTTACACTCCTGCTAGCCTTAGCCCTTGTCCATGCCCATGCAGTGGGCAATGCTGCTTGAAATGTCATTGGAACCAGTTTTGTCCACTGGGTGTTTTACAAAAATAATTACATTCTCCAACTTGGTATCTAGGTGATCCAATATACACTATATACACACACAAGTATGTGGACACCCCTTCAAATGAGTGGATTTGGCTATTTCAGCCACACCAGTTGCTGACAGTTGAATAAAATTGAGCACACAGCCATGCACCGTCATAGGATGCCACCTTTCCAAAAAGTCAGTTTGCTAAATTTCTGTCCTGCTAGAGCTTCCCCGGTCAACTGTAAGTGCTGTTATTGTGAAGTGGAATCGTCTAGGAGCAACAACGGCACTCAGGACCGCCGTGTACTGAAGCGCATAGCACGTAAAAATCGTCTGTCCTCGGTTGCAACACTCACTACAGAGTTCCAAACTGCCTCTGGATGCAACGTCAGCACAATAACTGTTCGCCTGGAGCTTCATGAAATGGGATTCCATGGCCAAGCAGCCGCACACAAGTCTAAGATCACCATGCCAAGCGTCGGCTGGAGAGCTGTAAATCTCAATGCCATTGGACTGCCGAACAGTGGAAGTTCGTTCTCTGGAGTTATGGATCAAGCTTCACCATCTGGCAGTCCGACAGACGAATCTGGGTTTGGCGGAGGAAGAATAATCGTCTGGTGCTCTTTTTCATGGTTCGGGCTAGGCCCCTTAGTTCCAGTGAAGGGAAATCTTAACCCTACATCATACTAGGGGACCAATTCCATATTAATGCCCATGATTTTGGAAGGAGTTTTTCGAAGAGCAGGTGTCCACATACTTTTGGTCATGTAGTGTACTTTACAATATGCAAAACATAACGTTACTCCTGGGTTCGCAGGAGGACTGAGGTATTCCAAGACGGAAGTTGTCGAACCACCTCTGGCTTAGAAGAAAAACAGCAAACACCAATTATCTATGTGAAGCTTTGTGGATTTATTATAGCATGTTGCCTACCCACCTGAAAGAATCGACATGTGGAATTATGCTAATTAAAATATACTGCACATACCACAAGTGAGAACAGAGTACACTACGAGACACACCTCTGATTTTTCCTCCCCATAGAATGAGCATTTACCTTGAGTTATTACATGAACGACTCCAGTAATAAGTACATCACAAATAAGAGCATCAGACAAAACCATACAAAGATACACACAGCCAAAACATTTCATAAAAAGACAATTGATAATACAGAATGTTCATTCTCTTGTATTGTATCGTGAATGTATATTCACTATATGAACACATGTATATTTACATTTACATTTAAGTCATTTAGCAGACGCTCTTATCCAGAGCGACTTATATAGTGAATATACTCTTCCTCATGTAATATCACAATATATACAACAGTGTAATAACTGGCATCCTGTAATGTTAAACAGTATATATTGGCATTAATTACTAAGTACTGTATATGGCTGTCCTTCTGTTCACCGTGCATCTGGTCCTGAGTGTTCATATCATTAGTCTATCGTGATCATGCATATCTCCCTTCTCACAGCTCTATTAATGTGTTGATGAGTGAAATAGAACAGATACAAGTTCTCTCAGACAGGTTGCTAGGTGCAGGCACGGACTGGCCATAGGGCAGTTCGGGCAAATGCCAGATGGGCCATTCTAAATTGTTGTTTTTGTGCGGAATTACCATTACTTAGATAATACTAGGGGCTTCAAGAAAAAAAGCTGGCCGGTGTGCTGGCCTCCAGGGGGGGTAAAAAAAAAATGGGCCTGTGTGAATGCCCGGGCTGTCCGTCTGTGGCTGAGTGGAGCAGTAGGAGGCAGAAGACATGCTGCCATCTCCATACATGATGCAACACTTTGGTGGTGGTGTTGCTTGGTGCTTGCTCCCATACCCAGACAACAGGCATATGCTGACCACACTGCAAGTGCACAAGCGTTCCATCTCCAAGGCCTTGCTGTGAGTGTGGGTGGTAATTCCTCTTCGAGCCGGTACATCAGTAACATATGTACTGTTGTGATAAATGTGACATTTTTCTATACAGTTTATCATCAAAGACCTGGTAGATATGTCTTCTATGTGTCAATAGCCCAAATACTGTTTAAAAGTACCAGAGATATAGGGGGTGTTGGTAAATTCAATCTAGAGTGTGCTGGGCGTTCCTAAATTCAGAGTGTTGTCAGATTGTCCATTCCTAAATTCAGAGGAGTAGGGTTGATCCGAGCATTCTTACCTTACAACGGCAGTCAAGCACCCAAGCTAACTGGCTAACGTTTACTAGCTACTTCCAGACTAAAATGAGAGAACACCTCACTCTGCTAGGGTGAGTAAAATGGTCAGAGCTGGTTGGGTGGTTTTCATGTCATCCAGAGTGTTGGTGACTGTAACTGTGCTGCTGGCAACAATTTTACTACGCTTTTTTGCCGACGATGACTGACACCGGCCATATTCAACGGGTGTTAAGAATTCATAAATTAATCTGCGCTCTGGCACCCTCAGACGAAAGTGCTCTGAAATCAGAGTAGATAACCAGAGCGAATTTACGAACGCACCCATAGAACACAACAAAGCAGGTTTCTTGTGTACACTGCTACCAGGCACATTTTCTGGAAGTCTGGAAAAATATAAATCATTTTAATGAAAGACAGCATTGAGCTGAGAGGAACACAATAGCAGTTTTCACATGCTGCTTTTCAACTGTTACACCAGCATTACACTAGTGTACACACCCTTATGTTATAGTAGGGGGAATTGTTTCCATAGCTAGGGTTGACAGTGAAGAGCAGAATCAACAGCCTCTGCATAATCAAAATAGTTGCTTTGTGAGAAGGTGTTAAAGTTCACAGTTTGTTATGTAATTGCCAGCTGAAAAGTACCAGCGGCCTGCCTTTGGCCACAAGTGAGACCTGGTCCGCCGGAACCAAGGCCCAGTGAGACACGGGTGCCCGCGTAGATGGAAACAGAAAAGTCTGAGCCTACATTGAGGTAAATCCTGTATGGAAATGCGCCAACAGCGTCAGAGTGCTTTAACAGTACATGGTTGGCAGTGAGAAAACATTTTAGGTTCATTTCAGGAATGTTTTAAAAGATAGGGATTGGATTGTCAGGCCACTCATAATGTTAGATTTAGCATCTAGCTAACCTTTGCAAATTAACACATTAACACTTCTGGTCACAATCACAGCAATCATCTCGATCCATTAGCTTTATAGCCCCATTGGTTGTCATTAAAACCATTTGAACAACATTTAAAAACCCATATATGTGGTACATACCACACTGCCCTCTGTATTAAAGTCTCAGATGTGAATTCATGATTACATCAATGTCTGTGTGAGACACCGAAAGAGGAAGCCAGCTGCCTCTTGTTATACAGTTAACTCACTCTCACCTCGTTCTTCATACATATACAGTACATTATAATACATCATTACTTTCTCTTCCAGACCAATCAGAAAGCTCTGAACCACTATTGGCCACTAGGATCCGCCCTTCGTCCCACATGATTGGCAGTGTTGAATCAGTGGCCAACTAATAGACACCAGTAGGATATTGTACATTTTTTATTTTTTCACTTGCGACTTCTCCATTGCTGAATGTTTTGAGTCTTGATTGAATCATAAAAATGTGTAGTGTACAACAGTATATAATCAGCATACATCCTTTGTTTCTCATGGCAGTGTGTTGGAGTAGAAGTGATCTTTCCACCCACACACACACCAACGCTTTTCTTAAGAGTCTTTTCAGATTGGGTGATAGAGACCATTCCCTGTCCATCCTAGCATCATCCTTCTCTCTGCAGCTCAGCTGCTGTTCAAAACAGGCCCATCACTCTCCTTCATCGGTCCTTCTGTATCGTTCTACCCATCCATCCCTCTTCTCCAGTTCTCATTAGCTTCACAGGAAGTAAACATCGGGGCTAGTTATGGCCCCCCCACACCAGGCAGCCTTATGATCCCTCATTCCTCTCAGAGCTCTCTGGAGGGGGTGGGGCCTCCTCTGCCGTGGGAGACTGGGCTTCTCCCAGACCATCTAGACAGAGAGACAAACCCACAGGACTGCAGTTAGTTAGCATTTTTCACCTAATTTCACCAGGAAAGACCCATGGGGTTAAAATCCTATTTTGTGAACAAAACCTGGAACCCTGGGCAAATAATTTAGTTTTAGGCCTACATCTACTAAATTAGACACAGAGACTGAGAGAGACACAGAACACAAAAACAGGTTAAGCTAACCCACCTGTGAGGTGGAGCTCGGACAATTTGAGTTGCAGGTCAGTGGGGTTGACCCCAGCCGGTGAACCCAGGATGTCAGGTAGGGCATTCCTTCTCCCCGAGCGACCCGAGGATGCAAAGTCCAGCTTGGGCTCTACCACCTCCGTCATCTCCACAGGATCAGAACCCTGCTACTGCTGCCTGGGAGAGGGGGAATGAAGGGAGAGAGAGAGAAAGAGGGTAAAGAAATAATATAGTCACACCAAAAATATCTACTCTTCGGAATGAACTATTTTCTAGTGCCGTTTTTAACCACTGGAGGGAGTCCTTGTAATATTGTGAAGACCTCAGATTTCTCATTTGTTTTTTTGCACCGCTCAAGCATCTCAATTTTTGTCCCTCCCCCTCAAAAAAACAGGTAACACATCTCATAGGACATTTATCTTCTAATGTTCCACCTCAGCTAGCACAGGGCTGTTTTCATCAGACATCATGCAGCTCAGATGGACGTCATCCGTATGTCAGTTTAATCTGGGACATGGCTGGAAACAATAGCTTTCTCCTCTTTGTACATACTGGCTGGCTGCCTGCTCTCATGGTGACCGCTGTAGTTGGGGATTTTGTTTTGCATTCTCTAAGCTACATAAGTGACAGGTAGAATTCATCCCCGGTCTCACGCTATTGTGGGGGTGCACGCAGCTAAATACCAGGGTTGGGCTCAATTCTGAATTGATTTCCACTCAACTCATGAGTTGAAATTCTAAATTGGCCACACCACAGGACGTATAATTTGAATTCATTTAATTCAGTGCAATTCAAATAAGTTACACTCAGTCATAGAACATAAGTTTAATTGAATCTGACAGATCACACTTCCAGATACCAAAGAATATATCCCTTTTCTCTGGAAACTGTTAATATACTCTTAACTTTAGTGCTTAGACTATACCATTATATTTTCAACCATTTCATTTGTTTAGCTTATTTCTTAAGGCCTCAGGGTCAACTTGAGTTAAACTAATGCATTCTGGGGAATGTAGTATTCCCCCCATTGAACAAAATCTAGGTAATTAATGAAATATAATAACTTTGAATAATTGCATACAGGTTTTGTTTTCCATGATCATTAATTGTAAGAGTTTGTCCTGAAAATCTATTGTTTATGCATGTACATGTATATACAATATATACACACCCCATTTATATACACACAATATATACGGGTCGGCAGGTAGCCTAGTGGTTAGAGTGTTGGACTAGTAACCGAAAGGTTACAAGATCGAATCCCCGAGCTGCAAGGTAAAAATCTGTCATTCTGCCCCTGAACAAGGCAGTTAACTTCTTATGGCTGCAGGGGCAGTATTGAGTAGCTTGGATGAAAGGTGCACAGAGGCCTGCTTATCAGTCCAAGTTGCTAATATATGCATATTATTATTCATTGGATAGAAAACACTCTGAAGTTTCTAAAACTGTTTGAATTATGTCTGTGAGTATAACAGAACTCATATGGCAGGCAAAAACCTGAGAAGTTCCACTTCCTGTTTGAATTGTTTCTGAGGTGGCAGATTTTCAACCAAGTTCTCAATGAAATTACAGCGAGATATGGATGAGTTTTCACTTCCTACGGCTTCCACTAGATGTCAACAGTACTTTGTCTGATGACTCTAATGTGAAGGGGGGCCGAAGGAGACAGGAATTAGTAATCACTGCCACGAGCTGATCACGCATTCACCATGCGCCTTCACATGAGGATGACGTCCGTTCCACTGCTCTTCTGAAGTCAATCTAATTCTCCGGTTGGAACGTTATTCAAGATGTTAACAACATTCTAAAGATTTATTCAGTACATCGTTTGACATGTTTCTACTGACTGTTACGGAACTTTTGGACATTGTCACATTATAGTGGAGGCGCTTTGTGACTTTGGAATTGTTTACCAAAGGCGCTAACCAAAGTAGCTAATTGGACATAAATAACGGACATTATCGAACAAATCAAGCATTTATTGTGGACCTGGGATTCCTAGGACTGCATTCTGATGAAGTTCATCAAAGGAAACATTTATCATGTATTTTCTGGTTTCTGTTGACCCCAACATGGCGGCTAATTTGGCTATTGTTCTGAGCTCCGTCTCAGATTATTGCATGATTTGCTTTTTCCGTAATTTTTTGTTGTTGAAATCTGACACAGCGGTTGCATTAAGGAGAGGTATATCTATAATTCCATGTGTATAACTTGTATTATCATCATCTACATTTATGATGAGTATTTCTGTTGAAACGATGTGGCTATGCAAAATCACTTGATGTTTTTGGAACTAGTGAATGTAACGCGCCAATTATATATTTTTTGTTATAAATATGAACTTCATCAAACAAAACATGCATGTATGTATTGTGTAACATGAAGTCCTATGAGTGTCATCTGATGAAGATAATCAAAGGTTAGTGATTAATTTTCTCTATTTCTGCTTTTTCTGACTGCTATCTTTCGCTGGAAAAATGGCTGTGCTTATTGTGGTTTGATGGTGACCTAACATAATCGTTTGTAGTGCTTTCGCTGAAAAGCATATTTGAAATCGGACACTTTGTTGGGATTAACAACAAGAATACCTTTAAAATGATATAAGACACATGTATGTTTGAGGAATTTTAATTATGAGATTTCTGTTGTTTGAATTTGGCGCCCTGCACTTTCTCTGGTTGCTGTCATATCGATCCCGGTAGCGGGATGCAGCCATAAGAATTAACCCACTATTCCTAGGCTGTGATTGAAAATAAGAATTTGTTCTTAACTGACTTTCCTAGTTATATATATACAGTGGGGAGAACAAGTATTTGATACACTGCCGATTTTGCCGATTTTCCTACTTACAAAGCATGTAGAGGTCTGTAATTTTTATCATAGGTACACTTCAACTGTGAGAGACAGAATCTAAAACAAAAATCCAGAAAATCACATTGTATGATTTTTAAGTAATTAATTTGCATATTATTGCATGACATAAGTATTTGATACATCAGAAAAGCAGAGCTTAATATTTGGTACAGAAACCTTTGTTTGCAATTACAGAGATCTTACGTTTCCTGTAGTTCTTGACCAGGTTTGCACACACTGCAGCAGGGATTTTGGCCCACTCCTCCATACAGACCTTCTCCAGATCCTTCAGGTTTCGTGGCTGTCGCTGGGCAATACGGACTTTTAGCTCCCTCCAAAGATTTTCTATTGGGTTCAGGTCTGGAGACTGGCTAGGCCACTCCAGGACCTTGAGATGCTTCTTACGGAGCCACTCCTTAGTGTGTTTTGGGTCGTTGTCATGCTGGAAGACCCAGCCACAACCCATCTTCAATGCTCTTACTGAGGGAAGGAGGTTGTTGGCCAAGATCTCGCGATACATGGCCCCATCCATCCTCCCCTCAATACGGTGCAGTCGTCCTGTCCCCTTTGCAGAAAAGCATCCCCAAAGAATGATGTTTCCGCCTCCATGCTTCACGGTTGGGATGGTGTTCTTGGTGTTGTACTCATCCTTCTTCTTCCTCCAAACACTGCGAGTGGAGTTTTGACCAAAAAGCTCTATTTTTGTCTCATCAGACCACATGACCTTCTCCCATTCCTCCTCTGGATCATCCAGATGGTCATTGGCTAACTTCAGACGGGCCTGGACATGCGCTGGCTTGAGCAGGGGGACCTTGCGTGCGCTGCAGGATTTTAATCCATGACGGCGTAGTGTGTTACTAATGGTTTTCTTTGAGACTGTGGTCCCATCTCTCTTCAGGTTATTGACCAGGTCCTGCCGTGTAGTTCTGGGCTGATCCCTCACCTTCCTCATGATCATTGATGCCCCACGAGGTGAGATCTTGCATGGAGCCCCAGACCGAGGGTGATTGACCGTCATCTTGAACTTCTTCCATTTTCTAATAATTGCGCCAACAGTTGTTGCCTTCTCACCAAGCTGCTTGCCTATTGTCTTGTAGCCCATCCCAGCCTTGTGCAGGTCTACAATTTTATCCCTGATGTCCTTACACAGCTCTCTGGTCTTGGCCATTGTGGAGAGGTTGGAGTCTGTTTGATAGAGTGTGTGGACAGGTGTCTTTTATACAGGTAACGAGTTCAAACAGGTGCAGTTAATACAGATAATGAGTGGAGAACAGGAGGGCTTCTTAAAGAAAAACTAACAGGTCTGTGAGAGCCGGAATTCTTACTGGTTGGTAGGTGATCAAATACTTATGTCATGCAATAAAATGCAAATTAATTACTTAAAAATCATACAATATGTTTTTCTGGATTTTTGTTTTAGATTCCGTCTCTCACAGTTGAAGTGTAACTATGATAAAAATGACAGACCTCTACATGCTTTGTAAGTAGGAAAACCTGCAAAATCGGCAGTGTATCAAATACTTGTTCTCCCCACTGTATATATATTTTATTTATGTTCAAGATGTACACTTATTGTATTTATTAATTTATTTTGCTCCTTTGCACCTGATTATTTCTATTTCTACTTTGCACATTCTTTCACTGCAAATCTACCATTCCAGTGTTTTACTTGCTATATTGTATTTACTTCGCCACCATGACCTTTACCTCCCTTATCTCACCTCATTTGCTCATATTGTATATAGACTTATTTTTCTACTGTATGTTTGTTTTACTCCATGTGTAACTCTGTGTGGTTGTATGTGTCGAACTGCTTTGCTTTATCTTGGCCAGGTCGCAATTGTAAATGAGAACTTGTTCTCAACTTGCCTACCTGGTTAAATAAAGGTGAAATAAAACAAATAAAAAAGGTACACGACCCGTTCACAAAAATGGTTAGCTCCTAAGGGCACATGAGTCACGTGGCCTTGGCTTGCAATACAAAGCAGTCATTCAGTTGCTGTTCTATTGAACGTTAGAATGGGCAATACAAGTGACCTAAGCGAATTTGAGCATGGTATGATCATCTGTGCCAGGCGCGCCGGTTCCATTATGTCAGAAACGTCTGGCCTCCTGGGCTTTTTATGCATGACAGTGTCTAGGGGTTACAAAGAATGGTGCGACAAACAAAATAACATCCTGTCAGCCTCAGTCCTGTGGGCGAACACAGCTCGTTGATGAGAGGTCGAAGGAGAATGGCAAAAATCATGCAAGCTCACAGGCAAACAACAACGCAGTACAACAGTGGGGTGCAGAACGGCCTCTGGAATGCACAACTCATCAGTCCTTGACACAGATAGGCTATTGCAGCAGACCACCACACCTGGTTCCATTCAGCTAAAAACAAGAAGAAGCGTCTCCAGTGGGCATTCAATCACCAACACTGGACAATTGAGGAGTGGAAAGACATCCTGGTCTGATGAATTCCGGTTCCTGTTGCGTCATGCTGATGGCAGAGTCAGGATTTGGCGTAAGCAGTCCATGGCCCAATCCTAAATGGTGTTAATGGTACAGGCTGGTCGCGTAAAGGTGTGGGGATGTTTTCCTGGAACACATTAGGTCCCTTGATACCAATTGAGCAACCTTTCCATGCTCCGAAGAATTCAAGCTGTTCTGGAGGCAAAGGGGGGGGGGGGGGGTCAGACCCGGTTCTAGATGGTTGTACCTAATAAACTGTTTGTATAGACAACAACTAATATACACTGCTCAAAAAAATAAAGGGAACACTTTAGTGGCACAATGTAACTGGAGGTCATTTTGCAGGGCTTCTGTGCAGTCAGACTGCCTCACTTAGGCAGCAACACTGGCGGACGGTAGCGGTCACATGCTGCTGGGTAAATGGAATTGACAACCGGTGGAACCTACAGGCCATCCTCCAGACGTCTCCAATGATGTACTGGCCTGTCTCCTGGTAGCGACCATAGACCACTGCTCTGGACACTACGCTGACAGACACAGCAAACCTTCTTGGCCACAGCTCGCATGCTGATGGTGCCATCACTGGAGTGGTAGCATGCGACTGAGCCTGCAGCCCACATATGTGGCTCGGGTAGTGTAGCACATCCAGGATGGCACATCAATGCTAGCTGCGACTAGAAGGTTTGCAGAGCACCGCCAGCGTAGTGTCAAAAGCATGGAGGCGCAAAACATGAGCCAGGCAAGTACATCAGGAGACGTGAGAAGTGGTCGTAGGTGGTCACCAACCTAGCAGAATCACTCCTTTATTGGGGGTGTCTTGCTAATTGCCTATAATTTCCACCTTTTGTCTATTCCATTTGCACAACAGCATGTGAAATTTATTGTCAATCAGTGTTGCTTCCTAAGTGGACAGTTTGATTTCACAGAAGTGTGATTGACTTGGAGTTACATTGTGTTGTTTAAGTGTTCCCTTTATTTTTTTGAGCAGTGTAGAAATCAGAGGCATTTTATTTTAATTTCACTGAATTCAATTGAATTTCCTTTAAATTTGAATTGCAATTCTGTATCCTGTTTACTACTTCAAAATGAAATTAGAAAAAAGTCAAGAATTCAATTCTGAATTGAGCCCAACTGACACACACAGGGATAGGAAAAAAAAAAAAATGCACAATGTGCACATGCATTTCTACACAAATACACTCACACACATTGAGCTGCTGTTTCTATGGCAACGGGTGAAAAACCACCTCTGGCAAGCAAATGAACCATTCCCTCTTCTCTTTCTCAGTATTCAGTTCTCTTGAAATAACCCAGTCTTCTTCAGTACAATCCCTGTCTCCACAACCATATTGAGGGGCAACACACACACACACATTAAAGGACAGGGGCCACAGGTTGGCCATCTGTTAGCCCTGAGCACTAGCGTGAACCTAATGGTTCCTCCTCCTATCCATCACTGGTTTGTCGTGGCCTAGTTTCAATATGACGTCATCATAATCACTGTGTCCTGGTATCACACAACCCTTTCATGCAATCACACACCCAAACACACCTCCTCGCCGGTCACATGTTGACTGGTGTCAGGTAAACACTGGCATAAGGTGGGAGGATTGGTAAGTCCTCATGCCATGTCAACATAATGACACAGCAGTTGAGTGTTCTGACATGGGTAAGGAAATGTGTGCATGCACAAGACGGCCCTTTGTCAACAGTTGTTATCGCTCTCACTTCACACTGCTTACCCTCTCCCTTTCTCTCTCCCTCACTTGTAAATCACTCCCACTCACCCTGTCCTTGTCTCGCTCCACAATCTCATATAGAAACTCTCCCTCCAGCCTCCATTTCTCTGTTTTGACCCTGGCCTATTTCATAGTGAAAATAACGATAAAAAAAATCAAATTTGAGTTTTTCCTCCAACTGAAATGGCTTTACATTCAATAGGATACTAGACATCTCACCCCAGGCCCTTCAGTAGGGTACTATAACACATCACATTCCCAGGCTCTTCAATTGGCACCCCCTACAGAGACAGTAGGGAGTGGATATGAATGTGTGGCTGTGTGTGTGCTAAGCTCTGCCCTCTGTCTCCAGCCCGTTAAGTGTGTGTGTAGGCGTCCAGGGAGGCAGGAGGACAGTTTCTTCCTCTTCCCCTCTCAGGCCTTCACATGTCAGAGCTTCTCTTTGTGTGGCCCTTCCAGCCTCCAGAAGCAGAGAAGACAAGCTGCAATTAGCATAGGCAGTTTTACAGCTGCCTTCATGGCTACATACATTACAGGAGAGGCCTGTCTCAGTCTGCCTGCTGAAATCATAAGACACATTACAAGCAGGCAGGAGACAACAGGACTAATCAGGGCCAAGCAGGACCATCATGCAATGTGGAAGGCTGACAAACAGATGCACTCCAAACAAGTCTGATGGTTTCCAGAAAAGTACAGTATGTGTTATCCAGGGCTGGCTGACAGACAGGAAACAGGTCTACTGCGCTCCAGATATGTGTGTGTTATCCAGGGCTGGCTGACAGACAGGAAACAGGTCTACTGCGCTCCAGATATGTGTGTGTTATCCAGGGCTGGCTGACAGACAGGAAACAGGTCTACTGCGCTCCAGATATGTGTGTGTTATCCAGGGTTGGCTGCTTCAGATGTGTGTAATACCACAATCCACAGCAATCAATGACAGTTGAAAAGGAATATATTATGTTTTGATCTATACGTCGCTGTATAAAAATAAATAAACACATATCTAGTCTAGCAATGGAACACTTCTGAACCAAACCTGAATAATGCACAGCATCTGCAGTGGAGGCTTAGAATAATGACCCCACTAGGTCTTGGTTGGGAGGGATCATTTTGTATAGAAATGGTGACCTACAGTGGGGAGAACAAGTATTTGAGACACTGATGATTTTGCAGGTTTTCCTACTTACAAAGCATGTAGAGGTCTGTAATTCTTATCATAGGTACACTTCAACTGTGAGAGACGGAATCTAAAACAAGAATCCAGAAAATCACATTGTATGATTTTTAAGTAATTAATTTTAATTTTTCTTTAAGAAGCCCTCCTGTTCTCCACTCATTACCTGTATTAACTGCACCTGTTTGAACTCGTTACCTGTATAAAAGACACCTGTCCACACACTCAATCAAACAGACTCCAACCTCTCCACAATGGCCAAGACCAGAGAGCTGTGTAAGGACATCAGGGATAAAATTGTAGACCTGCACAAGGCTGGGATGGGCTACAGGACAATAGGCAAGCAGCTTGGTGAGAAGGCAACAACTGTTGGCGCAATTATTAGAAAATGGAAGAAGTTCAAGATGATGGTCAATCACCCTCGGTCTGGGGCTCCATGCAAGATCTCACCTCGTGGGGCATCAATGATCATGAGGAAGGTGAGGGATCAGCCCAGAACTACACGGCAGGACCTGGTCAATGACCTGAAGAGAGCTGGGACCACAGCCTCACAGAAAACCATTAGTAATACACTACGCCGTCATGGATTAAAATCCTGCAGCACACGCAAGGTCCCCCTGCTCAAGCCAGCGCATGTCCAGGCCCGTCTGAAGTTTGCCAATGACCATCTGGATGATCCAGAGGAGGAATGGGAGAAGGTCATGTGGTCTGATGAGACAAAAATAGAGCTTTTTGGTCTAAACTCCACTCGCTGTGTTTGGAGGAAGAAGAAGGATGAGTACAACCCCAAGAACACCATCCCAACCGTGAAGCATGGAGGTGGAAACATCATTCTTTGGGGATGCTTTTCTGCAAAGGGGACAGGACGACTGCACCGTATTGAGGGGAGGATGGATGGGGCCATGTATCGCGAGATCTTGGCCAACAACCTCCTTCCCTCAGTAAGAGCATTGAAGATGGGTCGTGGCTGGGTCTTCCAGCATGACAACGACCCGAAACACACAGCCAGGGCAACTAAGTAGTGGCTCCGTAAGAAGCATCTCAAGGTCCTGGAGTGGCCTAGCCAGTCTCCAGACCTGAACCCAATAGAAAATCTTTGGAGGGAGCTGAAAGTCCGTATTGCCCAGCGACAGCCCCGAAACCTGAAGGATCTGGAGAAGGTCTGTATGGAGGAGTGGGCCAAAATCCCTGCTGCAGTGTGTGCAAACCTGGTCAAGAACTACAGGAAACGTATGATCTCTGTAATTGCAAACAAAGGTTTCTGTACCAAATATTAAGTTCTGCTTTTCTGATGTATCAAATACTTATGTCATGCAATAAAATGCTAATTAATTACTTAATCATACAATGTGATTTTCTGGATTTTTGTTTTAGATTCCGTCTCTCACAGTTGAAGTGTACCTATGATAAAAATTAGACCTCTACATGCTTTGTAAGTAGGAAAACCTGCAAAATCGGCAGTGTATCAAATACTTGATCTCCCCACTGTATATAATAAATAGGATTGTTTCGTCAGACAATATCTGTGGGGTGTACTGTGTAGAAGACAATACTAAAGCCAGGTAATATACAAGCATTTTGCAAAACCCGCAATAACATCTGCTAAATGTGTATGTGACAAATAAAATGTGATTTGATAAAAGACCTCTTCATTCAAATCGTCAGAGGGCAAGGGTTGTTACAACACTGCTAAGCATAGAGAGCTCAATAGGCTTCTGACATGGAGTTAGTGGGGCTCACTTCCCTTAATGTAGATCCAAAAACCTGGATACACTACATTTAAAAGTAAGTGATAATAAAATGGTGCCAATTACTCACAGGGCCTTTAACTAACTGCATGTCAAATCAAATGTCATTAGTCACGTGCCGAATACAACAGGTGTAGTAGACCTCAGTGAAATGCTTACTTACGAGCTCCTAACCAAGAATGTAGTTAAAAAAAGGATAAGAATAAGAGATAAAAGTAATTAAAGATCAGAGTAAAATAATAATAGCGAGACAATATACAGGGGGTACCGATAAGGAGTCAATGTGTGGGGGCACCGGTTAGTTGAGGTAGTAAGTACAGTTGAAGTCAGAAGTTTACATACACTAAGGTTGGAGTCATTAAAACTTGTTTTTCAACCACTCCACATTTTTCCAACAACTGTTTATTGACAGATTATTTCACTGTATTACAATTCCAGTGGGTCAGAAGTGTACATACACTAAGTTGACTGTGCCTTTAAACAGCTTGGAAAATATCAGAAAATGATGTCATGGCTATAGAAGCTTCTGTTAGGCTAATTGACATCATTTGAGTCAATTGGAGGTGTACCTGTGGATGTATTTCAAGGCCTACCTTCAAACTCAGTGCCTCTTTGCTTGACATCATGGGAAAATCTAAAGACCTCAGAACAATTATTGTAGACCTCCACAAGTCTGGTTCATCCTTGGGAGCAATTTCCAAACGCCTGAAGGTACCACATTAATCAGTACAAACAATAGTACGCAAGTATAAACACCATGGAACAACGAAGCCGTCATACCGCTCAGGAATGAGATGCGTTCTGTCTCCTAGAAATGAGCGTACTTGTGCGAAAAGTGCAAATCAATCCCAGAACAACAGCAAAGGACCTTGTGAAGAGGCTGGAGGAAACAGGTACAAAAGTATCTATATCCACAGTAAAATGAGTCCTATATCGACATAACCTGAAAGGCCGCTCTGCAAGGAAGAAGCCACTGCTCCAAAAACGCCATAAAAAAAGCCAGACTACGGTTTGCAACTGCACATGGGGACAAAGATCGTACTCTCTGGAGAAATGTCCTCTGGTCTGATGAAACAAAAATTGAACTGTTTGGCCATAATGACCATCGTTATGTTTCGAGGAAAAAGGGGGGAGGCTTGCAAGCCGAAGAACACAATCCCAACCGTGAAGCACGGGGGTGGCAGCATCATGCTGTCGGGGTGCTTTGCTGCAGGAGGGCCTGGTGCACTTTAAAAAAAAAAATCGATGGCATCAAGAGGCATTAAAATTATGTGGATATGTTGAAGCAACATCTCAAGACGTCAGTCAGGAATTTAAAGCTTGGTCGCAAATGGGTCTTCCAAATGGACAATGACCCCAAGCATACTTCCAAAGTTGTGGAAAAATGGCTTAAAAAGTCAAAGTATTGGAGTGGCCATCACAAAGCCCTGACTTAAATCCCATAGAACATGTCTGGGCAGAACTGAAAAAGCGTGTGCAAGCAAGGAGGCCTACAAACCTGATTCAGTTACAGCAGCTCTGTCAGGAGGAATGGGCCAAAATTCACCCAACTTATTGTGGGAAGCTCGTGGAAGGCTACCCGAAACATTTGACCCAAGTTAAACAATTAAAAGCAATGCTACCAAATACTAAGTGAGTGTATGTAAACTTCTGACCCACTGGGAATGTGATGAAAGAAATCAAATCTGAAATTAATCACTACTATTATTCTGACATTTCACATTCTTAAAATAAAGTGGTGATCCTAACTGACCTAAGACAGGGATTTTTACAAGGATTAAATGTCATGAATTGTGAAAAACTGAGTTTATATGTATTTGGCTAAGGTGTAGGTAAACTTCCGACTTCAACTGTACATGCAGGTAGTGTTAAAGTGACTATGCATATATGACAATAGAGAGTAGCAGTGGTGTAAATAGGGGGAGAGGGGGGCAATGCAAATAGTCTGGGTAGCCATTTGACTAGATGTTCAGGAGTCTTATGGCTTGGGGGTAGAAGCTATTTAGAAGCCTCTTGGACCTAGACTTGGCGCTCCGGTACCGCTTGTCGTGCGGTAGCAGAGAGAACAGTCTGACTAGGATGGCTGGAGTCGGACAATTTTTGGGGCCTTCCTCTGACACCGCCTGGTATAGAGGTCCTGAATGTCAGAAAGCTTGGCCCCAGCGATGTACTGGGCCGTACGCACTACCTTCTGTAGTGCCTTGCGGTCGGAGGCAGAGCATTTGCCATACCAGGCAGTGTTGCAACCAGTCAGGATGCTCTCGATGGTGCAGCTGTAGAACCGTTTGAGGATGAGGACCCATGCCAAATCTTTTCAGTCTCCTGAGGGGACATAAGAGGATGAGCACACCCCCATTCTCATCTACGGGGCTGTAGTGGAGCAGGTTGAGAGATTCAAGTTCCTTGGTGTCCACATCACCAAGAAACTACCATGGTCCAAATACACCAAGACAGTTGTGAAGAGGGCATGACACAACCTGTTACCTTTGTGTTCTTGGGCACAGGCACTACGGTGGTCTGCTTAAAACATGTTGGTATTACAGACTCAGACAGGGAGAGGTTGAAAATGTCAGTGAAGACACTTGTCAGTTGGTCAGCGCATGCTTGCAGTACATGTCCTTGTAATCCGTCTTGCCCTGTAAATGTTGACCTGTTTAAAAGGTCGGCTGCGGAGAGCGTGATCAGTCTTTCGGAACAGTTGGTGCTCTCATGCATGTTTCAGTGTTATTTGCCTCAAAACGAGCATAGAAGTAGTTTAGCTCGTCTGGTAGGCTTGTGTCACTGGGCAGCTCTTGGCTGTGCTTCCCTTCATAGTCTGTAATAGTTTGCAAGCCCTGCCACATCCGACGAGCGTAAGAGCCGGTGTAGTACAATCCGATCTTAGTCCTGTATTGACGCTTTGCCTGTTTGATGGTTCGTCGGAGGGCATAGCAGGACTTCTAAAGCTTCCGGGTTAAAGTCCCGCTCCTTGAAAGCGGCAGCTCTACCCTTTAGCTCAGTGCGGATGCTGCCTGTAATCCATGGCTTCTGGTTGGGGGTATGTACGTACGGTCACTGTGGGGACGACGTCATCGATGCATTTATTGATGAAGCCAATGACTGATGGGGTGTACTCCTCAATGCCATCGGAGGAATCCTGGAACATATTCCAGTCTGTGCTAGGAAAACAGTCCTGTAGCTTAGCATCTACCTCATCTGACCACTTTATTGATCTAGTCACTGGTGCTTCCTGCTTTAATTTTAGCTTGTAAGCAGGAATCAGGAGGATGCAATTATGGTCAGATATGCTAAATGGAGGGCGATGGAGAGCTTTGTATTCATCTCTGTGTGTGGAGTCTAGGTGGTCCAAAGTTATTTTCCCTCTGGTTGCACATTTAACATGATGAAATAAATTTGGTAAAACAGATTTAAGTTTCCCTGTATTAAAGTCCCCGGTTACTAGGAGCGCCGCCTCTGGGTGGGCGTTTTCTTCTGGCGGAATACAGCTCATTCAAATGCTGTCTTTACATACCACCACAGTCAGAGGCTGGAGTTAACAGCTAGTGTGGTCTACAGCTTATCATGAGATACTCTACCTCAGGATAGTAATAGCTCGAGACTTCCTTAGATATTGTGCACCAGCTCTTGTTTACAAAAATACATTGTCCGCCGCCCCTTATCTTACCAGACGCCGCTGTTCTATCCTGCCGGTACATCGTATAACCAGCCACCTGTATGTATGTTGATATTGTCGTCGTTCAGCCACAACGTCGTGAAGCATAAGATGTTCCGGGGGTATTATCGGATGGGTCCACAGTGTCTCCTGACCCCTCCTGTCTCAGCCTCCAGTATTTATGCTGCAGTAGTTTGTGTGTCGGGGGGCTAGGGTCAGTTTGTTATATCTGGAGTACTTCTCCTGTCTTATCCGATGTCCTGTGTGAATTTAAGTATGCTCTCTCTAATTCTCTCTCGGAGGACCTGAGCCCTAGGACCATGCCTCAGAACTACCTGGCATGATGACTCCTTGCTGTCCCCAGTCCACCTGGCCGTGCTGCTGCTCCAGTTTCAACTGTTCTGCCTGCGGCTATGGAACCCTGACCTGTTCACCGGGTGTGCTACCTGTCCCAGACCTGCTGTTTTCAACAGCAGGAGCGGTAGAGATACTCTTAATGATCGGCTATGAAAAGCCAACTGACATTTACTCCTGAGGTGCTGACTTGCTGCACCCTAGACAACTACTGTGATTATTATTATTTGACCATGCTGGTCATTTATGAACATTTGAACATCTTGGGCATGTTATAATCTCCACCCGGCACAGCCAGAAGAGGACTGGCCACCTATCATAGCCTGGTTCCTCTCTAGGTTTCTTCCTAGGTTTTGGCCTTTCTAGGGAGTTTTTCCGAGCCACCGTGCTTCTACACCTGCATTGCTTGCTGCTTGGGGTTTTAGGCTGGGTTTCTGTACAGCACTTTGAGATATCAGCTGAAGTAAGAAGGGCTATATGAATACATTTGATTTGAATTTGATTTCAGTTTTTAATGGCCCGTTGGTAGTTTAATCTTCCGCTTAACTCGTCGATTTTATTCTCCAAAGATTGCACGTTTGCTAGCAGAATGGAGGGAAGTCTGTTTATTCCATCACTGGATCACTAATTCTCAGAAGGCAGCCCGCCCTTCGGCTCCTCTTTCTCCGCGCAGATCACGGGGATAGGGGCTTGTTCCCGAGGAAGCACTATACCCTTGCGTCGGGCTCGTCAGAGTCGTGAAAGGAAAAAAGGATTCTGCTAGTCTTTGGTGAGTAATCGGAGTCCTGATGTCTAGAAGTTATTTTCGGTCATAAGAGATGGTAGCGGCAACATTATGTACAAAATAAGTTAAAAAATAAGTTACAAACAACGCTATTTATTTTATTACACCTTTATTAATTTAACCAGGTAGGCCAGTTGAGAACAAGTTCTCATTTAAACTAACAAAAAAAAACAATCGTCTGCCTTCTTCTCTATATTCTTTATTTTGAAACATGATCGCTATCTAACAGTTCTGTAAAATCACCACAAGGACAAAATGGTTCCTAGTACTTCACTTTCTACATGCTTTAATATCCCTGCCATTCATGTGTTAAAACGACATTTTAGAGAATTTGGCAGTACATCCAACTGACCTCACAACTGCAGACCACATGTAACCATGCCAACCCAGGATCTTCACATCCAGTTTTTGGATTTCATACATTTCTGATCCAATAATAAACAATAAAAATACAAAATCACCCGCGGGCCACATCTCAGTCTGACTGTCCCTAGATGACTGGGCGTGTGTCATTATTCATCCTTAAAATATGAGAGTGGAGCTCAGAATAGCTGAATGAGGTCACAAACACCGCAGTAGCTATCCTACATTACTGGAATCAGCCCTCGTTGTCAAAACTGACTGACTTGATAGGGGACTCTGGGAAGGGACAGTGTGTATACTGTACTAGCTGCAAGGGAAATTATGTGTTACAAAGCCAACACAGCCATCTGAAGTTACGGTTTAATAAATGATGCTAGGGATTACTGCTCTCTCTATTTATAGTTTCCTCCTCATGCTCTTGATTATTTTCTTCCCTTTCTCCGCTCTGTGTGTTATTATAAAGCTTAATGTGTTCCACTGGCTGCCATGGTAACAGCAGCATTGCAATCAGCCTCTCCATAGGATGGAAGGTGAAACCCTGCAGAAACAGGGGGGGGTGAGAGTGAGCAAGTGAAGGAGCGCAAAAGGAGAGAGAGACAATGAAAGAGTGATAATGAGAGAGAGAGGGATAGAGATATTCTTTACATACTCTGTTTACACTCACTGGTTGTCCTTTGTTTCAGGGGATTCATGGGGAATTATCTTTACAGTCTGTTGGGTGAAGCCCAATCAATATTGCATCTTTCAGTGCATTCACAGAGAGAAAGAGAGGAAAGGAAGAGAAAGCCATGAGGAGGAGAGTAGAGGAAGAGAAGATGGCGAAAGAGAGGTAGACCGATCCAGTGAGACAGCTCAATCACACGGCCCCAGACTCACACGTCCCAATAGACATCTCGCTCGTCACTGATCCCCAGAACCTTTACACTCGCTTCTCTCATGTTCCACAAGCTAAGTTCTTAGACGAAGACAAATCAGAGGAGACTTGCATTTGGTGGCTCTCTCTCACAGGAGATCTTAAAGGCTGAATGTGACTGTTCTTCTAGCTACCCGTTTGTGCCTCAGGCTACCACCCACCTTGATGAGCCACCTCTAGCGACAAGTTTAACAAGTGTGCCCTCAGAAAAGGTGCTACACTGAAGTGTCCACTATAAGAACAAGTTGTTTGGAGCGAGAGAATCAATCTGCTACTCCTGTTCTTTATCCCACAATATCCAGAAATCAAAATTGGTAATAAAATGTCATAACTAATTGTCAGGTTGTAACCTAGTCCTGGTTGAAAAGACATAACAACTAGATAAAGATGTATTTTTCGCCCGGGACAGACCAGATGCCATATCTTGGTTGTTATCTGTCAATCATCCCATGTAGCATTATATTTCCTTCCTTGTGAACACTGGTGATCAGGTTCAAAAGGCCCTTATCATCAAACCATAAAGTCTTTCTTCTTAGAGACGTCAGAAGTTAACAATGATTAACAATGATTAACTCTGGGGTTCAAAGTGTGTTCTAACCCATAAAAACAAACTGTCAAAAACATGACAAATGAAGCAGAAAGAGTGTGTGTGTGTGGGAGCAGAGTGCCTCGTGATCACCAAACAAGAGATCCATTGTGCTCCTTTCTAGAGGGTCAATCACAACGCTGCATCCATGGTCATTCAGACTCATTAGCATATTTCCAGAGGGCTTTAGAGCCAGTCTGGCCCCGCTCCATAACATGGGGCCTATACTATTTGTTTTCTTTCAAATACTTTAGCTGCGTTTCATTGAGCGATTTGATAAAGGTTGACATGGCTCAAGCCTAATGAGATAGTTAAACTATTGCGCTAACGGTTAGTGGAGATGACAGAGACAAAACTCATATTACACTTAATGCAATTGCGAGCTGCAGTATCAGCTCTGTTTATTTAAAACATTATGGTGCATTTACTCATAGCGTGTATGATTGTGAGAGGAAAATGCCACCCTGAGAACTTTATGGAGTAAAAAGGGGGTCAACAACGACAATTGCGACAGTGAGCTGAATCTGAGACTTGGAGAAGAGATGACAGAGAGAAGAGGAGACTTGGAGAGTCGGTGTCCCCAACATGTGACAACAGTAGGTGGGCAGCCTGTGCCAGTAGCAACAACCAACCATCACACATCAATATTTTAGCCCACAGCCTCTTGCAAGAGTGTGTACAAGACAAGGCTGTCCCCTCTCGCCACATTCCCCCGTCCCTCGTCTAAACAGACATGTAAACAGCGCTGTGCTGTGGGTCACATCTCTTCTCTCTATCTGGCCTGCATGTGCTTCTCTCACCTGCTGGACAGGGCCACGCACACACACATGCACAGAGAGACATGGCCCGCAGGCAGTGTCTGACAACAGCGCTTGGCTGGCAGATGGACACTGGCAGAGACAAAAGAGCAGAACACACACACACACCTCTCCTCTCATCCTGATGGTATAACTACACTGTAGACACACACACCAATATCACCTCACTCACCCTCTTACATCGACTATAATGTCGTTTTGTTTTTGTCAGAGATTCAAGAGGGATCTTCAGGTCACTCATTGCGAGCCCTTATTAATAAAAGCCTAATTAATAGTACCAATTGAACCCATCATTGTGCCTGAGACCAACTTTACAGACCCTACCTTAGGCAATCTATGAAATGAGCTCTTCAGAATATATTATTGCTGCCTAGTCAACATAAACAATGTCTGACGGACAAACTGTTTAGGAGAGTTAGAGAACAGGTTACAAATGATCTAATGAGATCAACACTCGATTCTCCATCATTATACATTATCCTAGGTCCCAAATGGCACATTACTCCCTATATTGTGCACTACCTTTGATCAGAGCCATATGGGCCCTAGTCAAAAGTAGTGGACTACATTAGGAATAGCGTGCCATTTGATAGGCATGGTCTTGTCTTAAGATTCAGAATTATATAAGGACTAGTCCTATTGATCTTTGGATGATGGCTTAGTACTTACTGAAAAAAAGCCTCATCCTGACGGAAATCAAGATGGCTCTGAAGAAGATGGCTGACGTTTTACATTCTCCCAACCAATTGTGCAATTTTTTTGCGTTTTGTGTAGCTTATTCTTTTACTTATTGTGGAACATAATGTTGCTGCTACCGTCTCATGACCGAAAATAACTTCTGGACATCAGAAAAGCGATTACTCACCATGGACTGGAAGAAACTTTTACCTTTAATGAGATCGACGAGAAGGATATCCCGCTTTCACTGGAACAGGCCCAGATCCACGCCTTTGCGTGAAGAAAAGACACCGGAAAAAGGATGCAGATCGGGGATCCTTCTGAGAATCCTGAGGCGAGCGAGTAAACTCCCAATGCCTTCCTTTCTCCTTGCTAACATGCAATCGTTAGAAAATAAAATAAATGACCAACTATTAAGATTATCCTACCATCGGGACATTAAAAACTGTAACATCTTATGTTTCACAGAGACGTGGCTGAACGAAGAAACAGACAATATAGAGCTGGCAGGATTTTCCATGCACCGGTAGAACAGAGACGCTACCTCTGGTAAGACGAGGGGTGGGGGTGTGTGTCTATTTCTCAATAACAGCTGGTGCACAATGTTTAATATTAAAGAAGCCTCAAGGTATTGCTCACCTGAGGTAGAGTACCTTATGAAAAGCTGTCGACCACACGTCCTACCAAGAGAGTTTCGTAGCCGTCTATTTACCACCACCAAGCGAAGCTGGCACTAAGACCGCTCTCAACCAACTCTATAAGGCCATAAGCAAAGAAGAAAATGCTCACCCAGAAGCGGCGCTCCTAGTGGCCGGGGACTTTAATGCAGGCAAACTTAAATCAGTTTTACCAAATTTTTACCAGCATGTCACATGTGCAACCAGGTAAAAAAAAAAAATAGACCACCTTTACTCCACACACACACACAGAGAGATGCATACAAAGCTCTCCCTCGCCCTCCATTTGGCAAATCTGACCATAATTCTATCCTCCCGATTCCTGCTTACAAGCAAAAACTAAAGCAGGAATGCTACACTAAAGGACTGTTTTGCAAGCACAGACTGGAATATGTTCCGGGATTCATCCAATGGCATTGAGGAATACACCACCTCAATCATCTGCTTCATCAATAAGTGCATCGATGACGTCGTTCCCACAGTGACTGTACGTACATATCCCAACCAGAAGCCATGGATTACAAGCAACATCCGCATCGAGCTAAAGCTGCCGCTTTCAAGGAGCGGGAGACTAATCCGGACGCTTATAAGAAATCCCGCTATGCCCTTAGACGAACCATCAAACAAGCAAAGCGTCAATACAGGATTAAGATTGAATCCTACTACACCGGCTCTGACGCTCGTTGGATGTGGCAGGGCTCGAAAACTATTAGACTACAAAGGGAAACCCAGACGCGAGCTGCCCAGTGCCTGCCAGATGAGCTAAATGCCTTTTATGCTCGCCTCGAGGCAAGCAAAACTGAAGCATGACCATAAACTCTCCTTCCAGACTCACACATCTCCAATCCAAAATTAAATCTAGAATCGGCTTCCTATTTCACAACAAAGCTTCTTTCACTCATGCTGCCAAACATACCCTCGTAAAACTGACTATCCTACCGATCCTTGACAAAATAGCCTCCAACACTCTACTCAGCAAATTGGATGCAGTCTATCACAGTGCCATCCGTTTGGTCACCAAAGCCCCATATACTACCCACCACTGCGACTTGTATGCTCTCGTTGGCCGGTCCTCGCTTCAAATTCGTCGCCAAACCCACTGGCTCCAGGTCATCTATAAGTCTTCGCTAGGTTAAGCTCTGCCTTATCTCAGCTCACTGGTCACCATAGCAACACCCACCTGTAGCACGCGCTCCAGCAGGTATATTTCACTGGTCATCCCCAAAGCCAACACCTACTTTGGCCGCCTTTCCTTCCAGTTCTCTGCTGCCAATGACTGGAACGAATTGCAAAAATTACTAAAGTTGGAGTCTTATATCTCCCTCAATAACTTTAAGCATCAGCTGTCAGAGCAGCTTACCTATTGCTGCAGCTGTACACAGCCCATCTGTAAATAGCCCATCCAACCAACTACCTACCTCACTCCCATATTTGTTTTTCTGCTCTTTTGCACACCAGTACTTCTACGTGCACATCCTCATCTGCACATATCACTCCAGTTTAAATTGCTAAATTGTAATTACTTTGCCACTATTGGCCTATTTATTGCCTTACCTCCTTACTTCATTTGCACACACTGTATACAGATTTTTCTATTGTGTTATTGACTGTCAGTTGTTTATCCCATGTGTAACTCTGTTGTTTTTGTCACACTGCTTTGCTTTGTCTTGGCCAGGTCGCAGTTGTAAATGAGAACTTGTTCTCAACTAGCCTACCTGGTTAAATAAAGGTGAGATAAAAAAAAAACGAAATAAAAGCATGCACCAGCTGTTCTGGATGACTGTGTGATAACGCTCTCGGTAGCCGATGTGAACCTTTAAACAGGTCAACATTCACAAAGCCACTGGTCCAGATGGATTACCAGAACGTGTACTCAAAGCATGCTGTCAAGTGTCATCACTGCCATTTTCAACCTCTCCCTGACTGAGTCTGTAATACCTACATGTTTCAAACAGACCACCATAGTCCCTGTGCCAAAGGAAGCGAAGGTAACCTGCCTAAACGATTAACGCCCCGTGGCACTCACGTCGGTAGCCATGCAGTGGATTGAAAGGCTGGTCATGGCTCACATCAACAGCATCCTCCCGGACACCCTAGACCCACTCCAATTCGCTTACCGCCACAACAGATCCACAGATGACGCAATCTCAATCGCACTCCACACCGCCCTTTCTAAACCTGGACAAGAGGAAGACCTTTGTGAGAATGCTGTTCATCGACTACAGCTCAGCGTTCAAAACCATAGTGCCCACGAAGATCATCACTGAGCTAAGAACTCTGGGACTAAACACCTCCCTCTGCAACTGGATCCTGGACTTCCTGACGGGCCGTCCCAAAACGGTAAGAGTAGGCAACAACACATCTGCCACGTTGATCCTTAAAACTGGGGCCCCTCACGGGTGTGTACTTAGACCCCTCCTGTATTCCCTGCTCACCCACAACTGTGTGGCCAAACACAACTCAAACACCATCATTAAGTTTGCTGACGACACAACAGTGGTAGGCCTGGCAGTGTGGTGCCAGGACAACCTCTCCCTCAATGTGAGCAAGACAAAGGAGCTGATCGTGGACTACAGGAAAAGGCGGGCAGGACAGGTCCCCATTAACATCGACGGGCCTGTAGTGGAGCGGGTCGAGAGCTTCAAGTTTCTTGGTGTCCACATCACCAACAAACTATCATGGTCCAAACATACCAAGACAGCCGTGAGGGCACGACAACACATTTTTCCCCTCAGGAGACTGAAACGATTTGGCATGGGCCCGCAGATCCTCAAATGGTTCTACAGCTGCACCATCGAGAGCATCCTGACCGGTTGCATCACTGCCTGGTATGGCAACTGCTCGGCATCTGACCGTAAGGCGCTACAGAGGGTAGTGTGAATGGCCCAGTACATCACTGGGAACAAGCTTCCTGCCATCCAGGACCTATATAATAGACGGTGTCAAAGGAAACCCCATACAATTGTCAGAGACTCCTGTCTCCCAAGTTAGACTGTTTTCTCTGCTACCACACGGCAAGCAGTACCAGAGCACGAAGTCTCGGACCAAAAGGCTCCTCAACAGCTTCTACCCCCAAGCCAATAGACTGCTGAACAATTCATAAAAATCGCCACCAGACAATTTACATTGACCTCCCCCCCACCCCCCGTCTTGTACACTGCTGTTACTCGTGGTTTGTTACCTATGCATAGTCACTTCGCCCCCACCTACATGTACAGATTACCTCAACTAGCATGTACCGCTGCACACTGACTCGGTACCAGTGCCCCCTGTATATAGCCTCGTTATTGTGTTACTTTTTATTTTAGCCTACTTGGTAAATATTTTCTTCTTCTTGAACTGCACTGTTGGTTAAGGGCTTGTAAGTAAGCATTTCACGGTAAAGTCTACCCTTGCAGTATTCGGCGCATGTAGCCAATAAAGTTTGAACTACACAGTAAACGCACACACACGAGACGGCTGCAGCAGGGGGATTGAGATTGAGCAATCTCAGAGAGACAGGTCAGACTGGAGGCCCTTCATTTGGAATTCCACGCAGGGAGTAATGTGTGTGTGTTTGTGCTGCCTGCTGTAAGTGGAAGCCTATTGAGTTACAGCTGCTGTGTGTGCAGCTGCTGTGTGTGCAGCTGCTGTGTGTGCAGCTGCTGTGTGTGCAGCTGCTGTGTGTGCAGCTGCTGTGTGTGCAGCTGCTGTGTGTGCAGCTGCTGTGTGTGCAGCTGCTGTCTGTGCAGCTGCTGTCTGTGCAGCTGCTGTCTGTGCAGCTGCTGTCTGTGCAGCTGCTGTCTGTGCTCATCAGAGCCTGTTGGGGAGTGCCACACACATGCACGAAAACACACACACTCATGCTTGTGCTGGGGAGCGGACGGGGGGGTGAAGGTCAGCCTAACCCAAAGAGCAAAGCAGCCAACTAATCCTCCTCTCCGGAGAGGCAGAGGACTCCTCCCTTACTATAATCGCTCTGTCCTCTACAGTGTACCTATCAAATAGATGATAAATATGTGTCTGCTGTGCTTGTCCTGGTGTGTGTAATCTATATATATTTATTATACTCTCAGTGAAATCACAGATCCTCTGGAGAACCTTGAATGACATTTACCAATGGGTAAAATGAAAACATCCCTTCTGAAAAGCCACCCTGCCATAGGTCACAGCAAAGGTCAACAACCTTCAGCTTCAGTCAATCACTGACTGGGTTGCCATTCTTAGGTCACTGGCCTGCTCAATACAGAGGAGTAATAAAATACTAGCATTTATTTCGCTGCTCTCACTCACTCACACACACACACACACACACACACACAGTGGTCAAGCAACCAAACTGACAAGGCTGAAGCCTCACATCAATGTGAAGTGAATTCACTGCACTGTGGTGAACTACATAGTGACATCTGACAAACGACATGTCATCATGTTACAAGGACACCCCAAAGTCTGTCTATTCCCTCCACCCCTTCATAGGCCTACAGATCATCTTCCTTACAGCAACTGTTCACCACAGTGCAGTGAATTCACTCTGCTGCCAATGACTGGAACGAATTGCAAAAATCTCTGTCTTATATCTCCCTCTCTAACTTTAAGCATCAGCTGTCAGAGCAGCTTACCGATCACCGTACCTGTACACAGCCAATCTGTAAATAGAACACCCTCATCCCCATATTATTACTTACCCTCTTGCACCCCAGTATCTCTACTTGCACATCATCATCTATCACTCCAGTATTAATGCTAAATTGTAATTATTTTCACCACTAGGGCCTATTTATTGCCTACCTCCCTTCTCGTCTACATTTGCACACACTGTACATAGATTATTATATTTATTTTATGTTGTGTTATTCACTGTTGTCATAAACCTACCCCTAGGCCAACGTCATGACATTTGTCTATGTGTAACTCTGTGTTGTTGTTTATGTCGCACCGCTTTGCTTTATCTTGGCCAGGTCGCAGTTGTAAATGAGAACTTGTCGTCAACTGGCCTACCTGGTTAAATAAAAAACTATTGGTCTTCATAACCACCTCATGTCAGACAACAGGAGGAGTATGAAGTAGTGGGATCATGTTGGTAGAATGGTACTGAGAGCAACAGCTTTCTCCCTCTCGTTCTACACACACGAGTAAAAGGCAATGAAGCATCTTCCCGGCTGGCCACCATCACATTACACAGCAGCTCACTTAGTGATGGAAACATCAGCTTGTTTTATAAAACCAGCCGACCACCACCGCAATGAGATCAGTTAGAATATGGAGTATAGAACGATAGAGAGAACCTTAGCTGAAACTATCTCTCCCTCGCTACAGGACCACCCACCCAGGGCCTAGGCAGAGTGAGAGGGAGCAGCAGTAACCCATAGTCAGTCTCTTTTATAACAGACACTCACCACTCTCTGATAAAGACCTAGTGCAGTCAAATTTCTGTTTTTTCCCCTTTGTTTTGTGTCATATTGTACAACAGCGGATGAAACTAACACTGTAAAAAGTATCAAAACATTTGATCAGTGTTATTTCCTGATTAAAATACAATCAGGAGGTTTGCATTAGCGGGAGTTTTGGCTTTCCATGGTGACATCACCATGCGGTAAACTGGTTAATAGACCAATTTCAGTTTTCCCCTCCCCACTCAGACCACCCCCAGACTGTCCTAGCAAAATTATTATTGCTTGAGAAAGTAGCCCAAAAAGCTATTTTTACCCATTTTAAATGGAAATCTATTACAGTAAGGTACTAAATTGTTACCCAGAAATGACTTGATATATAAAAAATGGCTGCATTGGGCCTTTAATGGAAGAAGACCTCCAAACGTCTTAAGAGGGCCAGATGGGCAGAAGGCTGATGGTATGGAGGAGGAGGAAGAAGAGGGAGAAAGAAAGAGAGGAAGGATGAGTTTAAGTGGTTTCGCTGATTACAATAACAGCCTCTGTTCCATTCCCTGGGAGACACAGAATATGCTTTATCTTGCATCTGAAATGTCACTTGAGCCTGGAGTGAGTCCTGACAGGAGTGAGTGAGTGGTGCTGTAACTGGTCAGAGGTCACTAATGAAGTATCACAGTCAATCAGCCACTTCACTGATAAAGAACCAGCCAGAGCCAGTCTGTCATTTCACAAAGTATTTAGCCTACTGTCCATATCTTTCATTCTATGTATATTATTCCAGGTGACCAGCTGGACGTAGTCAAACTGTTTGCCAGGTGTGAAATAGTGGTTGTTGAAAGGATTACGCCTAAAAAACTAAAAGGAGTGTCACTGTTAGTTATTTCACTTCCTGCACTACAGGAGAGAAGTTGTGTCTGAAAAGCAGTGGCACCATGGGGGAGATGGGAGCTCTGTCATTGTCTGACTAACCCACACACCAAACTGACAGCAGACTACACATGCACTGTGATATTGGTCTGGGTCCTGGGTCATTGTCCCTTCTAGTCCTAAGATCTGTTCTTTCTTCTATCCATCACAAAATAGATGAAAGCACTCCAGATATGTAAACAGACTCAGAGAAGCACACACACGGCTGATGGTACCTTAATTGGAGAGGACGGGCTCTTTGTAAAGGCTGGAAGGGAATAAATGGAATGGTATTGACCATTCCATTCATTATTATAAGTCATCCTCCTGTGACACACACAGCAGAGGAAGAGTTCAATAAACTGCTATCTGATCTCATTTCAAGAAAATGGCTTCAGACAGAGCAGGTTCGTATACAGGCCTCGTAAGATTACAGTTTTGATCCAGCTTGCCTTGTCAGATTCAGCTGAGCTGCTCAAATAAGCCATCATGGTGCCCCAGGCTAACTTTTCCTGCGTTTTCTATCTTGACATTTGTGTCTCCAAGGTTGACACGATAAACAAACAAGACAGGTCTGAGGCAGGCTAGACTGTAATAATTATGGGTCCCCAGCGCACAAATCACTGCTCATGGCCCCCATGGAGACAGATGTCACAAAATGTTTTACACTCTGTTTTTTCGCTCTAAAATCCTGTCAGAGAACCGTGGAGAAGCAGGTGAATACCAGTTTAGAGGGCTGAGGGAGAAAGCATTTATGAAAACTACCAACTTGGTCTAAATATGTATAATTCTGTTGGAGAATATCAACAATTGCCGTTATTATACAGCATTATGATGGTCAGTTAGGCACAGTACCGTAGTACCCTTTGGACGCCCGCGTGTTGGGGCTATTACACATTGGATCAGAGCTGAAAGCTTTGCTTCATCAGCCCTAAAGGCAGCACTACGCGTGCTCATCTATACGTGACAGATCAGTAGGCCACTGTCGTCAAGTAATAAAGAAGCATTAAAGAAAGGCCTAACCCTACCTTCACATTCTCAGTCATTCCATTCTAAATGCTTGTATTACCATAGAAAGCCCACGTTAGATACCACAGCTGGCTCGCTTGTAGGTGTCCAACGGTCATATTATTGCGCATATATTTGACAATTAAGAAAATAATACATTTGGAAGATATTGTAGCTCTGAAATGGCCTACGTCTGATTTCTAGGTAAAAAGCATAACGCTTGCTTTTGACGCACTATTACATAGCCTATATTGGATTTAGATTTACAAAAACGTGTGACATTGCAGACTACAACTATTCCGCTCACATCCCATACAGGTGGTTATGATGTGCAACAATATAACAACAATGTAGGCTATCATTCTACATCTCAAGTGGGCTACTAGTACCACTCACCTCACCAACTGGATCAGTGCGCGTGCCAAGGAACAGCAGCGAGTCCGAAGTTGTGACTACCCGGCCACCATCCTCCTCTTCGCGGGGAAAAAATGAAATTATGCCGTAGTGTGGTGTTTCCTTTTCTTAAAGTAGAATAAACCGATTAATTACCACCGACATTGGTCCACTTCATGTTACACGGATCAGGTTTCCCGTTCTTCTTGTGCCTCAATGTACGCTCTCAGCGCAATTGAAAAGACCGTACCAATATTTTTTAAAGAAGGGGCGCACAATGCCAACAGGTTTTCTAAACGTTAACAAATGTGATATCTTTAACCTTTTTTGCCTTACATAAAATATATTCAGTTTAAAATAATGTTTTATTTTGATTATATGAAGTCATGGCCAATAAAAGTCATAATGATGAGCAAGTAACAACCAGCCCCCCAAAATGGTACAGGCGCAGTTTTGTCCAATAGCGGAACTGAGAGAATGTGGATTGTGTTTCGGGATTTATACTGTGTCCTAATCGCTGTGTGCTGTTTACACAGGTCTTCAAGATTTGTTGATAAAATGTATTTGTGACCTGCAAGATGTACGGGGGTAATGAATGGGCTAATACTCATAATCACTAATATAGGATGAATTAGGCCTAATTAGCACCTTCTTTAGAGGCCCAGTGCAGTCCAAAAATATTTCAATGTGTTTTATATATATTTTCAGACTATGAGGTTGGAATAAATCGGTGAAATTGTGAAAATAATGATAATGGCCTTTTAGTATAAGAGATATCTGAAAAGACTGCCTGAAATGCCTGTTTTGGTGGGATGGAGTAATAGCCTGCGGTAAATGAGTTAATAGACCTCTGCCAATAACAGCAAGGTTTCAGTTTTCCCCTCACTACAGACCACTACCAGATAGTCCTAGCAAAATTATTGATTGAGAAAATGCTCTTTGCTGAGAATCTATTTGTTTCCTTTTGACCATTTTTATTGAAAACAATCACAGTAAGGTACTTACAATAATTGTTACCCAGTAATGATTTGATATTGAGATATGCATAGATAATAATGGAGAGTAGCAGCAGCGTAGAAGGGAGGGGGGCAATGCAAATAGTCTGGGTAGCCATTTTGATTAGATGTTCAGGAGTCTTATGGCCTGGGGGTGGAAGCTGTTTAGAAGCCTCTTGGACCGAGACTTGGCGCTCTGATACCGCTTGCCGTGCGGTAGCAGAGAGAACAGTTTATGACTAGGGTGGCTGGAGTCTTTGACAATTTTTCGGGCTTTCCTCTGACACACGCCTAGAATATAGGTCCTGGATGGCAGGAAGCTTGGTGATGTAGTGGGCCATACCGACTACTCTCTATAGCACCTTATGGTCAGATGCCGAGCAGTTACCATACCAGGCGATGATTCAACTGGTCAGGATGCTCTCGATGGTGCAGCTGTAGACATTTTTGAGGATCTGGGGACCCATGCCAAAACCTTTCAGTCTCCTGACACGAAGTTTTGTCGTGTCCTCTTCACGACTGTTTTGGTGTATTTGGACCATGATAGTTTGTTGGTGATGTGGACACTCTCGACCCGCTCCACTACAGCCCCATCAATGTTTTTTTAACTTAAAAATGTAATTTAACCTTTATTTAACTAGGCAAGTCAGTTAACAACAAATTCTTATTTACAATGACGGCCTAGGAACAGTGGCTTAACTGCCTTGTTCAGGAGCAGAACGACAGATTTTTACCTTTGTCAGCTCATGGATTCGATCAAACAACCTTTCGGTTACTGGCCCAACGCTCCAGGGGGCCTGTTTGGCCCGCCGTTTCCTGTAGTCCACAATCAGCTCCTTTGCCTTGCTCACATTGAGGGAGAGGTTGTTGTCCTGGCACCACACTGCCAGGTCACTGACCTCTTCCCTATAGACCGTCTCATCATTGTCGGTGATCAGGCATTCCACTGTTGTGTCGTCAGCAAACTTAATGATGGTGTTGGAGTAGTGTTTGGTCACAGGAAGTACAGGAGTGGACTAAGCACACATCCCTTAGGGGCCCCAGTGTTGAGGATCAGCATAGCAGACGTGATGTTGCCTACACTTACCAACTGGGGGCGGCCCGTCAGGAAGTCCAGGATACATTGCAGAGTGAGGTGTTTAGTCCCAGGGTCCTTGACTTTGTGATGAGCTTTGTGGGCACTATGGTGTTGAATGCTGAGCTGTAGTCAATGAACAGCATTCTCACATAGGTGTTCCATTTGTCCAGGTGGGAAAGGGCAGTGTGGAGTGCCATTTCCCAGCTTCATGTGGTAGTCACCTGGAATTACTTTCAATTAACAGGTGTGCCTTGTTAAAAGTTCCTTTGTGGAATTTATTTCCTTGTTAATGTGTTTGAACCAATCAGTTGTGTTGTGACAAGGTAGGGGTGGTATACAGAAGATAGCCCTATTTGGTTAAAGACCAAGTCCATATTATGGCAAGATTTGGTTTCCAATCATTACAGATTGCAATAACATATGATGTGTTAGCTGATATGTAAAATACCTATCCAGGCGTTTTAAGATCTGCCACGTATCAGCGACGCCTGGGCAGAGGAACGCGGCCAACAAGATGGTGACGACAAGATGGTGCCGACAGAGATGGTCGCCTCGCTTCGAGTATTTAGGAAACTATGCAGTATTTTGTTTTTTTATGTATTATTTCTTACCCCAGGAAATCTTAAGTCTTATTACATACAGTCGGGAAGAACTATTGGATATAAGAGCGACACCAACTTACCAACATTACGACCAGGAATACGACTTTCCCGAAGCGGATTCTCTGTTTGGACCACCACCCAGAAAAACGGATCTGATCTCAAAAGCTGACCCAAGACAACGGCGCCACAGAAGGGGCGGCCTCCTGGTCAGGCTCCATAAACGTGCACATCGGCCACCGCTCCCAAGTATACTACTCATCAATGTCCAGTGTCTTGACAACAAGGTAGACGAAATTCGAGCAAGGGTTGCCTTCCAGAGAGAGATCAGAGATTGTAACATTCTCTGTTTCACGGAAACATGGCTCTCTCGGGATATGTTGTCGGAACCGATTCAGCCACCAGGCCTCTCCATGCATCGCACCAACAAAGATAAACACCTCTTTGGGAAGAGGAAGGGCGGGGTTGTATGCCTCATGATTAATGACTCATGGTGTAATCATAACAACATACAGCAACTCAAGTCCTTCTGCTCACCCATCCTAGAATTCCTAACAACCAATTCCCGGCTATATTACCTTCCAAGAGAATTCCCGTCAGTTATCTTCACAGCTGTGTACATTCCCCCTCAGGCAGACACCAAGATGTCTCTAAAGGAACTTCACTGGACTCTATGTAAACTGGAAACCATATATCCTGAGGCTGCATTTATTGTAGCTGGGAATTTTAACAAAGCAAATTTGAGAACAAGGCTACCTAAATTCTATCAGCATATTGATTGCACTATGCGCAGGTATAATACACTTGACCACTGCTACTCTAACTTCCGCGATGCATACAAAGCCCTTCCTTCAGCAAATCCGATAACGACGCCATCTTGCTCCTACCGTCTTATAGGCAGAAACTCAAACAGGATGTACCGGTGACTAGAACCATTCAACGCTGGTCTGACCAATCGAAATCCACGCTTCAAGAACTGCGGCGTCCCTCTTCTTCTCCGTGGCCGACGTGAGTAAAATATTTAAACGTGTTAACCCTCGCAGGGCTGCTGGCCCAGACGGAATACCTAGCCGCGTCCTCAGAGCATGCGCAGACCAGCTGGCTGGTGTGTTTACAGACATATTCAATCAGTCCCTATCCCAGTCTGCTGTCCCCACATGCTTCAAGATGGCCTCCATTGTTCCTGTACCCTGGAAGGCAAAGATAACTGAACTAAATGCCTACCGCCCCATAGCACTCACTTCTGTCATCCTGAAGTGCTTTAAGAGACTAGTCAATGATCAAATCATCTCGACCTTCCGGCCACCCTAGACCCACTTCAGTTTGCATACCGCCCAAACAGGTCCACAGATGATGCAATCGCCATCACACTGCACACTGCCCTATCCCATCTGGACAAGAGGAATACCTATGTAAGAATGCTGTTCATTGACTACTGCTCAGCATTCACCACCATAGTACCCTCCAAGTTCATCGTCAAGCTGGAGGCCATGGGCCTCAATCCCGCCCTGTGCAATTGAGTCCTGGAGTTTTCTGACGAGCCACCCCCAGGTGAGGAACGTAAGAAACAACATCTCTACCTCGCTGACCCTGAACACTGGTGTCCCACACGGGTGCGTGCACAGCCCCCTCCTGTACTCCCTGTTCACCCACGACTGCGTGGCCATGCACACCTCCAACTCAACCATCAAGTTAGCAAATGACACAACAGTAGTGGGCTTGATTACCAACAACGACGAGACAGCCTACAGGGAGGAGGTGAGGGCACTCGGAGTGTGGTGTCAGGAAAACAACTTCTCACTCAACGTCATCAAAAAAAAGAGATAATCGTGGACTTCAGGAAACAGCAGAAGGAGCACCCCCCCACCTACATCGAAGTGACAACAGTGGAGAAAGTGGAAAGTTTTAAGTTCCTCGGCGAACACATCACGGACAAACTGAAATGGTCCACCCACACAGACAGCGTGGTGAAGAAGGCGCAGCAGCGCCTCTTCAACCTCAGGAGGCTTAAGAAATTCGGCTTGTCACCAAAAACACTCACAAACTTTTACAAATGCACAATTGAGAGCATCCTGTCGGGCTGTATCACCGCCTGGTACAGCAGCTGCTCCGTCCATAGCCGGAAGGCTCTTCAGAGGGTAGTGAGGTCTGCACAACGCATCACCTGGTGCAAACTACCTGCCCTCCAGGACACATACACCACCCGATGTCACAGGAAGGCCAAAAAGATCATCAAGGACAACAACCACCCGAGCCACTGCCTGTTCACCCCGCTATCATCCAGAAGGCGAGGTCAGTACAGGTGCATCAAAGCGGGGAGACTGAAAAACAGCTTCTATCTCAAGACCAACAGACTGTTAAACAGCCATCACTAACATTGAGTGGCTGCTGCCAACATACTGACTCAACTCCAGCCACTTTAATAATGGAACAATTTATGTAATCAACTTATCACTTGCCACTTTATATATAATGTTCACATACCCTACATTACTCATCTCATATGTAGATACTGTACACTATACCATCTACTGCATCTTGCCATCTTGATGTAATTAAATCAAATCAAATCAAATGTATTTATATAGCCCTTCTTACATCAGCTAATATCTCAAAGTGCTGTACAGACACCCAGCCTAAAACCCCAAACAGCAAGCAATGCAGGTGTAGAAGCACGGTGGCTCGAAAAAAGTCCCTAGAAAGGCCAAAACCTAGGAAGAAACCTAGAGAGGAACCAGGTTATGAGGGGTGGCCAGTCCTCTTCTGGCTGTGCCGGGTGGAGATTATAACAGAACATGGCCAAGATGTTCAAATGTTCATAAATGACTAGCATGGTCAAATAATAATAATCACAGCAGTTGTCGAGGGTGCAGCAAGTCAGCACCTCAGGAGTAAATGTCAGTTGGCTTTTCATAGCTGATCATTAAGATCTCTACCACTCCTGCTGTCTCTAGAGAGTTGAAAACAGCAGGTCTGGGACAGGTAGCACGTCCGGTGAACAGGTCAGGGTTCCATAGCCGCAGGCATAACAGTTGAAACTGGAGCAGCAGCACGGCCAGGTGGACTGGGGACAGCAAGGAGTCATCATGCCAGGTAGTCCTGAGGCATGGTCCTAGGGCTCAGGTCCTCCGAGAGAGAGAAAGAAAGATAGAATTAGAGAGAGCATACTTAAATTCACACAGGACACCGGATAAGACAGGAGAAGTACTCCAGATATAACAAACTGACCCTAGCCCCCCGACACACAAACTACTGCAGCATAAATACTGGAGGCTGAGACAGGAGGGGTCAGGAGACACTGTGGCCCCATCCGATGATACCCCCGGACAGGGCCAAACAGGAAGGATATAACTATATCACTTTGCCAAAGCACAGGCCCCACACCACTAGAGGGATATCTTCAACCACCAACTTACCATTCTGAGACAAGGCTGAGTATAGCCCACAAAGATCTCCGCCACGGCACAACCCAAGGGGGGGCGCCAACCCAGACAGGAGAAGATCACGTCAGTGACACAACCCACTCGAGTGACGCACCCCTCCTAGGGACGGCATGAAAGAGCACCAGTAAGCCAGTGACTCAGCCCCTGTAATAGGGTTAGAGGCAGAGAATCCCAGTGGAGAGAGGGGAACCGGCCAGGTAGAGACAGCAAGGGCGGTTCGTTGCTCCAGAGCCTTTCCGTTCACCTTCACAATCCTGGGCCAGACTACACTCAATCATATGACCCACTGAAGAGATGAGTCTTCAGTAAAGACTTAAAGGTTGAGACTGAGTCTGCGTCTCTCACATGGGTAGGCAGACCATTCCATAAAAATGGAGCTCTATAGGAGAAAGCCCTGCCTGCAGCTGGTAGCTTAGAAATTCTAGGGACAATTAGGAGGCCTGCGTCTTGTGACCGTAGCGTACGTGTAGGTATGTACGGCAGGACCAAATCGGAAAGATAGGTAGGAGCAAGCCCATGTAATGCTTTGTAGGTTAGCAGTAAAACCTTGAAATCAGCCCTTGCCTTAACAGGAAGCCAGTGTAGGGAGGCTAGCACTGGAGTAATATGATCAAAATTTGGGGTTCTAGTCAGGATTTTAGCAGCCGTATTTAGCACTAACTGAAGTTTATTTAGTGCTTTATCCGGGTAGCTGGAAAGTTGAGCATTGCAGTAGTCTAACCTAGAAGTAACAAAAGCATGGATGAATTTTTCTGCATCATTTTTGGACAGAAAGTTTATGACTTTTGGAAAAATTGCTGTCCTTGAAACATTCTTGATATGTTCGTCAAAAGAGAGATCAGGGTCCAGAGTAACGCCGAGGTCCTTCACAGTTTTATTTGAGACGACTTTACAACCATCAAGATTAATTGTCAGATTCAACAGAAGAGCTCTTTGTTTCTTGGGACCTAGAACAAGCATCTCTGTTTTGTCCGGGTTTAAAAGTAGAACATTTGCAGCCATCCACTTCCTTATGTCTGAAACACAGGCTTCTAGCGAGGGCAATTTTGGGGCTTCACCGTGTTTCATTGAAATGTACAGCTGGGTGTCATCCGCATAGCAGTGAAAGTTAACATTATGTTTTCGAATGACATCCCCAAGAGGTAAAATATATAGTGAAAACAATAGTGGTCCCAAAACGGAACCTTACCTTACTTAACTGTATCACGAGCCACTTTAAACAATGACACTTTATATAATGTTCTCATACCCTACATTACTCATCTCATATGTATATACTGTACGCTATACCATCTACTGCATCTTGCCATCTTGATGTAATGTATCACTAGCCACTTTAAACAATGCCACTTAATAATGTTTACATATCTTACATTACTCATATCATATTTATGTACTGTATTTTATACCATCTATTGCACCTTGCCTGTGCCGCTTGGCCATCGTTCATCCTTATATTTATATGTACATATTCTCATTCACCCCTTTGAGATTTGTGTGTATTAGTTGTAGTTGTTGGGGAACTGTTAGATTACTTGTTAGATATTACTGCACTGTCGGAACCAGAAGCACAAGCATTTCGCTACACTCGCATTAACATCTGCTAACCATGTGTATGTGACAAATAGAATGTGATTTGATTTGAACATGCGTGCCAATTACAGATCTTGACTAATCAGATGCAAGGCCCAATTAGGGCGTAATCCAGCCCAGGTGTGCAGCCTGGTTGGTTGTTAAAAGCTACCTCAGTTTCATCAATTGTAGCATAGCAGAGGCACGCTGTCCTCTAACCTAGAGAGTCACATTAGTTGTTGGCATGGGACTCATGATGGCAAACACGCTCAGGTTATTGTTCAAGCAACTGGTTTGGTTTTTACTTGTGGAAAACTTCTTAATCTCTCCTGCTTTGTCATCTACTTATAGCACTGACACATGGCAACAACTTCCAAGGCGAACACCGCAATTTGACAATCGGCCACGCTTTAAACAGCCTCCAATCCAACAAACCGTTTCAAGGCCAGTTCGAGTAGAAACTGTCGCTGTGACGTGCCATTCAGACTACATGGAGATAGTCGTGAAGGCTGATTTGTTTAAACTCGGTAATCTAATCGACGTGGATGACCTGCGACTTGGAGTTGAACAGTACCAAGACCAAGAGCACTGTAGGGCTACAGCGTCAGCAGCCGGAGATGAGTACAGAATATTTGCAGCACTTTCGGACTGTGGAACCAAGTACCTGGTAATATATTTATATTATCTGTTTTCAGTAGTTGACTTCTTGAAACAACCTTCTCTTAAATGCTGCTTTGTGACTCCACAGATGAACGAAGACTCATTGATCTACACAAACCTCCTCAGATATACACCCAGAACCACACCAGTAGGCGTTATTCGAATGGCTGGTGCTGTAATCCCAGTTGAGTGTCATTATGAAAGGTGAGTTTAGGCTATACTGGTGTATGACGATCTTAGGAATCCTGCGTTGACCTATTGGTGTATTTACCGGTCTGTACTTTCTGTTTCAGGAAGTACAGTTTGGACAACTCTCCTCTCCAGCCGACCTGGATCCCTTTCACCGCCACAGTGCCTGCTGAAGACACCATGCAGTTCTCATTGAAGCTTATGACAAGTGGGTATATAAATCCTCGGCTGCATTTTGCAGGGTACAATTTTGTTGAACATTCAGATAATCAATCAAAAGGATACAATGGCGCTCTCCCAGAAGCTTGGTAAAACCTGTGAATTGAATGTTCAGATATAAATCATTGAGAGTATCTCTACCGCTCCTGCTGTCTCTAGAGAGTTGAAAACAGCCGGTCTGGGACAGGTAGCACGTCCAGTGAACAGGTCAGGGTTCCATAGCCGCAGGCAGATATAAATGTACTATGTAGCACAAATGCCCCTCTGACATGCAAAATACGGAATCACAGCAGACAACTGTTATTGGGGACACTTCTATCTGCAACGTTATACAGTTTGCCTACTAAAACATGGCGCTGTTAACAAACCCCTTATTTTAATCCATTATGTGATGCTCACTAGTTGAGTGACTATTGACAAAATGTTCTGGCCGGGGTAGTTTTCATAGCGACTCGCGTTCGTAACTTTAAAACGCATCACTTGCAGTACGGTCTTTCATATCAGCGATACATTTTGTAAAAAGATAAATTACTACACGTTTTATAGGGTTCCCACACGGACATGGTTCCATGTGACAGTGCTTGTTAACATACAGAAGACAGAGGCGTACCTGTGCTAATTAGTTATCTGTGTCTACCCAAGTGTTTGAAAAAACGGAAGATTGACGCCACAAACGTGTTGTCACTGAAATACTGTCGGCTACAACTAAATGGGGTAGAGTAAGTGTTGCGCTTGTGAAGTGATATGAAAGAGGGCTTTGCTTCTTGAACTACACTGCAATAGATGTGTTAGCTGCCAGGGCCAATTCACATCTAAACAGATGGTCCTTGGACTATAAGGAGTATTGTTAGGCTCCATTAGTTCATTATTGGATATCCTGTCTTTACTGCCATTTCCTTTCCAGGTGACTGGCTCTATGAGCGGGTTTCTGGAGTCTACTTCCTGGGTGATCCCATCAACATTGAGGCGTCTGTCAGGGTTGCTCACCACACCAGGCTCAGGGTCTTTGTTAGCAGCTGCGTGGCCACACTGGACCCTGATAGCAACTCTGTCCCCAGATATGTCTTCATTGAGAGTGATGGGTAAGCAGGGGGGGGGAAATGGCTTAGAACGACTATTCTCCGGCTGGCCCGTAGAGAACGATAGAATGTCATTTGAGGGCTTCCACCATTTTAAAGTAGTCAACTGGTGCTTGGTGGCTTCTTTGAGACTTCTTAATTGGTTACTAAGGACGATGCCCCAATATGTATTTTAATATTATCTCCCTCCAGGTGCTTGACGGATTCCCAGCTGCCTGGATCCCGCTCTGGTTTCATGCGTAGAACCCAGGACAACAAGCTCGGGTTTCACATTGATGCCTTTAGGTTCTACCAGGAGGACAGGGCAGAGGTGAGGGTTGTATTTTTTTAAAATAACAGATTCTGTAGAGGCCATTATGGGTACTGTAGTTAAATGGTTCTACAGCAACATCATTTACAGACATTATGTAGGCTACTGTGATTCTGCATCTTTGTTTTGCTTATCCTGTTTTTTTACAGCTGTACATCACCTGCCACCTTATGGCAGTGCCTGTCATGAACCATGCAGAGCCTAGCAACAAGGCATGCTCCTTCATTGATGGCAGGTGGGATAAGTCACATTTCCTTAGCTGCTGTGACCTATTCACTGGAATAACCATATATTTTTTTAAAGTGGTGTGTTCTTGGTCCATGAGTAGGTCTTTCATACATTTCAGATGGAGGTCTGCTGATGAGAATGATTTGCTATGTGGGCGTTGTACAAGCCTGAGTAGACAGAAGGGGGTTGATCAAGCTCCAGCACAACGTCCCCTCAGTCCAAGACTAGGTGGTAGCCAACTTGAACCTCGTGTCTACCGCAAGAAAGCCCCAGCCTCTGGTAACAATTGGAGTATTGGGATGAAAGGTTTATTTGACATCTTAATCCCTCTATTCCATCACCAACTTCTCAAAACACATTGCAGGGGCGGGACCTTCTCCAATATGGTTGAGATGGAAATTGAGGGAAGACTAATTGAGTGTTTTGACTGCAAATGTGTGTGCCTGTATGTGTTTAATGTGTTGTCCTTTTAGTATGGGACCAGGATACTACTTTGGGCCCCGTGATGGTCCTCCCAAGTAAACAGAAGAGTACACCTGTATCTCCACGGATGAGTGGAGGTATCGATATACCTGGCTTCCCTGCCTCAACAGGGGACAGGAAGCCCGTATCACCTGGCAGTCGTTGGCGTGGCATGGACTACAAGAGGTAATTTGACTCTGACATGGTGTAATCTTATTCCTTATGTAGTGCACTACCTTTGATCAGGTAGTCTTGATAACCCAACCCCAGGTAACAGCAGTGACTTGGGTCTGGTTTCAATGACTGACTTGTTGGCAAATTCTCCCAACAAATCACGAGGCAGACATAGCAGAATGTCATGATTTGAAACCAGTGTTTTTAGTGTAGGTAGTTGAGGCAAACTAGCCACTGGCATAATGCGCTCATTAAAAATAACTGATCTTCATCTTGCTAGCTACTATTTTGTATGTATTCAAGCGGATAAGGTTGTGACATTGGCATATAGCAATTAAGTCTGCCAACTCGCATTCTAGTACGTACAGAAGTGTAAAGCCAGTTTATATAATGTTTGGGAGGCAACCAGGATGTCTAGACTATTGCCCAGACCATGATGCACTTGTCAAAAGTAGTGCACTCTATAGGTCATCGGGTGCCACTTCGGACACCTGTCTTTTCCTATCCCTATAGGCTAGCAATTCTGCCAACACTGACTGTTAATCTGTTACATTTAGTTCCAGGACCTTATTTTGCCCAATCCCAAAATGCGGTTTCTCCCTTGGGTCCGACCCTCGGACCCAACAAGCACGGTCTCGTTAGCTCTGCAACATATGATGGCTTCATCAGGAGGAAAGAACTAATCTCCCAAAGAGGTAATGTCAGTAGGTTACTGTTTTGCATGTATGATAATGGCATGTGGGCTCTGTGCTAAATAGTCTGTTCTCAGAGCTGGAGGCCACCCCAGACCCTGAGTTGATTCCTACACCTGAGCCCATTGGAGACCTTGAGGTTACCACAGAGAAAGAGGGTCTGACTGAGGATCAGTATGAGATTGGAACCTATTGAAAGGGTATGTATGGGATGATGGTACTGCTATTTTAGAGGGAAAAAACCTGCACATGGCAATTGCCAGAATCACTTTTAAATATCTGCCTCTGACTTCAGAGCTTTTGATGTGGTTTCATAAAGAAGGGATATGTTCCCAGTCCACTATCCAATTTCTAGAATTGGAAGGCGCTGTTGTCGTGGTGGCCCATAATAGACTTGCTCCAAGCAGCAGCACACTCCAACTCACCGAGGTTGATGCCGGTTCTGATGTCCCAGCACACAAGGAGGATGACCCTACAACAAAGTGACATAAGCACCACATCTGCTCCTGGCGAACTCAACCAGTGAAGGGACTACCACAACAGACGATATGTCAAGAGATGCCTGTTAATCTCTTTGAAAAATAAATGATTTAATGCTACTTCGACTGACTTTCTGTCTTCACCATTATGCACTACATGCTAGAGTAATCTGAAATATATTCAATTCAATTTTATTTTATATAGCCCTTCGTACATCAGCTAATATCTCGAAGTGCTGTACAGACACCCAGCCTAAAACCCCAAACAGCTAGTAATGCAGGTGTAGAAGCACGGTGGCTAGGAAAAACTCCCTAGAAAGGCCAAAACCTAGGAAGAAACCTAGAGAGGAACCAGGCTATGAGGGGTGGCCAGTCCTCTTCTGGCTGTGCCGGGTGGAGATTATAACAACTATGCCAAGATGTTCAAAAATGTTCATAAGTGACAAGCATGGGCAAATAATAATCATGAATAATTTTCAGTTGGCTTTTCATAGCCGATCATCAAGAGTTGAAAAACAACAGGTCTGGGACAGGTGGCGGTTCCATAACCGCAGGCAGAACAGCTGAAACTGGAATAGCAGCAAGGCCAGGCGGACTGGGGACAGCAAGGAGTCACCACGGGCGGCAGTCCCGACGCATGGTCCTAGGGCTCAGGTCCTCCGAGAGAAAGAGAGAAGGAGAAAATTAGAGAGCCAAGATTTTCAAAATGTTCATAAATGACAAGCATGGTCAAATAATAATCAGGAATAAATCTCAGTTGGCTTTTCATAGCCGATCATTAAGAGTTGAAAACAGCAGGTCTGGGACAGGTAGGGGTTCCGTAACCGCAGGCAGAACAGTTGAAACTGGAATAGCAGCAAGGCCAGGCGGACTGGGGACAGCAAGGTGTCATCATGCCCGGTAGTCCTGACATATGGTCCTAGGGCTCAGGTTCTCAGAGAGAAAGAGAGAACGAAAGAATTAGAGAGAGCATACTTAAATTCACACTGGATAAGACAGGAGAAGTACTCCAGGTAACCAACTGACCCTAGCCCCCCGACACATAAACTACTGCAGCATAAATACTGGAGGCTGAGACAGGAGCGGTCAGGAGACACTGTGGCCCCATCCGAAGAAACCCCCGGACAGGGCCAAACAGGAAGGATATAACCCCACCCACTTTGCCAAAGCACAGCCCCCGCACCACTAGAGGGAAAATCTTCAACCACCAACATTACAATCCGGAGACAAGGCCGAGTATAACCCACAAACCCATATTGCCTTCATTTGTTAAAAAAGTGAGTGCCTGTTGCTGCCAACTGACATTTCCTAGCTTAGTCTTTGGTCTGTATTGGTGTTTGTGTAGCTAGACATTTATTTATATGGCTGCATGTAGACCGGCAGCACAATTCTGATATTTCTCCACTAATTGGTCTAAACCAATCGCAACATATTATTTTTCAGATCGGGTTGGTCAAAAGGCCAATGAGTGAAAAAATGATCATAATTGGGGCTGCCTGTCTAAACGTAGCCAATGGCCTTAGGGTTCTAGGCCCATATTCCCAAAGCATCTCGGAGTATAGAACAGCTTATCAATGGATCGGTTTTGCCTTTTAGATCAGTGCACTTGAGCCTTGTTCACGCTGCAAGGCCTAATGCTCACATCTGTCTTAAAAAAAAAAATTCACCTTTTTAACCAGGTAGGTTTGTTGAGAACAAGTTCTTATGGCCAAGATGGCAAAGCAGTGCGACACAAACAGGGTTACACATGGACTAATCAAACGGTCAACAGAGTCTATATAGTGTGCAAATGAGGTTAGAAAATGGAGGTAAGGCAATAAATAGGCCATAGTGGCAAAATAATAACAATTTAGCAATAGATGTGCAGAAGATGAATGTGCAAGTCGAGATACTGGGGGGGCAAAGGAGCAAAAAATATATAACAGTATGGGGATGAGTGTAACCGCGTTCCTCTTCATCCGAAGAGGAGGAGCAGGGATTGAACCAAAATGCAGCGTGGTTATGTGACATAATGATTTATTAAACAAGACGAAGACGAAACGAAATACACTTGATAAACTACAAAACAAATAAACGATGTAGACAGACCTGGACACGAACTTACATATAACGTGAAGAACGCATGAACAGGAAACAGACTACATACAAAACGAACGTACGAACGATATCGAAACAGTCCCGTGTGGCGTAACATACAGACACTGACACAGGAGACAACCACCCACAAACAAACACTGTGAAACTACCTACCTTAATATGATTCTCAATCAGAGGAGATGAAAACCACCTGCCTCTAATTGAGACCAATTCACCAACATAGAAACAGAAAACATAGACTGCCCACCCAAACTCACGTCCTGACCAACTAACACATACAAAACTAACAGAAACAGGTCAGGAACGTGACAATGAGGTATTTACAGATGAGCTATGTGCAGTGATCTGCTCTGACAGCTGGTGCTTAAAGTTAGTGAGGGAGATATTAGTCTCCAGCTTCAGTGATTTTTGCAATTCGTTCCAGTCATTGGCATCAGAGAACTGGAAGGAAAGGCGACCAAAGGAGGAATTGGCTTTGGGGGTGACCAGTGAAATATACCTGCTGGGGTGGGTGCTGCTGTGTTGTTTTGGAATGCTGACTCTCCAAGCTAAGGTGACATCAAATCCTACCATGGATGTTCCCAGTTACTTTGAATGTTCAAAATCATAGTGTTAGAACACTTAAAGCCTCAAAGGACAAAGAAATTATTTTCAATACGAGTCCTTTCTTGCTCGCCACAGCAGTCAACTAGGTAGCTTTCTAGCACATTCACTAATTTGTCTGTAAGCAATACATGTTCTTGTCACTGTGAACCGACTAACTAGCAAGCAACAAGATATGTAAAATAGTCTAAAAACCACGAGGGCAAATAGATCAAATTTGACCGTTAATCAAATTTGAATCTGATTTCAAACCACCGTGGAAGGTCAGGGCCAGCTCTAGACATAAGCGGTCACTTGGGCCCCCGACCCAAAAAGGTTTATACATATATACAGTACCAGTCAAAAGTTTTGACACACCTACTCATTCAAGGGTTTTTCTTAATTTTTTACAATTTTCTACATTGTAGAATAATAGTGAAGACATCAAAACTATGAAATAACACATGGAATCATGTAGTAACCAAAAAGGTGTTAAACAAATCCAAATATAGTTAATATTTGTGATTCTTCAAAGTAGCCACCCTTTGCCTTGATGACAGGCAGTTAACCACCTAACTGAGGAACTCAATTTAATCTTGCGCAATAACCTAGATGCAGTTGCACCCCTAAAAACGAAAAACATTTGTCATAAGAAACTAGCTCCCTGGTATACAGAAAATACCCGAGCTTTGAAGCAAGCTTCCAGAAAATTGGAACGGAAATGGCGCCACACCAAACTGGAAGTCTTCCGACTAGCTTGGAAAGACAGTACCGTGCAGTACCGAAGAGCCCTCACTGCTGCTCGATCATCCTACTTTTCCAACTTAATTGAGGAAAATAAGAACAATCCAAAATTTCTTTTTGATACTGTTGCAAAGCTAACTAAAAAGCAGCATTCCCCAAGAGAGGATGGCTTTCACTTCAGCAGTAATAAATTCATGAACTTCTTTGAGGAAAAGATCATGATCATTAGAAAGCAAATTACGGACTCCTTAAATCTGCGTATTCCTCCAGGGCTTAGCTGTCCTGGATCTGCACAGCTCTGCTAGGGCCTGGGATCGGGAGAGACACTTAAGTGTTTTAGTACTATATCTCTTGACACAATGATGAAAATAATCATGGCCTCTAAACCTTCAAGCTGCATACTGGATCCTATTCCTACTAAACTACTGAAAGAGCTGCTTCCTGTGCTTGGCCCTCCTATGTTGAACATAATAAACGGCTCTCTATCCACCGGATGTGTACCAAACTCACTAAAAATGCCAGTAATAAAGCCTCTCTTGAAAAAGCCAAACCTTGACCCGGAAAATATAAAAAACTATCGGCCTATATCGAATCTTCCATTCCTCTCAAAAATGTTAGAAAAAGCTGTTGCGCAGCAACTCACTGCCTTCCTGAAGACAAACAATGTATACGAAATGCTTCAGTCTGGTTTTAGACCCCATCATAGCACTGAGACTGCACTTGTGAAGGTGGTAAATTACCTTTTAATGGCGTCAGACCGAGGCTCTGCATCTGTCCTCGTGCTACTAGACCTTAGTGCTGCTGCCTTTGACACCATCGATCACCGCATTCTTTTGGAGAGACTGGAAACCCAAATTGGTCTACACGGACAAGTTCTGGCCTGGTTTAGATCTTACCTGTCGGAAAGATATCAGTTTGTCTCTGTGAATGGTTTGTCCTCTGACAAATCAACTGTACATTTCGGTGTTCCTCAAGGTTCCGTTTTAGGACCACTATTGTTTTCACTATATATTTTACCTCTTGGGGATGTTATTCGAAAACATAATGTTAACTTTCACTGCTATGCGGATGACACACAGCTGTACATTTCAATGAAACATGGTGAAGCCCCAAAATTGCCCTCGCTAGAAGCCTGTGTTTCAGACATAAGGAAGTGGATGGCTGAAAACTTTCTACTTTTAAACTCGGACAAAACAGAGATGCTTGTTCTAGGTCCCAAGAAACAAAGAGATCTTCTGTTAAATCTGACAATTAATCTTGATGGTTGTCGTCTCAAATAAAACTGTGAAGGACCTCGGCGTTACTCTTGACCCTGATCTCTCTTTTGACGAACATATCAAGACTGTTTCAAGGACAGCTTTTTTCCATCTACGTAACATTGCAAAAATCTGAAGTTTTCTGTCCAAAAATGATGCAGAAAAATTTATCCATGCATTTGTTACTTCTAGGTTAGACTACTGCAATGCTCTACTTTCCGGCTACCCGGATAAAGCACTAAATAAACTTCAGTTAGTGCTAAATACGGCTGCTAGAATCCTGACTAGAACCAAGAAATTTGATCATATTACTCCAGTGCTAGCTTCCCTACACTGGCTTCCTGTTAAGGCAAGGGCTGATTTCAAGGTTTTACTGTTAACCTATAAAGCGTTACATGGGCTTGCTACTACCTATCTTTCCGAGTTGGTCCTGCCGTACATACCTATACGTACGCTACGGTCACAAGACGCAGGCCTCCTAATTGTCCCTAGAATTTCTAAGCAAACAGCGGGAGGCAGGGCTTTCTCCTATAGATCTCCATTTTTATGGAATGGTCTGCCTACCCATGTGAGAGACGCAGACTCGGTCTCAACCTTTAAGTCTTTACTGAAGACTTATCTCTTCAGTAGGTCATATGATTGAGTGTAGTCTGGCCCAGGAGTGTGAAGGTGAACGGAAAGGCTCTGGAGCAACGAACCGCCCTTGCTGTCTCTGCCTGGCCGGTTCCCCTCTCTCCACTGGGATTCTCTGCCTCTAACCCTATTACAGGGGCTGAGTCACTGGCTTACTGGTGCTCTTTCATGCCGTCCCTGGGAGGGGTGCGTCACTTGAGTGGGTTGAGTTACTGACGTGATCTTCCTGTCTGGGTTGGCGCCCCCCCTTGGGTTGTGCCGTGGCGGAGATCTTTGTGGGCTATACTCGGCCTTGTCTCAGGATTGTAAGTTGGTGGTTGAAGATATCCCTCTAGTGGTGCGGGGGCTGTGCTTTGGCAAAGTGGGTGGGGTTATATCCTTCCTGTTTGGTCCTGTCCGGGGGTATCATCGGATGGGGTCACAGTGTCTCCTGACCCCTCCTGTCTCAGCCTCCAGTATTTATGCTGCAGTAGTTTATGTGTCGGGGTTTTTTTCTCCTGTCTTATCCGGTGTCCTGTGTGAATTTAAGTATGCTCTCTCTAACTCTCTCTCTCTTTCTCTCTTTCTCGGAGGACCTGAGCCCTCGGACCATGCCTCAGGACTACCTGGCATGATGACTACTTGCTGTCCCCAGTCCACCTGGCCGTGCTGCTTCTCCAGTTTCACCTGTTCTGCCTGCGGCTATGGAACCCTGACCTGTTCACCGGACGTGCTACCTGTCCCAGACCGGTTGTTTTCAACTCTCTAGAGACATTAGGAGCGGTAGAGATACTCTCAATGATTGGCTATGAAAATCCAAATTTACCCCTGAGGTGCTGACTTGTTGCACCCTCGACAACTACTGTGATTATTATTATTTGACCATGCTGGTCAATTTGAACATCTTGGCCATGTTCTGTTATAATCTCCACCCGGCACAGCCAGAAGAGGACTGGCCACACCTCATAGCCTGGTACCTCTCTAGGTTTCTTCCTAGGTTTTGGCCTTTCTGGGGAGTTTTTCCTAGCCACCGTGCTTCTACACCTGCATTGCTTGCTGTTTGGGGTTTTAGGCTGGGTTTCTGTACAGCACTTTGATATATCAGCTGATGTAAGAAGGGCTATATAAATAAATTGGATTTGATGATCCTCCATGCTTCACGGTGGGAACCACACATGTCAATCAATCAATCAATCAAGTTTATTTTATATAGCCCTTCGTACATCAGCTAATATCTCGAAGTGCTGTACAGACACCCAGCCTAAAACCCCAAACAGCAAGCAATGCAGGTGTAGAAGCACGGTGGCTAGGAAAAACTCCCTAGAAAGGCCAAAACCTAGGAAGAAACCTAGAGAGGAACCAGGCTATGAGGGGTGGCCAGTCCTCTTCTGGCTGTGCCGGGTGGAGATTATAACAGAACTATGCCAAGATGTTCACAAGTGACAAGCATGGTCAAATAATAATCATGAATAATTTTCAGTTGGCTTTTCATAGCCGATCATTAAGAGTTGAAAACAGCAGGTCTGGGACAGGTGGCGGTTCCATAACCGCAGGCAGAACAGTTGAAACTGGAATAGCAGCAAGGCCAGGTGGACTGGGGACAGCAAGGAGTCATCATGCCCGGTAGTCCTGACTTATGGTCCTAGGGCTCAGGTCCTCCGAGAGAGAGAAAGAAAGAGAGAAGGAGAGAATTAGAGAGAGCCAAGATTTTCAAAATGTTCATAAATGACAAGCATGGTCAAATAATAAATCAGGAATAAAAGTCAGTTGGCTTTTCATAGCCGATCATTAAGAGTTGAAAGCAGCAGGTCTGGGACAGGTAGGGGTTCCATAACCGCAGGCAGAACAGTTGAAACTGGAATAGCAGCAAGGCCAGGTGGCCTTTAACCAGCAATGGTCTGCACAACACATCACCGGGTGCAAACTACCTGCCCTCCAGGACCCATACACCACCCGATGTCACAGGAAGGCCAAAAAGATAATCAAGGACAACAACCACCCGAGCCACTGCCTGTTCACCCCGCTATCATCCAGAAGGCGAGGTCAGTACAGGTGCACCAAAGCGGGGACCGAGAGACTGAAAAACAGCTTCTATCTCAAGGCCATCAGACTGTTAAACAGCCATCACTAACATTGAGTGGCTGCTGCCAACATACTGACTCAACTCCAGCCGCTTTAATAATGGAGAAATTTATGTAATCAACTTATCACTAGCCACTTTATATATATAATGTTCTCATACCCTACATTACTCATCTCATATGTATATACTGTACGCTATACCATCTACTGCATCTTGCCATCTTGATGTAATGTATCACTAGCCACTTTAAAACAATGCCACTTCATATAATGTTTTCATACCCTACATTACTCATCTCATATGTATATACTGTACTCTATACCATCTACTGAATCTTGCCATCTTGATGTAATGTGTCACTAGCCACTTTAAACAATGCCACTTAATAATGTTTACATATCTTACATTACTCATATCATATTTATGTACTGTATTTTATACCATCTATTGCACCTTGCCTATGCCGCTTGGCCATCGTTCATCCTTATATTTATATGTACATATTCTCATTCACCCCTTTGAGATTTGGTTGTTGGGGAACTGTTAGATTACTTGTTAGATATTACTGCACTGTCGGAACCAGAAGCACAAGCATTTCGCTACACTCGTATTAACATCTGCTAACCATGTGTATGTGACAAATAGAATGTGATTTGATTTGAACATGCGTGCCAATTAAAGATCTTGACTAATCAGATGCAAGGCCCAATTAGGGTGTAATCCAGCCCAGGTGTGCAGCCTGGTTGGTTGTTAAAAGCTACCTCAGTTTCATCAATTGTAGCATAGCAGAGGCACGCTGTCCTCTAACCTACAGAGTCACATTAGTTGTTGGCATGGGACTCATGATGGCAAACACGCTCAGGTTATTGTTCAAACAACTGGTTTGGTTTTTACTTGTGGAAAACTTCTTAGTCTCTCCTGCTTTGTCATATACTTATAGCACTGACACATGGCAACAACTTCCAAGGCGAACACCGAAATTTGACAATCGTCCACGCTTTAAACAGCCTCCACTCCAACAAACAGTTTCAAGGCCAGTTCGAGTAGAAACTGTCGCTGTGACGTGCCATTCAGACTACATGGAGATAGTCGTGAAGGCTGATCTGTTTAAACTCGGTAATCTCATCGACGTGGATGACCTGCGACTTGGAGTTGAACAGTACCAAGACCAAGAGCACTGTAGGGCTACAGTGTCAGCAGCCGGAGATGAGTACAGAATATTTGCAGCACTTTCGGACTGTGGAACCAAGTACCTGGTAATATATTTATATATATTTGTTTTCAGTAGTTGACTTCTTGAAACAACCTTCTCTTAAATGCTGCTTTGTGACTCCACAGATGAACGAAGACTCATTGATCTACACAAACCTCCTCAGATATACACCCAGAACCACGCCAGATGGCGTTATTCGAATGGCTGGTGCTGTAATCCCAGTTGAGTGTCATTATGAAAGGTGAGTTTAGGCTATACTGTTGTATGACGATCATAGGAATCCTGCATTGACCTATTGGTGTATTTACCGGTCTGTACTTTCTGTTTCAGGAAGTACAGTTTGGACAACTCTCCTCTCCAGCCGACCTGGATCCCTTTCACCGCCACAGTGCCTGCTGAAGACACCCTGCAGTTCTCATTGAAGCTTATGACAAGTGGGTATATAAATCCTGGGCTGCATTTTGCAGGGTACAATTTTGTTGAACTTTCAGATAATCAATCAAAAGGATACAATGGCGCTCTCCCAGAGGCTTGGTAAAACCTGTGAATTGAATGTTCAGATATCACGTTTATTTATATAGCCCTTCGTACATCAGCTAATATCTCGAAGTGCTGTACAGAAACCCAGCCTAAAACACCAAATGGCAAGCATTGCAGGTGTAGCAGCACGGTGGCTAGGATAAACTCCCTAGAAAGGCCAAAACCTAGAGCAACCAGGCTATGGGGGGTGGCCAGTCCTCTTCTGGCTATGCCGGGTGGAGATGTTCAAATGTTCACGCATGGTCAAATAATAATCACAGCAGTTGTCGAGGGTGCAACAGGTCAGCACCTCAGGACTAAATGTCAGTTGGCTTTTCATAGCTGATTGAGAGTTTCTCTACCGCTCCTGCTTTGCTGACTCTCTGCTGAGAGTTGAAAACAGCCGGTCTGGGACAGGTAGCACGTCCAGTGAACAGGTCCGGGTTCCATAGCCGCAGGCAGATATAAATGTACTATGTAGCACAAATGCCCCTCTGACATGCAAAATACGGAATCACATCAGACAACTTATCATCTTAGGGATAGGGGGCGACATCTTCACTTTTGGATGAATTTGTGCCCAAATTAAACGGCCTCGTACTCTGTCCTAGATCATATTATTACTATTGGATAGAAAACACTCTGAAGTTTCTAAAACAGTTTGAATTATATCTGTGCGTAAAACAGAACTCATATGGCAGGCAAACTTCCAAACAGGAAGTGAAAATTCTGAAATGGGTCGCTGTGAAAGGCATCGCCTATTCAATTGCCTTATATTGATGGATCTGTATGCACTTCATACGCCTTCCACTAGATGTCAACAGGCAGTAGAATGTGGAATGAAGCATATAGCTTGATGTGGGACCGGATGAGAGCCAATGGAGTGACTGGTCAGGCATATTGCCAGTTCTGGCCACGCACACTACGCATGTGATGTCAGACAAGGACATCACATGCGTAGTGTGCGTGGCCAGAACTGGCAATATGCCTGACCAGTCAATCCATTGGCTCTCATCCGGTCCCACATCAAGCTATATGCTTGCGTTAGATAGAAATGCTCCGTTTGGGACGTTATTGGATATATATGAGAAACATCCTGAAGAGTGATTCTCAACTGAGTTTGACCAGTTTATTCGATTTGTAATATCACTTTTTGAAGTTTTTGTTCATTAGCGTAAAGTTCGATGGACACATGAACTACACATGCTAGCCAAAGTTGCTAATTCGACAGAAGTAATGGACATAAAACGATTTATTGTGGAACTAGGATACCTGGCACTGCATTCTGATGAAAGATCATCAAAGGTAAGGGAATATTTATGATGTAATTTTGTATTTCTGTTGACTCCAACATGGCGGAGAATGGCTGAGCGCTGTCTCAGATTATTGCATGCTGTGCTTTTTATTAAAGTTATTTTTTAAATCTAACACAGCGGTTGCATTAAGAACCAGTGTATCTTTAATTATATGTTAAACGTGTATCTTTCATCAAAGTTTATGATGAGTATTTCTGTATTTCACGTTGCTATCTGTAATTACTTTCGCTATTTTGGAGCCATTTCTGAACATGGCGCCAATGTAAAACCACGATTTGTGGCTATAAATATGCACATAATTGAACGAAACATTAATGTATTGTATAACATGATGTCATCTGAAGTTGTTCAAAGGTTAGTGATTAATTTGATCTCTATTTGTGGGTTTTGTGAAAGCTATCTTTTCTGTGAAAAAATGACGGTGTGTTTTTGGATATTGTGGTGAGCTAACATAAATATGTTGTGTTTTTGCTGTAAAACATTTAAAAAATCAGACATGTTGGCTTGATTCACAAGATGTTTCTTTCATTTGCTGTATTGGACTTGTGATTTCATGAAATTATACTATATCCCTGTGGCGCTAGGCTATGCAATGCTAGTCAGCGTTTCTGATGAGAATGATCCGGGATGCATAGTCCAGAAAGAAGTGTCCCCAATAACCTATCTACAACGTTATACAGTTTGCCTACTAAAACAAGGCCCTGTTAACAAACCCCTCATTTTAATCCATTATTTGATGCTCACTAGTTGAGCGACTATTGACAATATGTTCTGGCCGGGGTAGTTTTAATAGCGATTCGCGTTCGTAATTTTAAAACGCATCGCTTGCAGTACGGTTTTTCATATCAGCGATACATTTTGTAAAAAGATAAATTACTACACGTTTTATAGGGTTCCCGCACGGACATGGTTCCATGTGACAGTGCTTGTTAACATACAGAAGACAGAGGCGTACCTGTGCTAATTAGTTATCTGTGTCTACCCAAGTGTTTGAAAAAACGGAAGATTGACGCCACAAACGTGTTGTCACTGAAATACTGTCGGCTACAACTAAATGGGGTAGAGTAAGTGTTGCGCTTGTGAAGTGATATGAAAGAGGGCTTTGTTTCTTGAACTACACTGCAATAGATGTGTTAGCTGCCAGGGCCAATTCACATCTAAACAGATGGTCCTTGGACTATAAGGAGTATTGTTAGGCTCCATTAGTTCATTATTGGATATCCTGTCTTTACTGTCATTTCCTTTCCAGGTGACTGGCTCTATGAGCGGGGTTCTGGAGTCTACTTCCTGGGTGATCCCATCAACATTGAGGCGTCTGTCAGGGTTGCTCACCACACCAGGCTCAGGGTCTTTGTTAGCAGCTGCGTGGCCACACTGGACCCTGATAGCAACTCTGTCCCCAGATATGTCTTCATTGAGAGTGATGGGTAAGCAGGGGGGGAAAATGGCTTAGAACGACTATTCTCCGGCTGGCCCGTAGAGAACGATAGAATATGTCATTTGAGGGCTTCCACCATTTTAAAGTAGTCAACTGGTGCTTGGTGGCTTTGAGATTTCTTAATTGGTTACTAAGGACGATGCCCCAATATGTATTTTAATATTATCTCCCTCCAGGTGCTTGACGGATTCCCAGCTGCCTGGTTCCCGCTCTGGTTTCATGCGTAGAACCCAGGACAACAAGCTCGGGTTCCACATTGATGCCTTTAGGTTCTACCAGGAGGACAGGGCAGAGGTGAGGGTTGTATTTTTAAAAAGAACAGATTTTGTAGAGGCCATTATGGGTACTGTAGTTAAATGGTTCTACAGTAACATTTACAGACATTATGTAGGCTACTGTGATTCTGCATCTTTGTTTTGCTTATCCTGTTTTTTTATAGCTGTACATCACCTGCCACCTTATGGCAGTGCCTGTCATGAACCATGCAGAGCCTAGCAACAAGGCATGCTCCTTCATTGATGGCAGGTGGGATAAGTCACATTTCCTTAGCTGCTGTGACCTATTCACTGGAATAACCATATATTTTTTAAAGTGGTGTGTTCTTGGTCCATGAGTAGATCTTTCATACTTTTCAGATGGAGGTCTGCTGATGAGAATGATTTGCTATGTGGGCGTTGTACAAGCCTGAGTAGACAGAAGGGGGTTGATCAAGCTCCAGCACAACGTCCCCTCAGTCCAAGACTAGGTGGTAGCCAACTTGAACCTCGTGTCTACCGCAAGAAAGCCCCAGCCTCTGGTGACAATTGGAGTATTGGGATGAAAGGTTTATTTGACATCTTAATCCCTCTATTCCATCAACACCTTCTCAAAACACATTGCAGGGGCGGGACCTTCTCCAATATGGTTGAGATGGAAATTGAGGGAAGACGAATTGAGTGTTTTGACTGCAAATGTGTGTTGCATCTGTTTAAATAATGTGTTGTCCTTTAAGTATGGGACCAGGATACTACTTTGGGCCCTGTAATGTTCCTCCCAAGTAAACAGAAGAGTACACCTGTATCTCCACGGATGAGTGGAGATATCGATAAACCTGGCTTCCCTGCCTCAACAGGGGACAGGAAGCCCGTATCGCCTGGCAGTCGTGTGAGTAGCATCGACTTCAAGAGAGGTAATTTGACTGACATGGCATAATCTTATTCCTTATGTAGTGCACTACCTTTGATCAGGTAGTCTTGATAACCCAACCCTAGGCAACAGCAGTGACTAGGATCTGCTTTCAATGACTGACTCGTTTGGAAACTTCTCCCAACAGATCACGAGGCAGACATAGCAGAACGTCATGATTTGAAACATAATTCTTTAGGGAATACCTTTGCAGTGGTTTTAGGTTAGGTAGTTGAGGCAAACTAGCCACTGGCATAATGCACTCATTAAAAATAACTGATCTTCATCTTGCTAGCTATTTTGTATGTATTCAAGCGGATAAGGTAGTGACATAGGCAGACTTAGTTGCTCTATGCCAAACTCGCATTCTATTACGTACAGAAGTGTAAAGCCAGTTTATATAATGTGTGGGAGGCAACCAGGATGTCTAGACTATTGCCCAGACCATGATGCACTTGTCAAAAGTAGTGCACTCTATAGGTCATCGGGTGCCACTTCGGACACCTGTCTTTTCCTATCCCTATAGGCTAGCAATTCTGCCAACACTGACTGTTAATCTGTTACATTTAGTTCCAGGACCTTATTTTGCCCAATCCCAAAATGCGGTTTCTCCCTTGGGTCCGACCCTCGGACCCAACAAGCACGGTCTCGTTAGCTCTGCAACATATGATGGCTTCATCAGGCGGAAAGAACTAATCGCCCAAAGAGGTAATGACAGTACGTTACTGTTTTGCATGTATGATAGTGGCATGTAGGCTCTGTGCTAAATAGTCTGTTCTCAGAGCTGGAGGCCACCCCAGACCCTGAGTTGATTCCTACACCTGAGCCTATTGGAGACCTTGAGGTTACCACAGAGAAAGAGGGTCTGACTGAGGATCAGTATGAGATTGGAACCTATTGAAAGGGTATGTATGGGATGATGGTACTGCTATTTTAGAGGGAAAAAACCTGCACATGGCAATTGCCAGAATCACTTTTAAATATCTGCCTCTGACTTCAGAGCTTTTGATGTGGTTTCATAAAGAAGGGATATGTTCTCTGTCCACTATCCAATTTCTAGAATTGGAAGGCGCTGTTGTCGTGGTGGCCCATAATAGACTTGCTCCAAGCAGCAGCACACTCCAACTCACCGAGGTTGATGCCGGTCCTGATGTCCCAGCACACAAGGAGGATGACCCTACAACAAAGTGACATAAGCACCACATCTGCTCCTGGCGAACTCAACCAGTGAAGGGACTACCACAACACAGACGATATCTCAAGAGATGCCTGTTAATCTCTTTGAAAAATAAATTATTTAATGCTACTTCGACTGACTTTCTGTCTTCACCATTATGCACTACATGCTAGAGTAATCTGAAATATTGCCTTCATTTGTTAAAGTGTTGCTGCCAACTGACATTTCCTAGCTTAGTCTTTGGTCTGTATTGGTGTTTGCGTAGATAGATATTTATTTATATGGCTGCATGTAGACCGGCAGCACAATTCTGATATTTCTCCACTAATTGGTCTAGACCAATCGCAACATATTATTTTTCAGATCGGGTTGGTCAAAAGGCCAATGAGTGAAAAAATGATCATAATTGGGGCTGCCTGTCTAAACGCAGCCAATGGCCTTCGGGTTCTGGGCCCATATTCCCAAAGCATCGGAGTATAGAACAGCTTATCAATGGATCGGTTTTGCCTTTTAGATCAGTGCACTTGAGCCTTGTTCACACTGCAAGACCTAATGCTCACATCTGTCTTAAAAAAAAGAAAATTCACGTCTTTAACCAGGTAGGTTTGTTGAGAACAAGTTCTTATGGCCAAGATAGCAAAGCAGTGCGACACACAGGGTTACACATGGACTAATCAAACAGTACACAATAAAAAAAGTCTATATACAGTGTGCAAATGAGGTAAGATAATGGAGATAAGGCAATAAAAGGCCATAGTGGCAAAATAACAATTTAGGAATATATGTGAAGAAGATGAATGTGCAAGTAGAGATACAAGGGTGCAAAGGAGCTAAGAAAAAAATAACAATGGGGATGTGGTATTTACAGATGAGCCATGTGCAGTGAGCTGACAGCTGGTGCTTAACCTCTACTTCATCACCCTCCCGGATCCGGGGTCCTCATCAAAAAAGCTGACTAGCCTAGCCTAACAGGACAGGGATATAATATAATTTTCATAATCACAAGTCCAATCAGCAAATGAAAGATAAACATCTTGTGAATCCAGCCAATATTAACGATTTTTTAAAAGTGTTTTACAGCGAACACACAATATAGAATTATATTAGCTTACCACAATAGCCAAACGCATTTATTCACCGCAAAGGTAGCTTTCGCAAAAACCAGCAAAAGATATAAAATTAATCACTAACCTTGAACGAATTCATCAGGTGACAGTCATAACATGTTAGACAATACAATTATGTTTTGTTCGAAAATTTGCATATTTATAGCTACAAATCCTGGTTATACATTGTGAATACGTAGCATCGATTCACCAGAATCTACGGAGATATTTTGGACACTCACCTAATCTGACCAAAGAACTCATCAACTTTACATAAAAATACTTGTTGTATGGCAAATGAAAGATACACTGGTTCTTAATGCAGCCGCTGTGTTAGATTTTTAAAAATAACTTTACCGAGCTCCCCAGCGCGCCTTCGAAGACAAAGAAAATTCCGGACCTGTCACTCCAAAAGCTCTTGTTCGGCCTCAGATCAAGCTAGACACCCCATTCCACCTTCCACTGCCTGTTGACATCTAGTGGAAGGCGTATGAAGTGCATGCATATCGATAAATAAAAGCCAGTTGAATAGGCAGGCCCTGAAACAGAGCCTCGTTTTCAGATTTTTCACTTCCTGTATGGAAGTTTGCTGCCAAATGAGTTCTGTTTTACTCACAGATATAATTCAAACAGTTTCAGAAACTTGCGAGTGTTTTCTATCCAATAGTAATAGAGAGCACGAGGCCGTTTCATTTGGGCACGATTTTTTCCAAAGTGAAAACAGCGCCCCCGTATTGACAAGAAGTTAAAGTTAGTGAGGGAGATATGAGTCTCCAGCTTCAGTGATTTTTTTTTTTTTGCAATTCGTTCCAGTCATTGGCATCAGAGAACTGGAAGGAAAGGCGACCAAAGGAGAAATTGGCTTTGGGGGTGACCAGTGAAATATACCTGCTGGAGCGCGTGCTACGGGTGGGTGCTGCCGTGTTTTGGAATGCTGACTCCAAGCTAAGGTGACAACAAAGCCTATCATGGATGTTCCCAGTTACTTTGAATGTTCAAAATCATAGTGTTAGAACACTTAAAGCCTCAAAGGACAAATAAATTATTTCCAATACGAGTCCTTTCTGGCTCGACACAGCAGTCAACTAGCTAGGTAGCTTTCTAGCACATACAGTAATTTGTCTGTAAGCAATAAATGTTCTTGTCAAACTGTCAACTGACTAACTAGCAAGCAACAAGATATGTAAAATAGCAGTCTAAAAACCACAAGGGGAAATAGATGATATTTGACCGTTAGACACAAGTCGCATGGCCGGGATTCAAATTTGTATCTGATTTCAAACCACCTTGGAAGGTCAGGGCCAGCTCCAAACATAAGTGGTTGCTTAGGGCCCCCGACCCAAAAAGGTTTATACATATATACAGTACCAGTCAAAAGTTTGGACACACCTACTCATTCAAGGGTTTTACTTCATTTTTTACTTTTCTCAGGCTCAGAAATTAGAATATGCATATAATTGACGGATTAGGATAGAGAACACTCTAAAGTTTCCAAAACTGTCAAAATATTGTCTGTGAGTATAACAGAACTGATTTTGCAGGCGAAAACCTGAGGAACTCCAACCCAGACGTGCATTTCTTTTTTTAATCCCTGTTCCATTGCTTGCCCCTCCTCCATTTAAAAGGGTATCACCAGATTCATTTTCCAATGGCTTCCTCAGGCTGTGACCAGACTTCAGACATAGTTTCAAGCTTTTATTTTGAAAAATGAGTGAGATTTATCAAAACGCGTCAGGTGTCCTTTGATTAGTTCCTGCGCAGGAGAGATGTGGCTCGACATTTTCTTTCTCTGTAGTATTGAACAGTTTACCGTCCGGTTGAAATATGATCGATTATGTATGTTAAAAACAACCTGAGGATTGATTATAAAAAACCTTTGACATGTTTCTACGAACATTACGGATACTTTTTGGAATTTTCGTCTGCCCTTCAGTACCGGAACGAGCTTGTGGTTTTCTGAACATAACGCGCAAACCAAATGGTGTTTTTTTGTTATAAAAGTCATATTTATCGAACAGCAGCACAGATAAATCTTAACTTCTCTAGGGTATGTGGGACGCTAGCGTCTCACCTCGTCAACAGCCAGTGAAACTGCAGGGCGCCAAATTCAAACAACAGAAATCCCATAATTTAAATTCCTCAAAAATACAAGTATTTTACACCATTTTAAAGATACACTTGTTGTAAATCCAGCCACAGTGTCCGATTTCAAAAAGGTTTTACGACGAAAGCACACCAAACGATTATGTTAGGTCAGAGCCAAGTCACAGAAAAAGACAGCCATTTTTCCAGCCAAAGAGAGGAGTAACAAAAAGCAGAAATAGAGATAAAATTAATCACTAACCTTTGATGATCTTCATCAGATGACACTCATAGGACCACATGTTACACAATACATGTATGTTTTGTTCGGTAAAGTTCATATTTATATCCAAAAATCTGAGTTTAGGCGGGACGCTACTGTCTCACTTGGCCACAAGCCAGAGAAAATGCAGAGCGCCAAATTCAAATAAATTACTATAAAAATCAAACTTTCATTAAATCACACATGAAAGATACCAAATTAAAGCTACACTGGTTGTGAATCCAGCCAACATGTCAGGATTCAAATAGGCTTTTCGGCGAAAGCGAACGATGCTATTATATGAGGATAGTAGCATAGCAAACAAAGAGAGAGAAGCATATTTCAAACCTGCAGGCGCGACACAAAACGCAGAAATAGAAATATGATTCATGCCTTACCTTTGACGAGCTTCTGTTGTTGGCACTCCAATATGTCCCATAAACATCACAAATGGTCCTTTTGTTCGATTAATTCCGAATTCCGTCGATATATATCCAAAATGTCCATTTATTTGACGCGTTTGATCCAGAAAAACACTGGTTACAACTTGTGAAACGTGACTACAAAATATCTCAAAGGTTACCTGTAAACTTTGCCAAAACATTTCAAACTACTTTTGTAATACAACTTTAGGTATTTTTTTAACGTAAATAATCGATAAAATTGAAGACGGGATGATCTGTGTTCAATACAGGATTAAAACAAACTGTAGCTAGCTTTCTGGTCACGCGCCTCTAACAAACAGGACACATCCAGTGACCCTTGTTCAAGATGGCCGTACTTCTTCATTAAACAAAGGGATAACCTCAACCAATTTCTAAAGACTGTTGACATCAGGTGGAAGCGGTAGGAACTGCAAGAAGGTCCCTTAGAAATCTGGATCCCCAATGAAAGTCATTGAAAAGAGAGTGACCTCAACAAAAAAATTATCTGAATGGTTTGTCCTCGGGGTTTCGCCTGCTAAATAAGTTCTGTTATACTCACAGACATGATTCAAACAGTTTTAGAAACTTCAGAGTGTTTTCTATCCAATTATACTAATAATATGCTTATCTTATCTTCTGGGGATGAGTAGCTGGCAGTTTAATTTGGGCATGCTTTTCATCCAAAATTCCGAATGCTGCCCCCTACCCTAGAGAAGTTAAAGAAGGTAAGACACTTGACAGAGAATTGTTACAGGATAGCCATGAACGAACGCCCCAGGGCGAATTGGACATGTGGAAAATGAAAGATAATGTCCGACATAAGGATAATTTACTAATCTTACCTGTCATTGTTTAGATATGCGGCAATATTAATACATGGGCAGAGCCATGTATCAATAGGGGGGATAGGTTAGGACACTTTGTGGCCTATTGGATGGATCATAATAGGTTAGGATAGGTTAGGACACTTTGTGGCCTATTGGATGGATAATGAACTAATTAAAATACAAATACAAATGTTATAATAGATAAATATAGCAAATGGGTAGAAGCGTTCCCAACTTACTTGGCGGACACGATTATGGTAGCTAAAATATTAGGTCAAGATATTATCCCTAGAGTTGGTTTACTCGATCTATTTCTTTAAATAATGGATGACAGTTTATCTAATCAGGTAGACCCTACAGAATGCCCGAATTAGGATGATTGGAACAAGCAGACATAGAAGTAGAGAATAGCATGGTTGAACACATGAGGAGGTTGTTCATTTACCAAACCCGTATGTCAAAGATGTTATGCTCTACAGTAGAACTACAGAAGGAGATTACACACAAGATTGGGCCAGGAGACTGGGTCTGGGTCCAATCACTAAAGAAAAAGGACTGGAAGCAGCCACGGTGGGAGGGGCCATACCAAGTACTCCTGGTGACAGCCTTCACGGTGGGAATAGCTGAAAGAGCTACCTGGGTTCATGTGACACATTGCAAGAGGGTAAAACACACTGACACTGGCGAACAATCACAGAGTTAGGAGAAGAACTGAATACCAATAAGGGTCGGGGGTAACCTCTCTAACGAAGATTCCCTAACCCGCCCTATCCTCCCTGTGTGCGTTCATAGAACTGAAAGTATGGGCTGGCCTCTACCTGATGATATGTTCTCCGGGAAAGGGTGGGGCTTTACAGGAGTGCTGATAGGTCTGAGCTGTCTGATTGTGGGAGCCATATTCCTAATACACCATGACCCACCCGAGAAGGCAGAAATTGGTAACTCGACCCATAGTGTAGAAGATTAGGATTTTGTATTGACAAAGTGCAAAAGGTCATTCAATCTGGATAAACAGGAAGTGAGAGTTGAGCTAGGGAAGGATGTCTCAGTCAAGCTCTATGTAGACCAAATGGGGTCTCTGACCCCTTGGCAGTCTAGAACTACGAGCCTTTATGGCAGATATCTGTGCAGGTCCCCGTGTAGTTCATGGGAACAGGTCATAGCTCACACCGAGAGAGAGGGCTATATAAATCCACATACCCAGTATGGAAGAAGATGGAGTATAGTGAAGGTGAGGGTTCTTGACTATAATCCGGAGCGAGAGAAGTATTGCATAAAGGTACGAATTACCATTAAAATCGTAAAGAAAGAGGATCTAGGGTTATGGTATGTTGGGTTTGATCAGGTTTCGGTTGTCAACATCGTACCCTTCCGGGTAGAAGAGGTTAGGGCCGGTGATAGTTCTAAAGCCAGCCAGAATACAAGCAGAGCAGAGCCCCTGGCGAAACAGATACTGACCGTGGAGGCGTCCAGAGCCAAGGACCGGTGCGGATAGTTCAGACGAAAGATCTTAAGGAAGTGATTGAGGTGGAAACTGGTTATGGGGATTCCAACCTGTGGTTGGAATGGATTCAGTATACAGCCAGATCAGTAGCTAAAGAAGAATGATATGCCTGTGCCACAGCCAAACCTCAGTTGCACACCATGCCCTTTCCCCTTGAGGGAATTGATTCACCCAGGAGAATGGCCTGTATGGTAAAGCTGTTCATGAAGGCAGGGAAGCCAGACAATGACAGTTGCATTGATCTGCATTATCTGTATCCCCATGTGCCCATTACATCCAGACTTCCCCCTTTCACAGTTACAGGAGGAAATTATTATTGTATGGCTCGATACATCACACACGGATGGGACGTAGGGGAAGTAAGAACATGCAATAGGACAGAGAATGTTACAACCGACAAGACAACCGACAAGACAACCACCCTGATTGGGTGGTTGAGTTCCGAGAACTTTAGTAAGATAAAAAGGCCTAGAGCGGATGCCTGGTGGTTGTGGGGAGGTATGAAGCTGTGGCCTAACCTGCCTACAAATTGGACCGGTATTTGTGCACTAGTGCAGTTCGGCATGCCCTTCACCCTTATCCAACACAAAGACTTAGGGCCAGGTAGAAGAGAGAGAAGGAGTGCTCCGTCAGGATCTTTTGACAATAGAGTTTACATTGATAGCATTGGAGTTCCAAGAGGGGTGCCTGATGAGTTCAAAGCTAGGAATCAGATATGGGCTGGATTGGAATCAAGCATCTTCTGGTGGTCAACTCTCAATAAAAATGTAGATTGGATCAATTATATCTACTATACTAGAGAGGCGATTAAATTATTAGCAGAGCAAACAGCTGCAACTAGTTTGATGGTATGGCAGAGTAGAATAGCCTTGGATATGTTACTGGCTGAAAAGGGTGGGGTGTGTGTGATATTTGGATCAGAATGTTGTACTTTCATCCCCCATAACACAGCTCCAGACGGATCAGTGACCAAGGCCCTGGCTGGTTTAACCACATTAGCCCACGAATTAGCAGAGAACTCGGGGGTGGATAATTCTCTAACAAATTGGTTCGACAGGGTGTTTGGGAAATGGAAAAATGTCATAATCACTGTGTTGTGTGCAACTTTCACCTGTATGAGTGTTTTAGGTTCTGTCTGGATGCTGTTTGATTCCGTGTATGAGAGGTTTGATCACCAGGACTCTGGAGAGGTCAATGACGCAACAGATGGTGAGATACGGACCGATTCCGAGCTCCGGCCAGTGGGATGACGAATACAGGCCTCCAGGCCTAGGAGATGGCTCCGTTTCTTTTAACTACGAGGGGCCAATGTTGGATGAGACTATTTTTGATGGTTAAGACTGTATTTTTATGAAGATTGTAATAAAAATCCTAACAGGAAGCGTTATGATTGGATGTAGGCCTATAACAGTCATTGAGGGATATCGAATGTACATGCATGTATTGGTTTGAATTATTCTTGGATACCATTTATGTTTCCATATAGTATATGAGGTATCAGTGTGTATTATTTAGTCCTTAAGGGTGGATGTGTTGATGGAATTTATAGGTTTAAATGAATGACTAGAATATTCCACCCTGAAGCCATATAATTGTATGAAATTGATTAGAATCATAAAAATCTAATCAACTACGTGTGTAGTGCTAGTCAGTAAAATTATAATAAATGATGTGTGTAGTTTGTCATGATGTGTGTAGTTTTAGTCAGAATTAGGGTAGAACAATATAACTGTAACAATGTCTATTATAGTATCTTAAAAACAGACTGTCTGAGCAAGATTCGGTGCCGACCTTAGCTGGGGGGCCACTGAGAGTACTTCCCAGGGTCTCCCTATCTTGAGGGAGGACGGGGAGTGATTCTCACGGACTCCCCTAATCTTTGTCGGCTGGGTAGCAGGACAGTGTGTGCGTAGGATACCTAATATTTGTGTGTGAAAGTATGAGCTTAAGAAGCCAGTATAAAATTAATGGTTTTGTACAACTAACAAGCGCTCTCGTGAATAAACCTTATTGACTATTTTAGCTGGGCCTCCGTCTGTTTCATTTTAATCAGCATCTTATAAATCCTGATTAGCAGACTGAGTAGTTTAATTGAAATGGTTTATGAACATCGAGAACATAAATTCTCATGACACCTTCCAAGAGAATCCTCGTCAGTTATCTTCACAGCTGTGTACATTCCCCCTCAAGCAGACACCAAGATGGCCCTAAAGGAACTTCACTGGACTCTATGTAAACTGGAAACCTTATATCCTGAGGCTGCATTTATTGTAGCTGGGGATTTTAACAAAGCAAATTTGAGAACAAGGCTACCTAAATTCTATCAGCATATTGATTGCACTTTGCGCGGGGGTAATACACTCTACCACTGCTACTCTAACTTCCGCAATGCATATAAAGCCCTCCCTTCAGGCAAATCCGACCACGACGCCATCTTGCTCCTACCGTCTTATAGGCAGAAACTCAAACAGGATGTACCAGTGACTAGAACTATTCAACGCTGGTCTGACCAATCAAAATCCACGCGTCAAGATTGTTTTGATCACACGGACTGGGATATGTTCCGGTCAGCCTCAGAGAATAACATCGACCTATACGTTGACTCGGTGAGTGAATTTATAAGGAAGTGCATTGGAGATGTTGGACCCAATGTAACTATTAAAACCTACCCTAACCAGAAACCGTGGATGGATGGCGGCATTTGCGCAAAACTGAAAGCACGAACCATCGCATTTAACCATGGAAAAAGGTCTGGGAAATTGTTTGAATATAAACAGTGTAGTTCTTTCCTCTGCAAGGCAATCAAACAAGTGAAATGCCGGTACAGGGACAAAGTGAAGGCCCAATTCAACGGCTCAGACACGACACGTATGTGGCAGGGTCTACAGGAAATCACAAACTACAAAAAGAAAACCAGCCAAGTCACGGACCACGACGTCACGCTTCCAGACAAACTAAACACCTTCTTTGCCCTCTTTGAGGATAATATAGTGCCACCGCCGCGGGCCGCTAACAAGAACTGCGGCGCCCCTCTTCTTCTCCGTGGCCGACGTGAGTAAAACATTTAAACGTGTTAACCCTCGCAGGGCTGCTGGCCCAGACGGAATACCTAGCCGCGTCCTCAGAGCATGCGCAGACCAGCTGGCTGTTGTGTTTACAGACATATTCAATCATTCCCTATCCCAGTCTGCTGTCCCCACATGCTTCAAGATGGCCTAAATTGTTCCTGTACCCAGGAAGGCAAAGATAACTGAACTAAATGACTACCGCACCGTAGCACTCACTTCTGTCATCCTGAAGTGCTTTAAGAGACTAGTCAATGATCAAATCATCTCGACCTTCCGGCCACCCTAGACCCACTTCAGTTTGCATACCGCCCAAACAGGTCCACAGATGATGCAATCGCCATCACACTGCACACTGCCGTATCCCATCTGGACAAGAGGAATACCTATGTAAGAATGCTGTTCATTTACTACAGCTCAGCATTCACCACTATAGTACCCTCCAAGCTCATCGTCAAGCTGGAGGCCCTGGGCCTCAATCCCGCCCTGTGCAATTGAGTCCTGGACTTTTCTGACGGGCTGCCCCCAGGTGGTGAACGTAAGAAACAACATCTCTACCTCGCTGACCCTGAACACTGGGGCCCCACAAGAGTGTATGCACAGCCCCCTCCTGTACTCCCTGTTCACCCATGACTGCGTGGCCATGCACACCTCCAACTCAACCATCAAGTTTGCAGACGACACAACAGTAGTGGGCTTGATTACCAACATCGACGAGACAGCCTACAGGGAGGAGGTGAGGGCACTCGGAGTGTGGTGTCAGGAAAACAACTTCTCACTCAACGTCAACAAAAAAAAGAGATGATCGTGGACTTCAGGAAAAAGGAGCACCCCCCCCCCCCCCCCCCCTCTTACATCGAAGGGACAACAGTGGAGAAAGTGGAAAGTTTTAATTTCCTCGGCATACACATCAACGACAAACTGAAATGGTCCACCCACACGGAGTGTGTGGTGAAGAAGGCGCAACAGCGCCTCTTCAACCTCAGGAGGCTGAAGAAATGTGGCTTGTCACTCAAAACCCTGACTAACTTTTACAGTTCCACAATCGAGGGCATCCTGTCAGGATGTATCACAGCCTAGTACGGCAACATCTTGCCCTCAACTGCAAGGCTCTCCAGAGGGTGGTGCGGTCTGCACAACACATCACCGGGGGCAAACTACCTGCCCACCATGACATCTATAGCACCCGATGTCACAGGTAGGCAAAAAAAGATCATCAAAGACAACAGCCACCCGAACCACTGCCTGTTCACACCGCTACCATCCAGAAGGTGAGGTCAGTACAGGTGCATCGAAGCTGGGACCGAGAGACTGAAGAACAGCTTCTATCTCAAGGCCATCAGACTGCTAAACAGCAGTCACTAACTCAGAGAGGCTGCTGCCTACATGGAGACCCAATCACTGGCCACTTTAACAAATGGATCACTAGTCACTTTAAACGATGCCACTTAATAATGTTTACATATCTTACATTACTCATATCATATTTATGTACTGTATTTTATACCATCTATTGCACCTTGCCTATGCCGCTTGGCCATCGTTCATCCTTATATTTATATGTACATATTCTCATTCACCCCTTTGAGATTTGTGTGTATTAGTTGTAGTTGTTGGGGAACTGTTAGATTACTTGTTAGATATTACTGCACTGTCGGAACCAGAAGCACAAGCATTTCGCTACACTCGCATTAACATCTGCTAACCATGTGTATGTGACAAATAGAATGTGATTTGATTTGATTTGAACATGCGTGCCAATTAAAGATCTTGACTAATCAGATGCAAGGCCCAATTAGGGTGTAATCCAGCCCAGGTGTGCAGCCTGGTTGGTTGTTAAAAGCTACCTCAGTTTCATCAATTGTATCATAGCAGATGCACGCTGTCCTCTAACCTACAGAGTCACATTAGTTGTTGGCATGGGACTCATGATGGCAAACACGCTCAGGTTATTGTTCAAGCAACTGGTTTGGTTTTTACTTGTGGAAAACTTCTTAGTCTCTCCTGCTTTGTCATATACTTATAGCACTGACACATGGCAACAACTTCCAAGGCGAACACTGAAATTTGACAATCGTCCACGCTTTAAACAGCCTCCACTCCAACAAACAGTTTCAAGGCCAGTTCGAGTAGAAACTGTCGCTGTGACGTGCCATTCAGACTACATGGAGATAGTCGTGAAGGCTGATTTGTTTAAACTCGGTAATCTAATCGACGTGGATGACCTGCGACTTGGAGTTGAACAGTACCAAGACCAAGAGCACTGTAGGGCTACAGCGTCAGCAGCCGGAGATGAGTACAGAATATTTGCAGCACTTTCGGACTGTGGAACCAAGTACCTGGTAATATATTTATATTATCTGTTTTCAGTAGTTGACTTCTTGAAACAACCTTCTCTTAAATGCTGCTTTGTGACTCCACAGATGAACGAAGACTCATTGATTTACACAAACCTCCTCAGATATACACCCAGAACCACACCAGATGGCGTTATTCGAATGGCTGGTGCTGTAATCCCAGTTGAGTGTCATTATGAAAGGTGAGTTTAGGCTATACTGTTGTATGACGATCATAGGAATCCTGCGTTGACCTATTGGTGTATTTACCGGTCTGTACTTTCTGTTTCAGGAAGTACAGTTTGGACAGCTCTCCTCTCCAGCCGACCTGGATCCCTTTCACCGCCACAGTGCCTGCTGAAGACACCCTGCAGTTCTCATTGAAGCTTATGACAAGTGGGTATATAAATCCTCGGCTGCATTTTGCAGGGTACAATTTTGTTGAACATTCAGATAATCAATCAAAAGGATACAATGGCGCTCTCCCAGAAGCTTGGTAAAACCTGTGAATTGAATGTTCAGATATAAATCATTGAGAGTATCTCTACCGCTCCTGCTGTCTCTAGAGAGTTGGAAACAGCCGGTCTGGGACAGGTAGCACGTCCAGTGAACAGGTCAGGGTTCCATAGCCGCAGGCAGATATAAATGTACTATGTAGCACAAATGCCCCTCTGACATGCAAAATACGGAATCACATCAGACAACTGTTATTGGGGACACTTCTATCTGCAACGTTATACAGTTTGCCTACTAAAACATGGCGCTGTTAACAAACCCCTTAATTTAATCCATTATGTGATGCTCACTAGTTGAGTGACTATTGACAATATGTTCTGGCCGGGGTAGTTTTCATAGCGACTCGTGTTCGTAACTTTAAAACGCATCACTTGCAGTACGGTCTTTCATATCAGCGATACATTTTGTAAAAAGATAAATTACTACACGTTTTATAGGGTTCCCACACGGACATGGTTCCATGTGACAGTGCTTGTTAACATACAGAAGACAGAGGCGTACCTGTGCTAATTAGTTATCTGTGTCTACCCAAGTGTTTGAAAAAACGGAAGATTGACGCCACAAACGTGTTGTCACTGAAATACTGTCGGCTACAACTAAATGGGGTAGAGTAAGTGTTGCGCTTGTGAAGTGATATGAAAGAGGGCTTTGTTTCTTGAACTACACTGCAATAGATGTGTTAGCTGCCAGGGCCAATTCACATCTAAACAGATGGTCCTTGGACTATAAGGAGTATTGTTAGGCTCCATTAGTTCATTATTGGATATCCTGTCTTTACTGTCATTTCCTTTCCAGGTGACTGGCTCTATGAGCGGGGTTCTGGAGTCTACTTCCTGGGTGATCCCATCAACATTGAGGCGTCTGTCAGGGTTGCTCACCACACCAGGCTCAGGGTCTTTGTTAGCAGCTGCGTGGCCACACTGGACCCTGATAGCAACTCTGTCCCCAGATATGTCTTCATTGAGAGTGATGGGTAAGCAGGGGGGGAAAATGGCTTAGAACGACTATTCTCCGGCTGGCCCGTAGAGAACGATAGAATATGTCATTTGAGGGCTTCCACCATTTTAAAGTAGTCAACTGGTGCTTGGTGGCTTTGAGATTTCTTAATTGGTTACTAAGGACGATGCCCCAATATGTATTTTAATATTATCTCCCTCCAGGTGCTTGACGGATTCCCAGCTGCCTGGTTCCCGCTCTGGTTTCATGCGTAGAACCCAGGACAACAAGCTCGGGTTCCACATTGATGCCTTTAGGTTCTACCAGGAGGACAGGGCAGAGGTGAGGGTTGTATTTTTAAAAAGAAACAGATTTTGTAGAGGCCATTATGGGTACTGTAGTTAAATGGTTCTACAGTAACATTTACAGACATTATGTAGGCTACTGTGATTCTGCATCTGTTTTGCTTATCCTGTTTTTTTATAGCTGTACATCACCTGCCACCTTATGGCAGTGCCTGTCATGAACCATGCAGAGCCTAGCAACAAGGCATGCTCCTTCATTGATGGCAGGTGGGATAAGTCACATTTCCTTAGCTGCTGTGACCTATTCACTGGAATAACCATATATTTTTTTAAAGTGGTGTGTTCTTGGTCCATGAGTAGATCTTTCATACTTTTCAGATGGAGGTCTGCTGATGAGAATGATTTGCTATGTGGGCGTTGTACAAGCCTGAGTAGACAGAAGGGGGTTGATCAAGCTCCAGCACAACGTCCCCTCAGTCCAAGACTAGGTGGTAGCCAACTTGAACCTCGTGTCTACCGCAAGAAAGCCCCAGCCTCTGGTGACAATTGGAGTATTCGGATGAAAGGTTTATTTGACATCTTAATCCCTCTATTCCATCAACACCTTCTCAAAACACATTGCAGGGGCGGGACCTTCTCCAATATGGTTGAGATGGAAATTGAGGGAAGACGAATTGAGTGTTTTGACTGCAAATGTGTGTTGCATCTGTTTAAATAATGTGTTGTCCTTTAAGTATGGGACCAGGATACTACTTTGGGCCCCGTGATGGTCCTCCCAAGTAAACAGAAGAGTACACCTGTATCTCCACGGATGAGTGGAGGTATCGATATACCTGGCTTCCCTGCCTCAACAGGGGACAGGAAGCCCGTATCACCTGGCAGTCGTTGGAGTGGCATGGACTACAAGAGAGGTAATTTGACTCTGACATGGTGTAATCTTATTCCTTATGTAGTGCACTACCTTTGATCAGGTAGTCTTGATAACCCAACCCCAGGTAACAGCAGTGACTTGGGTCTGGTTTCAATGACTTACTTGTTGGCAAATTCTCCCAACAAATCACGAGGCAGACATAGCAGAATGTCATGATTTGAAACCAGTGTTTTTAGGTTAGGTAGTTGAGGCAAACTAGCCACTGGCATAATGCGCTCATTAAAAATAACTGATCTTCATCTTGCTAGCTACTATTTTGTATGTATTCAAGCGGATAAGGTTGTGACATTGGCATAGAGCAATTAAGTCTGCCAACTCGCATTCTAGTACGTACAGAAGTGTAAAGCCAGTTTATATAATGTTTGGGAGGCAACCAGGATGTCTAGACTATTGCCCAGACCATGATGCACTTGTCAAAAGTAGTGCACTCTATAGGTCATCGGGTGCCACTTCGGACACCTGTCTTTTCCTATCCCTATAGGCTAGCAATTCTGCCAACACTGACTGTTAATCTGTTACATTTAGTTCCAGGACCTTATTTTGCCCAATCCCAAAATGCGGTTTCTCCCTTGGGTCCGACCCTCGGACCCAACAAGCACGGTCTCGTTAGCTCTGCAACATATGATGGCTTCATCAGGAGGAAAGAACTAATCTCCCAAAGAGGTAATGTCAGTACGTTACTGTTTTGCATGTATGATAATGGCATGTGGGCTCTGTGCTAAATAGTCTGTTCTCAGAGCTGGAGGCCACCCCAGACCCTGAGTTGATTCCTACACCTGAGCCCATTGGAGACCTTGAGGTTACCACAGAGAAAGAGGGTCTGACTGAGGATCAGTATGAGATTGGAACCTATTGAAAGGGTATGTATGGTATGATGGTACTGCTATTTTAGAGGGAAAAAACCTGCACATGGCAATTGCCAGAATCACTTTTAAATATCTGCCTCTGACTTCAGAGCTTTTGATGTGGTTTCATAAAGAAGGGATATGTTCCCAGTCCACTATCCAATTTCTAGAATTGGAAGGCGCTGTTGTCGTGGTGGCCCATAATAGACTTGCTCCAAGCAGCAGCACACTCCAACTCACCGAGGTTGATGCCGGTCCTGATGTCCCAGCACACAAGGAGGATGACCCTACAACAAAGTGACATAAGCACCACATCTGCTCCTGGCGAACTCAACCAGTGAAGGGACTACCACAACACAGACGATATGTCAAGAGATGCCTGTTAATCTCTTTGAAAAATAAATGATTTAATGCTACTTCGACTGACTTTCTGTCTTCACCATTATGCACTACATGCTAGAGTAATCTGAAATATTGCCTTCATTTGTTAAAAAAGTGAGTGCCTGTTGCTGCCAACTGACATTTCCTAGCTTAGTCTTTGGTCTGTATTGGTGTTTGCGTAGCCAGACATCACATCCTGGATTAATGTGACTCTGTTCCTGATTGAGCATGTAAGCTATTGGGCTTGCAATGTGAACTCTGGCTATAAAGGGTCTGAGGAATGGGTGGACTACACAGGAGGTTGGTGGCCCCTTAATTGGGGAGACCGGGCTTGTGGGAACTGCAGTGGAATGGTATCAAACCCATGGTTTCCAAGTGTTTGCCATTCGCGCCGTTCTTCCCTCAACCTCCACTGGCGGACTGGAACCAGAAATCGGCACTGGCATTTCTAACTGGTCCTTTTCCTTAAACCGCCCCTTTGTTTTTTGGAAGACTTCCATTATTATCCAGAAGGATCATTTAGTGCTAAAACCCAAGTGTTTGGGTTTAGCGTGGTGTACGCCTAGCCTCAAAGTCAAGGGGAAGGCTTTGGTCAAGTTCCTCCCTGAATACATTGCAGATGCATGCCAGATCTTAAAATGCCTGGTTATGTATTTAACAAATCAGCTAACCACATACAGCAATCTGATGCACTGTTGATGACGTGGCACACAACCACTGGATGCAACGCCTAAGCATCTAGTTGGGCAGGCGCTACGGTCAGAAATGCACACGGGATTGCCACAGCACCTGTTCTGATTTCAACGAGCCAGAGTTGAGAAATTATCAGGTGCCAATTTATATGCCTGCATGTAGACCGGCAGCACAATTCTGATCATTCTCCAGTAATTGGTCTAGAACAATCGCAAAAGATTTTTTAGATCTGATTGGTCACAAGGCCAATGAGTGAAAATTATCAGAATTGGGCTGCCTGTCTAAACGCAGCCAATGGCCTTAGGGTTCTAGGCCCATATTCCCAAAGCATCTCGGAGTATAGAACAGCTTATCAATGGATCGGTTTTGCCTATTAGATCAGTGCACTTGAGCCTTGTTCACACTGCAAGGCCTAATGCTCACATCTGTCTTAAAAAAAAATGTATTTCACCTTTTTTAACCAGGTAGGATAGTTGAGAACAATTTCTCATTTACAACTGCGACCTGGCCAAGATAAAGCTAAGCAGTGCGACACGAACAGGGTTACACATGGATTAATCAAACATAGTCAATATACAATGCAAATGAGGTAAGGCAAAAAATAGGCCATAGTGGAAAAATAATTACAATTTAGCAATTAAACACTGGAGTGATAGATGTGCAGAAGATAAATGTGCCAGTAGATATACTGGGGTGCAAAAAAAGAAAATGGTATGGGGATGAGGTAGTTGGATGGTCTATTTACAGATTGGTTATGTACAGATGCAGTGATATGTGAGCTACTCTGACAGCTGGTGCTTAAAGTTAATGAGGTGAAATATACCTGCTGGAGCGCGTGCTACGGGTGGGTGCTGCTGTGTTGTTTTGGAATGCTGACTCCAAGCTAAGGTGACAAAGCCATACCATGGATGTAACCAGTTACTTTGAATGTTTAAAATCATAGTGTTAGAACATTTAAAGCCTCAAAGGACAATGAAACTATTTTCAATACGAGTCCTTTCTGGCTCTCCACTGCAGGCAACTAGCTAGGTAGCTTTCTAGCACATTCACTAATTTGTCTAAGCAATACATGTTCTTGTCAACCGACTAACTAGCAAGCAACAAAATATATAAAATAGCAGTCTAAAAACCACGAGGGAAAATATATCAGATTTGACCGTTAGACACAAGTCGCATGGCCAGGAATCAAATTTGTATCTGATTTCAAACCACTTTGGATGTGCAGGGCCAGCTCCAGACAAAAGCGGTCGCTTAGGGTCCCCAGACACTAGGGGGCCCCCGACCCAAAAAGGTTTATACATATATACGGTGCCTGTCAAATGTTTGGACACAACTACTCATTCAAAGGGTTCTTTTTTAAAAACTACTTTCTACATTGTCGAATAATAGTGAAGACATCAAAACTATGAAATAACACATGTATACACATATATTTTATATTTGTGATTCTTCAAAGTAGCCACCCGTTGCTTTGATGAGAGCGTTGCACACTCTTGGCATTCTCTTAACTAGCTTCTTGAGGTCATCACCTGGAATGCAATTCATTTAACAGGTGTGCCTTGTTAAAAGTTCATTTGTGGAATTTCTTTCCTTAAATGTGTTTGAGCCAATCAGTTGTGTTGTGACAAGGTAGGGGTGGTATACAGAAGATAGCCCAATTTGGTAAAAGACCAAGTCCATATTATTGCAAGAACAGCTCAAATAAGCAAAGAGAAACAACAGTCCATCATTACTTTAAGACATGAAGGTCAGTCAATCTGGAAAGTTTCAAGTGCAGTTGCAAGAACCATAAAGCGCTATGAAGAAACTGGCTCTCATGAGGACCGCCACAGGAAAGGAAGACCTATAGTTACCTCTGCTGCAGAGGATAAGTTAATTAGAGTTACTGTTGAGAGTTAGAATAGTAGAATACACAAAGTGCAAGTTTGAAATTTGTTTGTGCATCAGCAGTTTTTATCTTGTTTTGTCAGTCACTGACAGTCACTCAATTAGCCATGTCAGCAAATTAAAATTGATTGGTAAATTAGTCTCGTCAGTCATCTAAACTTGTAATCATGGCCTAATACCAACCGGGCACGCAGGGCATGGGCACAGGGGCCCTGACTTCCATAGGGCCCCATTGATTTTGTTAGTCACTCTCACTCAGATATCATTTTTTATTTATTTTTATTTCACCTTTATTTAACCAGGTAAGCTAGTTGAGAACAAGTTATCATTTACAGCTGGCATTAGTCATGGCAAAATGTGTAGAATTGCAGGAAATTCGTTTTAAAACTGCAACATTTTCTCTCCGCCCCATGGCAAAATGTGTAGAACTGCAGAAGACTTCCTTTAAAACTGCAACGTTTTCTCTACGCCCCATGGCAAAATATGTAGAATTACAGGAAAAACTTTAAAAGACAAATGTTTCTCTCTACCGTCAACAGGGGGGCACACAAAAAATTGCCCCACCACCAAATCTCGCTTAGGGTCCACAAAAGGACAGACGAAGGTGGTTCGAAATGTGACTTGAAATATCTGATTCCATGTACTTTTTGGCTGTTCAGACTACAGGAAAATGAACCGATTCGAATTGGATATACAAAAGAATAGGATTTGAGTCACTTCAATCTGAGAAGCTATGTGAATACGGGCCCTGAACTCTAGGGACAGTGTAGGCAGTTGAGTGCCAACCAGCAACACCCCGGATTCTGTCAACCATAGTCATCATTCACGACTTGATTGGTATCAGTTGTGTTAGTGCTTGCTGGAACAAAAAGCCTTCACCCACACTGGCATTGATTTCGTCAAACATTCATGTGTGGCAGGGTATCAGAATATTTTCTCCCTCATGAAATGCAATTGGACACTCATTGTTCTTTGTATTGACTGGAGAGTTTAATCTTTAGATTAGGAGTGTTGTTCCCTTGAAGAAACCAATGTCTAATTCTTAATCACATTCTATTGTTTTCTTTTGCTTATGTTGCTGGTGAAGAACAGTATGAGGATGTATGAACTTGTCATCATTGAAGTGTTCATTTTGCCATTGGCATTTAGTGTAGAAAGCTGCATTTGTTTGTTGAAAAGAGGGGCCGATGATAGATGCATGGACAGAGAATATAAAGTTACCCAACTGAAGCATTTTGAAGAAGGTCAAGGAGTGCCGTCAATTGGGGCTTACACCGTCTGTGTAGAATATACTGAGGACGACTGATCATATCGATAAACTCAGACCTCAACAACAATGGCCGTCATGTGTCTCTGGATGAACTGGGCTGTATTCAGTAGTCAGATTCCGTTGCTAAACATTTTGTCTGTCGTAAAACGTTTTGCAACGGAAAACCGTTTACCATTTACTCTAGGAACCAAACAGCACAAACGGAATGTTTTTGTTTGGAGTAACAGACAATGTTTTGCAATGGAATCTGACTCATGAATACACCCGTTTTTATGTCACAGAACAAAATGGCTCTCAGAACTCAAAAGCCCTCATGATCTCAATTTTATTTATGGAATCCTCAGATTCTATGGTCTACTCAAACAAGTTCCAGATAATAATGTCATCAACAGGGGGATTCGTGTTCAATAAATTCATGTGTAAAATTGTATTTCAGAATGTAGTGATACTCCATATTTAGGAGTATTTAGGAGTATAATGACACCAAGGTGTTGTCTGTATCATGTACAGTTGAAGTCAGAGGTTTACATATACCTTAGCAAAATACATTTACACTCAGTTTTTCACAATTCCTGACATTTAATCCTAGTAAAAATTCCCTGTCTTAGGTCAGTTAAGATCACCACTTTATTTTAAGACTGTGAAATGTCAGAATAATAGTAGAGAGAATGATTTATTTCAGCTTTTATTTCTTTCATCACATTCCCAGTGGGTCAGAAGTTTACATACTAATTGAGTGTATTTGGTAGCATTGTCTTTAAATTGTTTAACGTGGGTCAAACATTTCGGGCAGCCTTCCACAAGCTTCCCACAATAAGTTGGGTGAATTTTGGCCCATTCCTCCTGAGAGAGCTGGTGTAACTCAGTCAGGTTGGTAGGCCTCCTTGCTCGCACACGCTTTTTCAGTTCAGCCCACAAATTTACTATGGGATTGAGGTCAGGGCTTTGTGATGGCCACTTCAATACCTTGACTTTGTTGTCCTTAAGCCATTTTGCCACAAATTTGGAAGTATGCTTGGGGTCATTGTCCATTTGGAAGACCCATTTGCAACCAAGCTTTAACTTCCAGACTGATGTCTTGACATGCTGCTTCAATATATCCACATAATTTCCCTGCCTCATGATGCCATCTACTTTGTGAAGTGCACCAGTCCCTCCTGAGGCAAAGCATACCCACAACATGATGCTGCCACCCTCAACAACATGATGCTACCACCCCCGTACTTCACAGTTGGGATGGTGTTCTTCGGCTTACAAGCCTCCCTCTTTTTCCTCCAAACATAACAATGGTCATTATGGGCAAACAGTTCTATTTTTGTTTCATCAGACCATAGATTTCTCCAAAAAGTATGATATTTGTCCCCATGTGCAGTTGCAAACCCTAGTCTGGCTTTTTTATGGCGGTTTTGGAGAAGTGGCTTCTTCCTTGCTGAGTGGCCTTTCAGGTTATGTCGATATAGGACTTGTTTTACTGTGGATATAGATACTTATGTACCCGTTTCCTCCAGCATCTGGACAAGGTCCTTTGCTGTTGTTCTGGGATTAATTTGCACTTTTCGCACCAAAATATTGTAATCTCGAGGAGACAGAACGCGTCTCCTTCCTGAGCGGTATGACGGCTGCGTGGTCCCATGGTGTTTATACTTGCGTACTATTGTTTGTACAGATGAACGTGGTACCTTCAGGCGTTTGGAAATTGCTCCCAAGGATGAAGCAGACCTGTGGAGGTCTACATTTTTTTTTCTGAGGTCTTGGCTGATTTTTATTTTATTTTCCCATGATGTTAAGCAAAGAGGCACTGACTATGAAGGTATGCCTTGAAATGCATCCACAGGTACACCTACAATTGACTCAAATGATGTCAATTAGCCTATCAGAAGCTTCTAAAGCCATGACATAATTTTCTGGAATCTTCCAAGCTGTTTAAAGTCACAGTCAACTTAGTGTATGTAAATTCTGACCCACTGGAATTGTGAAACAGTGAATTATAAGTGAAATAATCTGTCTGTAAACAATTGTTGGAAAAATTACTTGTGTCATGCACACAGTAGATGTCCTAATCGACTTGACAAAACTATAGTTTGTTAACAAGAAATTTGTGGAGTGGTTGAACAACGAGTTTTAATAACTCCAACCTAAGTGTATGTAAACTTCTGACTTCAACTGTAAGTTCACAGATCATTGGTCTTACAGGGGGAACGTATAGGCCTAAAAGGGCCACTTTTATCATGTTTTTCTATTTAATTGTCTTTGTTACAATACATGTAAAAAGCATATCAAACATCCTAACTCCCATGAAGTTCCTATTTTTGAGTATTGCCAGAACAATCTGAGAAATTGCCCCTGTCTATTAATTTGCCAGCCCAATTACTATAGATAGATTTCTCAGTTGAGTAAGGAATCTGTAAGTAGGTGCTACATATGACTTCTTAACTACTCTAACAACATAACATCAAGTGACAAGTGCAAACAAGTCCAACTGGGATAAATTAACCGTGTTTTAATGCTGATGCTTCTCCCTTCTGATGTTGAATAATCAGGGAAAGAGGTGATTTACACATTTGACTGTCCAGGATTTATTAACAAGCATGAAGATGATTTATATGTGTATGTGTGTGTGTCTTCCACTTATTACAGTGTACGGTTATTTTTAATATAAAAATGTAATTCTGAACTTTAAACCTCAGTTAGAATGTGAGCTATTTATATGACTAAATTATTAAACGCATCAGCAGCTGATTAGTCCAGAAGTTGGTTTGAAGACACTCATGGACCTATCACCGTCGACGGTGTTGAGCTACCGACGAACAAAAGGGTGTACCTGATTCTTCAGACACGCCCTGTTGCTGCTTGGATAGCTTCGAAGGAAACTACACATTTTAGTTCAACAACGTTTTCAAGTCTATCTTGTTGACGTTTTGGGGGTTTCTACGTTTAATTAGGACTGGGGTATTCGTTCTAAACCGAAATGGGAGCGTGTATGGCATTGTGTTCAATCGCCAGCTGTGTAAGTATAAATTATGTGACTTCCTATTTGTCATTTTGCTCACTTTGTGAGAGTGTGCAACGATGTTCGTTTTTGGGTCCTTATGTAAACACAGACACTGTTTTCCCAGTATATTCTAATATGTTATGTTGATCTGAAGTGGTTTTAAATACTTTCGTTTGAAAACAGACACTTGTTTTGTCGGTCAATTAACATGGTTTTATTTGCTGAAAAAGTCAGCAGTTTCATGTTGGGCTAATTTCCGGTTTCTATACAGTTTCAGTGCGTCACGCTGTCCCCTCCCACCCCAAGTCATCTGCGTGACTGAAATGATTCCTTATGTTGCGGGCGAGTTCAATAATAATGTTTAGTATATTTGATAGTCACTGAACGTTTTCTAAGCCTACTTGAGCAATAGAACGTGAATTTCATCCAATTTTGGGGACCCCCACACCACTAAAATGACAATGCACAGAGTGATCGGCCTATTGACGAGTTTATACCACATTCTCACTTCACCATAAAGCCCTGTCTGATTTACCTAAAATGGTTACACCCTTTGAGAAAAAGCTTGTAACTACTGCTCCACTTCATGGCCTACCCTGGTGCATACAGCCTGCATTTGGAAAGAATTCAGACCCTTGACATGGTCCACATTTTGTTACATTACAGCCTTATTCTAAAATAGATTTTTAAAAATGATCTCAATCTACCCACAATACCCCATAATGACAAAGCGAAAACAGGTTATTAGGAATTTTAGCAAATGTATTCAAAATTAAAAAACATACCTTATTTACATAATTATTCAGACCCTTTGCTGTGAGACTTGAGCTCAGGTGCCTTCTATTCCCATTGATCATCCTTGAGATATTTCTACAACTTGATTGGAGTCCACCTGTGATAAATTCAATTGATTGGACATGTTTTGGAAAGGCATACATCTGTCTATATAAGGTCCCACAGTTGACAGCTCTGAGACAAGATTGTGTCGAGGCACAGATCTGGGGAAAGGTAACAAAACATTTCTGCAGCAATGAAGGTCCCCAAGAACACAGTGTCCGCCATCATTCTTGAATGTAAGAAGTTTGGAACCACCAAGACTCTTCCTAGAGCTGCCCCCCCCCCACCCAGCCAAAAGGAGCAATCGGGGGAGAAGGGCCTTGGTCAGGGAGGTGACCAAGAACCTGATGGTCACTCTGACAGAGCGCCAGAGTTCCTCTGTGGTGATGGGAGAACCTTCCCGAAAGACAACCATCTCTGCAGCCCTCCACCATTCAGGCCTTTATGCTAGAATGACCAGACGGAAGCCACTCTTAAGTAAAAGGCACATGACAGCCCGCTTGGAGTTGCCAAAAGGCCCTTAAAGGACTCTGACCATGAGAAAGAAGATTCTCTTGTCTGATGAAACCAAGATTGAAGACTTTGGCCTGAATGCCAAGCTTCACGTCTGGAAGAAACCTGGCATCATCCCTACAGTGAAGTATGGTGGTGACAGCATCATGCTGTGGGGATGTTTTTCAGGGACTGGGAGACTAGTCAGGATCGAGGGGAAAGATGAACGGAGCAAAGTACAGAGAGCCTTGATGAAAACCTGCGCAGGACCTCAGACTGGGGGCGACGGTTCAACTTCCAACAGGACAACAACCCTAAGCGCACAGCCAAGACAATGCAGGAGTGGCTTCGGGTCAATTTTTATGTCCTTGAGTGGCCCAGCCAGAGCCCAGACATAAAACGAATCAAACATCTCTGGAGAGACCTGAAAATAACTGTGCACCGACACTCCCCATCCAACCTGACGGAGCTTGAGAGGATCTGCAGAGAAGAATGGGAGAAACTCCCCAATACAGGTGTGCCAAGCTTGTAGCGTCATACCCAAGAAGACTCCGCTGTAATCACTGCCAAAGGTGTTGTAACAAAGTACTGAATACTTTGTAAAGGGTCTGAAAGGGTCTGAATACTTATGTAAATGTGAGATTTCAGTTTTCTATGTTATATACATTTCTAAAAACCTGCTTTTTTGCTTTGTCATTATGGGGTATTGTGTGTGTAGGTTGACATGGGAGGGAGGGGGGGGAATAATCAACATTTTTCTGAATGCACTGTAACTTGCAATAATTTAATGAAGGATGGCTGATCCTTCCCAGCTACCACATCATAGGCTTCCCTGTGCTCGACTAAACTATGCTTCGCACATCTCTGGGCTGATCCAGCCTATGCCTCAATAGTTCACACAGCATCTCTTGACTTGACAGTCTTCATGAATCATCAGAGAGCAGAGATGCCTCCCAAGGAGCATTATCCTTCTGTGACCTCATATAACACATACACACCACTGGGGTCTTCCTCAATTCATCGGTCCTGATTGCTCCCATCCTCTCCACGCTTCTTCTTAAAACACATTGGAAAGGAACCTTGGATCTCCACCAATATGTTATGAGGGAAAACAAGGAATCATGGAAATATGTTTCTTGAGAAAGAGCATGCATCAGACGGGCTGTGTTAGTGTTCATTGCTGTACTGTAATTGTATGAGTGGCAGCCTCTGTCATTTTCACTGGCAGGATTATCTTCAATACAACTAACAGTTGTCCGGGCTCATTTGGATGGGAAACACAATGGTTGCCGTGACAATAAAAACATTTTAAAAAGTGTATCAAATTCTGTCACTTTACAGTGAAACGCTTGCTTAAGAACCTTTCCCAACGATGCAGAGTTTAATAATATAAAATAGTAACCAACACGAGGAATAAAATACACAGGAATGGAGCTGTATAAAGGGAGTAACAGGCAGTGGCGCACAGTAGATTTGTTGCAAACACACAAACCATGCATGTATTTGCCAGATTATGCCATCTCTCTCTGGCACACCAACAATTTGACTTGTCTGTGCAATCTATCTAGGCATCATGTCTGTGTGGCTCCGCTCCCTGTCTGCTGTCAGGATGCTGTCCCTCCACCTACAACTCCACTGTGTCCCGGCTGGCCTTCTCCTTCCTGCTGCTGCTGGGGTCCCTGGTCTCTGTCATCATGATCCTACCTGGCATGGAGACTCAGCTCAAGAAGGTAACACCACATAACACAACCCTGGTCTTGGTTGCTTGATGAGGACCCTTGCCTGAAACCTACAAATTTGTGTTAGCTCCCTGAACTAGTGCCAAGGTTTTAGCTCAGGGGGCTAACAGACTTGTGGCTTGCAGGAGACTGGTTCGAACACAGTTGCTGTCACAAGGTGGTGTAGAAGGCCCTGTGGTTGACAAAGTTTTGACTTGTGTTGCGTAGATTGTTGGTTCAATTCTCAGTTTCTTCACTGATCAATCAGATACCAGGGTTCTGTGTTGGTGGAACCTCCATGACCATACCAGGCATTGAAAACAAGGTGAACTGTGATGTCATCGTGGGCTACAAGTCTGTGTACCGCATGTGCTTTGCCATGGCCTGCTTCTTCTTCCTGTTCTCCATCATCATGATCCGTGTTCGCAGCAGCAAGGACCCCCGAGCTTCACTACAGAACGGGTATGTAGCAGACTTTTATAGTAGTGGATAGTGATCTTCGGGAATACATTGCTCTCTGCTGGCCAGACCAGGGCAGTGAAGCATCCCCCCACACCCTTATTTGTTTACATACCAGTATAAAATATTGCATTCTCGTTTGTATCATGGCAAGGAAACAAAACACGAAGCGGACTTAACTTCTTTAGGAAAAAAACACTAATGTTGGAAACAAACATTGTGGTGTCATCCAGAGTCACATTTATTTATTTTCCAAGCTATAGCACAATGTTTTACATACAGCAGGAGCATATAGGTTGGCCTGCTAAATAAAGAATTTAGCCATGGAAAAAACATTGCGATATTGCCCTATAAAATATGACCAGTTTTTTTTTAAATTAATAGCTCACAGACACAGGACTTGTGTTTTGTATTAAGTGATGTATTGAATGAATGCCTGTGGCTTTGTCCTCTCAGATTCTGGTTCTTCAAGTTCCTTATACTGGTGGGGATAACTGTTGGAGCCTTCTTCATTCCAGATGGGACATTCAACACAGGTATACTCTATTATATTACTTCAATGTTAAATAGCTTCCTCTAAACACTAATAACCAGTGGCAATTTTAACAAAAATATTGGTGGGGAAAATGCAATCGACGAAGCTCGTGCATCAAAACTACTACACTGGCTACACATAGAATGCACTAATAACCAACCCCAGAAATTAGTTTGGAGCCACACAAACGTTACAAGATTTGGGTTATGAACAGTTTATGGCTACTTTCCCTATCTTTAGCTCATATTGCACGAAAGACCACAGTAGTCGAGCATTCTTTTATAGAGTAAACTTGGCTAGTAATCGGTCTGCAATATTGCAACACTGCGTGTGTCTGCCTGCCTGCCTGTTACAAAGCGGCCTGGTTAACAATATGCAACATTTATAACGCTATTCCCTTCATCTATTGTACAGTTACAGTTCTATCAAAGAGATGTATAACTCTTCTTCTACATGTGGTTCCATGGGTATTAGTTTGCCATCAAGCATCAACAATAAGACATATAGCCTATAGGATATTATAGCTAGCCTACCTCAAAATAGATGTTAGCCACTGCTTCATGATCCACCACCAACCACATAATGCTAAGTTTGAAAATTATTTGCTAGGAGAAAGCAAAGCTAGTTGACATGTTTCACCTAGCTTGAAGACATGGTAAACAACTAGCCAATCAAAATTACACAGCATAAGACCCTGCTTTATCTGTGGCCAATAGCAATGAGCCTTCATGGGTGGGCATTTCTACTGTAAATCAATGGAGCACTGAATAAGAGCTTTTGATGGCTAGCTCTCCCCGCAGATGCTGCTGTCAAGTAGTGTCCCCATGAGTGGCCATACCCTCAGCCAATCACGCGCAACCAGAGAAGTTCAACGACGCCTGCGCTCTGTATTTTCTTTGTCTGACCCTCCACCACAGAAAGCACTGAGCAAGGCTGGAACAGTTGCATTTTGGGGCTGCCTGACTCAATGAAAATGTACCAATACAATGGGAAAGGGACCACATGCTTTATTAGATCAAGCTATTAAAAAAAAAAGAGAAAAAAAAGATTGTTTGCTAACTGATATGATATTATTGTGACATGAAATAACAGAATTGCATGCAAATCTCGTGGATATTGGTGGGCCCGGTGACGCGTCGCCACTGCCAATAACGTGTAGTCAATTATGGTCAATCACCCATTGCACATTTTGTCTTTTAACAATTCACCGTGTGTGTTCCAGTGTGGTTCTACTTTGGCGTAGTGGGTTCCTTCATTTTCATCATCATCCAACTGATCCTGCTGGTGGATTTTTCTCACACCTGGAACCAGTCCTGGTTGGAGAATGCTGAGGAGGGAAACAGCAAGTGCTGGTTTGCAGGTACTGATCGTTAATACAGTCTGCTAATTTTAAATTAGTGTAGTCTACCTCCATTTAAATGAAAAATAATTTCATAACATAATGTGATATATTCTTATGTTTCCCCTCCCACAGCTCTCCTGTCGTTCACGGTGCTACACTATGCCCTGGCCTTCTCTGCTGTGGTGTTGTTCTATGTCTATTACACCACGGGAGATGACTGCACTGAACACAAGATCTTCATCAGCCTTAACTTAATCTTTTGCATCATCATCTCCATCGTTGCCGTCCTGCCCAAAGTTCAGGTGAGGTTTCAGTCTCGAAAGATCGAAACATGCACACTGAAAGTTCCCACAGTTTTATTGAGTACAATGTTTCTTTGAGGAACAAGACTGAAACAGCCTGCACTCTTTGAAACACATACTGAAGTTAATTCTGGAGTGTAAATATTAGCAATGTTTGCAATTATCAAAGATCATCAAAATGTTAACTACAATATGTAACTGAGTTATAGATCTGTTATTCTCATTGAAAGCACATTTTAAGTGGTAGATCTGTTCTATCTGCGCTATTTCTATGCTTAAGTTTAGTTTTTGTCTTTTGATTTTGTACACCAGTTTCAAACAGCTGAAAATACAATATTTTTGGTAATGGAAATTATATTTCACAGCTGTAGTGATACAAGGATTTTCTACACAATGACTGCTTGTATTGTCACACAGAAATTAGGTGAACTGTTTGAATTTTAGCAACCAGGAAATGGCGGTGCAATTTCTGCATATTGCAACTGTGAACAATTTGTTCATGTGAATGTTGTTGAACAGAGTTAGACTAATGTGTGGTGTGTCTGTCTTGTTTATTTACTTATGTATGTATTTTCCCCCAGGAGGCCCAGCCTAGCTCAGGCCTGCTCCAGGCCTCCCTCATTTCCCTCTACACCATGTATGTCACATGGTCTGCCATGACCAACAACCCCAGTAAGTTTCATCATGACCCTGTTCTGAATCAGGGTTCACAATGCTCGTAACCCTTTTTCATGTAATGGAAAGTCTGCAACAAAGACTGTGAAGAAGCATATTTTACCTGAAAGATCAACTTGGGTCAGTGATCACTTCATCCAACATGAAATGAGTTGTAGCCAAAAATCACGAGAGATAGAAAAATAGATGTGACTCTCTCGGTTAAAAGCATAACATTTTGGCCTTCATCGGTATGGCAGTATTATCTTTCTTCCTACAGACCGTAAGTGTAACCCCAGCCTGCTGAGTCTGGTCAACAACACCCCCAGCCCTACACCTGTCCCAGGACAAGAGGTCCAGTGGTGGGATGCACAGGGCATCATAGGACTGGTCATCTTCTTCTTCTGCACTCTGTATGCCAGGTATGACATCACAACCTAGAGTAAGGTTCTCTCCAATCCTGGGGACCCACAGGCAGTGGTGGAAAAGGTACCCAAAAGCCACACTTGAGTAAAAGTAAAGATACCTTACTGGAAAACGACTCATTAGAAGAAAAATTCACTCATTAGAATATTACTTGAGTAAGAGTCTTAAAGTACATTTAATATCAGCTACTTTAAGTATAAAAAGTATAAGTATGAAATGTTAGCCGTAAATCCGAAAAGCAAAACAGCCAGATCTTTTATTTGGTTTGAGCTTTTCTGAAAGGTAAGTCTTACGGATGCAAAAAGTGCTCAGATAACACTTAAAATTACATCTCTTACAGACAAAATATAGTCAGTAAACATAAGCAGTTACAATCAGTCACTTTGTTTGAGAAAAAAATTGTATAGAACCCTATACATGAGAGTATTTTTATTTTAGGTAACTCATCAAAAGTACATGTACAGATCTGCACACAACCTCACTGTAGGAATATGAGGACATCACCACTGATTGAACTGTATTAGAAATCAGTGTGTCAGGTCATACCTTTAACATGGACACCTATAACTTGTGAATTTTAAATGTGACTTAACAAAACGCATAAGGCATCCCTTTCCTTGGGCTTGCTAGCATTAAGGTGTCATTACTTGAAGTTGAATTTGCAGTTCATCTTCAATATAAGATGGTTTTCAAAGTTTCTGGAATCCAGGCCTGCTCTCCTGGGGCTGGAAACAAATCCTGCAATGCTGAACAGCCTTTCACAGGCAGCTGATGCAGGTAAGGGTGTGTTCAACCTCAGACAGCTTACAGACTGCTGGGAAGGACTTGAGCAGCGGATGCAGTTGTGGTTATAGGGGCTTTTGTAGTGGCGGCTGCTTTTGTGGTGACAGAGGCTGTTGTCATAGTAGCAGATGCAGTTGTGGTTGCGTCAGCTGCTGTTGTGGTGGCAGTTGAATTTGTGGTGGCAGGGGCTGACGTAGTTGTGGCTACAGTTGTGGTGAGAGGGGCTGTGGTATTGGTGGGAGCAGTTGTGGTGGCAGTGGCTGTTGTGGCGATTGCAGTTGTTGTGGCAGCGGCTATTGTCATAGTGGCAGATTGTTGTGGTTAACATCTGCAATTGTAGTGGAAGGAGCTGTCGTAGTAGTTTGACTATATTTGTGGTGGCAGGGGCTGTCGTAGTAGAGGCCGCAGTTTTGGTGACAGGTGTTGTCGTAGTTGCAGCTACAGTTGTGGTAGCGGCTTCTGTCATAGTGGCAGATGCAGTTGAGGTAGCTGCTGCAGTTGTGGTGGAAGCGGCTGTAATTGTTCGGGTTGCTTTTGTAGTGGCACGGACTGTTGTGGTAGCTGCTGCATTTCTGCTGGCAGCTGCAGTTGTGGTGGCAGCGGCTGTTGTAGTGTGGGCTGCAGTTTTGGTGTTGGTTGCAGTTGTTGTGACAGGGGAAGTTGTAGTGGCGGATGCGTTCGTGGCAGCAGCCGGTGTCACCAAAACAGCAGCTGCAACTACAACAGCAGTCACTGCCACCACAACTGCAGCAGCAACTATGACAGTCCATGCCACTACAATTAAAGACGCTACCACAGCTGCATCCACCACTACGACAGCCCCTATAACCACAACTGTAGCTGCAACTGTCAGCCCCTGCTACAACAACTGCAACCTGCAACCACAACAGCAGCCGCCACTACAACAGCCGCTGACACCACAACTGTAGCTGCCACAACAACAGCTGCCGCAACCACAGCTGCTGCCACCACAACTGCAGCAGCTACCACAACAGTCCATGGCACCAAATCTGCAACTGCCACTAACATCCCCAGCCACCACAACTTCCGCTGCTACTACAACAGCAGCCGCCACTACAACATCCCATGTCACCACAACTGTAACCTACACTACAACAGACATTGCCACCACTACTGCAGTCGCTCATACGACAGCTGCTGCCACCACAACTGCAGCTGCCACTACGACAACAGCAGCAGCCACCACCACAACTGCTGCCACCACAACTGCAGGGGCTGCTGTTATAATGGAAGATGCAGTTGTAGCTGCATCTGTCAGGCCCTGCCACCACAACTGTAGCTGGTACAGCAACTGCAACCACCACTAAGACAGCCCCTGCCACCACAAGTGCATCCCTTATCACAACTGAAGCCGCCACTACCGCGACAACAGCCGGTGACACCACAACTGCAGTTGCCACTACGACAGCAGCTGAACCCACCACAACTGCTGCCACCAAAAGTGCTGCCACAACTGCATCTGCCACAACCTCAACTGCATTTACCACTTCGACAACTCCCGCTGCCACCACAACTGCAGCAGCCACCACAACAGTCCCAGCCACAACTGCAATCCCCACCACGATAGCACCTGCCACCACAATTGCAGTCACTACTATGACAGCTCACAACACTACAATTACAGACCCTATGATCAGCTGAACTGGCCAGGTATCTGTCCAGCTGTTTGGAGCTTTATTGCGCTTGAGATGTCTTCATGGCAGAAGTCCTTCTGATGAACTGGCTCCATCACCTAGCTGCAGGGTTCTTCCATGTGGTCCTTGATGTAGTACATTCCTGAAATACAAGGAAGATGACAATAGAAATCATGCAGTTATGTTTTTTGTGAGCCTACATTAATCCATCCCCCATCTATATATATCAAGCAACAAGGCTAAGTAGGCTACCCATTGGACTGAACTACAGTCAGGATTGTAGTTTAAATGGCTGCTTCTCAAATCTATGAAGTGTCAAAATGTACACTATACAAAAGTTGTTTATGAATAACATATTGTTAATTAACCACATTTAGGTTTAACCATTCTGATGGTGGCGTCATCCTTCGTCCAAGTTGTCGTGAATTTGGGGAATAGGATTGCAGCTGCGATCAGCTCAGGGTCTTGAAACGTGGCTGACGTGCTTCTTCAGTCCCAGTTATAGCGCATCCACTAGAGGCTTACAGTACTTCAGGGACAACTTGATTCGGTCAAGTTTTGTGATCAGCAAGTTGATAGCTGGAAGTAGCCACCCCACCTGGACATTGGATTCAGCCTGCAGGATGTTGATGCTCTTTGCCCCTGGGCTCATAGTGGCAGCATACTCTGTGAGGAAGGCGAGTTCAGCTGGATTGAACCTGCGGAAGAGAAAAAAAAATACTAATAATGTTTCCTAACCTACAAAGGGAACCACTAACCATTTCGCCTGATTTAACAACCGTAATCAATGGCTGGATGAGTAGTTGACTAAATGATTGTATGGCTACAATATGTGAAACGGTTATTAATCCCCAAGCAAAGGGTCGGGAAACACTGCAACATATTTATATGATATTCAAGACCTTACATTATAAAATACAATTCTTACTTACATTGGAACCTTGAAGTCTGCAGAGAACTGACGGCCGCCTCTCCTTTGACGATCCTCAGTCTTTCTACAAACATGAACCAGGAGTTCCACCTTGTAGCATTCGGGCGTAGCAGCTGGAGGTCGCAAGTATCTTCAATGGTTTCGGCTGCAAGTGTAGATCTCCCGCATTTGTTCCAAAGTGCTTGGCACTTGCCAAATGTTGAACAGAACACTTTATTTTGTAAGCCTCACTGGATGTTGCTTTCAGGGCATTGCCTGTAGAGCCTTAGTTGAGTAGGTGGCAAGCATAACACTGGTGCTTCGGCAGCTTGTACATCTTCATTCAAGATCGTTGCCACATCAAACTTCACTTCAATCTCCTCTTGTTCCTCTTCACCATCGTCTAGCTAGCTGCCTCACCACCACATCTCCCCATTGGTTTATAGAAGCAGGTACCCACGTGCCATCTCGTGGGTGACTGAAAGACGAACGAGGTCGGTGGCGGTAATGCACTTCATTTATGAAAGTTGCCAATCGCAATATAAAGTCAAGAGAAGAAAGTGTGGATTAATTGGCTAATTTGTCCTGGGATATAAACATTGAGTTGTTATTTCACCTGAAATGCACAAGGTCCTCCGACAATTAATCCACACTTTTCTTCTCTTGACTTTATATTGCGATTGGCAACTTTCATAAATGAAGTGCATTACCGCCACCGACCTCGTTCGTCTTTCAGTCACCCACGTGGGTATCACCAATGAGATGGCACGTGGGTACCTGCTTCTATTAACCAATGGGGAGATGGGAGAGGCAGGACTTGCAGCGCGATCAACTCACCGAGTTGCGTTTTATTTATTTTTCTTCCAGCTTCAGATTGATTTGAATTTGTAGTGAGTAATGAAGGTCTCGGGAAATGTATCGGAGTAAAAGTTTACATTTTCTTTTGAAAGTTGCCATTTCTTTTGAAAATGTAGTGAAGTAAAAGTCGACAAATATAATTTGTAAAGTACAGATACTCCAAACTACTTAAGTACAGTAACGAAGTAGAAATTCTTTGTTACTTTACACAACTGCCCACAGGACTGGACCGGGTACTCTTCGTAGCAGCCCAGACCAGAGACACCTGATCGAAGTACTGTGCTAGATTTAAGCCTGTGGATCCTCAGGGGTAGATTTGAGAAACACTGGTTTAGCGCTCTTTCAAATGAAATCCAGACCCTTCGAGCCTGTCCATCACTTACCTTTTTTTTCCTGACGTGTTTCCTGCTCTTTCCCTCTTCTTGCCTGCAGCATCCGTTCGTCCAACAACACCCAGGTGAACAGGCTGATGCAGACAGAGGAGGACCAGGGTCTGGCTGCAGACGACCACGAGGCGGCCATGGGGGAGGACGGGGTCAGACGGGCTGTGGACAATGAGGAAGATGCGGTCACCTACTCTTACTCCTTCTTCCACTTCAGCCTGTGCCTGGCCTCCCTATACATCATGATGACACTCACCAACTGGTACCAGTAAGTAGCTCTGTTTTTCTTTGGTTATATGTGATGGGATAGAGGAATAGGAATGTGTACAGGTATAACTGCGGTGATTCACGTTGTATAAGACGTGGATACATGCGTCAGCTCCCCAATTTAATGCCAGGGCTTTAGGTCAGCAGGCTAACAGTCTTGTGGTACTCAGACGACCCTGTTTTTCAAACAAACATATGGTCTACTATGTGTTTTTGAGATGGTAAATAAAATGTGATTGATCCTGATTTCTCCCCAGACCTGACGCAGACTACCAGGCCATGCAGAGCAGTATGCCAGCAGTGTGGGTGAAGATTAGCTCTAGCTGGATAGGCTTGGCTCTCTACCTCTGGACCTTGGTAGCTCCTCTCATCCTCTCTAACCGAGACTTCAACTAAAGGCATACACATTCCATCCAGGGCTGTCCCAAATGGTACCTCTATTCCTAAGTAGGAATAGGGTAGGTGTCTTTTCAGATTTGCTTTACTGTTTGGCATGTTTTGAGTCACACTACTGGGTAAAAACATTTTCATTGTGCTGCTTGAAGAAGGGAATCACTGTCGTTTTTGTTTTATTTAAAAAGAAAAATGTCCAGGCTTGTCTCATTGACTAGACTTAACAAGAATCTGGGACACTCAAATGAGTATGATATGCAGCGTTTGGTATGATTTCATAAAACTAGTTACTTAAGGCAAAAACGAAAGGAGGGTGGTTGGCTGGGTGGGTGAATCTCATCACGGACAATTTTAGCTAATTGGCAACTTTGTGATGACTTAATACTTTTTAGCTACTTTGCAAGTACTTAGCATGCTAGCTACCTTTTAACTTTAATCCTTAAGCGTCTAGATAGTCATACCAAGGATAATTTAGCAACTTGATTTAGAATTTTAGGACCCCTTTCGGCTTTAATTATTTGAATCAGGTGTGTAGTGCTTGGGCAAAAACCAAAACGTGCACCCCTTGGGGTCCCGAGGACCGAGTTTGGGAAACCCTGGTGTAGAGAATCATTGTAACATCTAAACCGCTGTGAAATATACCTTTTTCCATAACCAAAAATATTGTATTTCCAGCTGTTTGAAGATGATGTACAAAACCGAAAGTAACACACACAAAGGAAACTTCAGAATGGGAGAAATGGCACACATAGAAAAGTGACAGATGTATACCACACTTCTATGTGAATTTGGCCGGGTAGCCCAAAAAGTTACACATTGCATACTTCCATAAATGTTTTTACTGGTACCGGACTACCTTCAGATGTGGGCATCCTAGAGCAAAACAACCGACGTGTTCGGGAGAGTCACTTCTTCATCGAGGGGTCATATTAGTGTGTAGCCCAAACTGTTCGGACGCGACAGACGTTTTCGTGAGGAACGATTTTTTTATTATTTCCCCCCCCCCCCCCCCCCATGGATGTCTCATGGTCTGGCAAACACCTCTAGCTTGGCCACCTTCCACCACAAATGCGGAAGGCTGCCATTGGTGGGTGTGGTGGATTGAGACTCAGCCCACGCAAATAAACTGCTATCTTTAACAGACAGCTTTGATGGTGATGTTTTTTTGTTGAAATTATTATGCTAACTAGATTTCCGCGGGGGTGCGGATGTCGACTCTAGGGGGTAACTACTAGCCTAGCTAACGTTAGTCGCAATAAATTGGAATTTGTAACATTGCATATTCGTAACATATTGTACAAATTACTATATATATATATATATATATATATATATTGTGGTTTTCCATTTACTATTTTAAGTCTACCTATGAGTCCAGGTTGTTGTTAGCCATACTTGAGGTTGGTTTTATCATTCTGTTTTTTTTTTAATATACATACAAAAACATTTGCTTGGTTTGACGCTTTTAATAATATTTCTTAACATATCTGGTCAGCGAATCTACTAAAATGTAAAAGTGCCTTTTAAACCTACAGATTTGCTCCACAATAAACTAGCTTTATATTCAAATTTGTATATGATTTGTATCTCTAATGCCTCCTTATTATAATGAAATGTAATAAATCTGAATCTCTGAAATGTCGTGTTCTATTGTTATTTTAAGCGTTCATGGTATCCTGTAGGTGGGACTGTTGCCCCTCAAATTACTGTATATTTCTGCGAGATTCTCTTTGAGATTAGTTCTATGCACTTCTTTTATATAAGTAGAAAGTGCCCTTAGTACTTCTTTTGGGACATATTTAAGAATTGTGTCTCTGCCATTCTCCCTCAAGTGAAAAATGTTAGCTCAATTCACCAGGACAACCAATGCCTAATGCCGTCTACTAATGAAGTAGCATTTCCCATGTAATGGCTGCAGCAACCTTCGAATCAAGTGCTATACTCTGTTCAACACTACTCCTACTTCATTCTGTCTGCGGGACATTCCAGCACAGGAGAAGTAAAGGAAACGGACCAAAGACATGTCATCACGTGATGTCATCAGTCTAAGCCAACAGGGATTCCAGAACCTCCCATAGCCTCTGTCTTCATTCCATCACCCTGATCACCTGACCACAATCACGCTCCAAACGGATTATTCTTATTTCCTTGTGATGCAGGATTTCTCTCTCGAAGGAGGAGGGAGAGTTCCCCATCACAAGATCGGCATGAGGGGGTTTTACACAAGCCCAACGGTGTATTTATTGAGGATCAAATGGGTTCGGCTGGGGACGAGGAGCACAGAGAGATGGGTCTGTAGCCAGTCCTTGAATCAAATCACTGACCGATTTTTGAGTGTGAGTTTACGCATAGCAGAATTAAACACTGACACACACTGTAGTACTACACACACACAGTGGAAAATAGAGCCATGCCATATTAATTTCAGCTGACTGCTTTATGGTGGTCTGTTAGTTTGGGCTTATGTGCACATGCTTTCATTTAATCACTTTGAGAGCCTTCCTTTCGCTCTTTTACAGGAAATATCTGAGTGGTTTTCGGTCCTGTGGACTAGTAATTCTATTTATATGATCTTGATGAGTGGGTGACCTTGTTAGTGTGGTGATCCTGGGTCTCTGTGACAAACTGTTCGATAGCGGTGGAGTTCCCCTCACAGCAGCCAGGCAGACCTAGCCTACATAATGCTGTTATATAACTGCCTGGCTGGGGGAACACACCATGCCATGACTCTGTCTGGGGCCTCCACTGTGGTGCGGTAGAGGACAGAATCCGGGAAAGGTCTGTTGTATAAACCAGTTAGGATCATGCTCTCACTGGGGATGAGCACTCCCACTGTGCGTCTGGATACCTCCTGTAGGTTCAGGTGAACACAGGTAGAGGGAAAATGTATATTCTTGAGCAGGGCTGTACAATCCAGTTCCTGGAGAGCTACCGTTTTGTAGGTTTTCACCAGAACCCTAATCTAGCACACCTGATTCAAAAAAATGTTGCTGCTTGATGAGCTGAACCAGGTTAGGTACAACTGGCGTTGGAGCAAAAACCTACAGGTCGGTAGCTTTCCAGGAACAGGTTTGGAGATTCCTGTTCTAGTGAGCTACTGGCTGTGCAGGCTTTTTCTTCAGCCCTGCTCTGACACTCCAGATTCAGTTACTCAAGGTCATCGATCTATTACTATAGATTAGAATCAAGTGTGTAGTAGGGTCAGACCAGATTCATGCAGGAGGGAGGATAGCTACTAGCGTCCCAGGAGGATTGCTTGGCAACTCTCTGGTATAGAATATAACCTGGCAACTCTCAGTATAGAGAGCTACTGTCAGGTTATAATCTATACCAGTGGGTTGGCAGGTTAACCTGGCAGCTCTAAGTATGTAACCTAGCAACTCTGGCATAGTATATAACCTGGCAACTCTGGTACACAGTGCTTTCAGAAATTATTCAGACCCCTTGACTTTTTCCACATTTTGTTACAGCATTATTCTAAATAAAATCAGAAATACCTTATTTACATAAGTATTCAGACCCTTCGCTATAAGACTTGGTCAGGGAGGTGACCAAGAACCCGATGGCTACTCTGACAGAGCTCCAGAGTTCCTCTGTGGAGATGGGAAAACCTTCCAGAAGGAATATCATCTCTGCAGCACTACACCAATCGGGCCTTTTAAGGTAGTGGCCAGACAGAAGCCACCCCTCAGTAAAAGGCACATTGCAGCCTGCTTGGAGTTTGCCAAAGGGCAAATAAAGGACTCTCAGACCCTGAGAAACAAGATTCTCTGGTCTGATGAAACCAAGATTTTATTATTTGTCGTGAATGCCAAGTCTGGAGGAAACCTGGCACTATCAATATGGTGAAGCATGGTGGTGGCAGCACCATGCTATGAGGATGCTTTTCAGTGGCTGGGACTGGGAGACGAGTCAGGATCGAGGGAAAGAGTAACAGAGCAAAGTACAGAGAGATCCTTGATGAAACCTGCTCCAGAGCACTCGATCTCAGACTGGCGCGAAAGTTCACCTTCCAACAGGACAATGACCCTAAGCACACAGTCAAGACAATGCAGGAGTAGCTTCGGGACAAGTCTCTGAATGTCCTTGACTGACCCAGCCAGAACCCGGACTTGAACCCGATTGGAGAGACCTGAAAATAGCTGTGCAGCGATGCTCCCCATCCAACCTGACAGAGCTTGAGAGGATTTGCAGAGAAGAATGGGAGAAACTCCCCAAATACAGGTGTGCCAAGCTTGTATGGTCATACCCAAGAAGACTCGGCTGTAATCGCTGCCAAAGGTGCTTCAACAAAGTACTGAATAAAGGGTGTGAATACTTATGTGAAATTTCTGCTTTTTATTTTAAATACGTTAGCAAAACGTACTAAAAACCTGTTTTTATTTTGTCTTGATTGGGTATTGGGTGTAGATTTGATGAAGGTGGAAAAAACTATTTTATCCATTTTTGAAAAAGGCTATAATGTAACAAAATGTGGAAAAAGTCTAAATGTTCTGAATACTTCCCGAATGCACTATAGGATATAAACGGGCAACTCTCAGGTATAGAATATAACCTGGTAACTCTCTCGTATAGAGTAGTATATAACCTGACAACTCTGGTATAGAATATCACCTGGCAACTCTCTTGTATAGTATACAACCTGCCAACAATCAAGGTATAGTGTATAACCTGGCAATTCTCTGGTATAGAATATAACCTGGCACCTCCCTGGTATAGAATATAACCTGGCACCTCCCTGGTAGAAAATATATACAGTTGAAGTTGGAAGTTTACATACACCTTAGCCAAATACATTTAAACTAAGTTTTTCACAATTCCTGACATTTAACCCGAGTAAAACTTCCCTGTCTTAGGTCAGTTAGGATCACCACTTTATTTTAAGAATGTGAAATGTCAGAATAATAGAGAGTGATTTATTTCAGATTTTATTTATTTCACCACATTCCCAGTGGGTCAGAAGTTTACATACACTCAATTAGTGTTTGGTAGCATTGCCTTTAAATTGTTTAACTTGGGTCAAACGTTTCGGGTAGCCTTCCACAAGCTTCCCACAATAAGTTGTGTGAACTTTGGCCCATTTCTCCTGACAGAGCTGGTGTAATTGAATCAGGTTTGTAGGGCTCCTTGCTCGCATACGCTTTTTCAGTTCTGCCCACACATTTTCAATAGGATGGAGGTCAGGGCTTTGTGATGGCCACTCCAATACCTTGACTTTGTTGTCCTTTTTGCCACAACTTTGGAAGTATGCTTGGGGTCAAGCTTTAACTTCCTGACTGATGTCTTGAGATGTTGCTTCAATATATCCATAGAATTTTCCTCCCTCATGATGCCATCTATTTTGTGAAGTGCACCAGTCCCTCCTGCAGAAAAGCACCCCCACAACATGATGCTGCCACCCCCGTGCTTCACAGTTGGTATGGTGTTCTTCGGCTTGCAAGCATCCCCCCTTTTTCCTCCAGACATAACGATGGTCATTATGGCCAAACAGTTCTATTTTTGTTTCATCAGACCAGAGGACATTTCTCCAAAAAGTACAATCTTTGTCCCCATGTGTAGTTGTAAACCGTAGTCTGGCTTTTTTATGGCGGTTTTGGAGCAGTGGCTTCTTCCTTACTGAGCGGCCTTTCAGGTTATGTCGATATAGGACTCGTTTTACTGTGGATATAGATACTTTTTTATCTGTTTCCTCCAGCATCTTCACAAGGTCCTTTGCTGTTGTTCTGGGATTGATTTGCACTTTTCACACCAAAGTACGCTCATTTCTAGGAGACAGAACGCGTCTCCTTCCTGATTGGTATGACGGCTGCGTGGTCCCATGGTGTTTATACTTGCGTACTATTGTTTGCACAGATGAACATGGTACCTTCAGGCATTTGGAAAATGCTCCCAAGGATGAGTCAGACTTGTGGAGGTCTACAATTGTTTTCTGAGGTCTTGGCTGATTTCTTTAGATTTTACCATGTCAAGCACAGAGGCACTGAATTTGAAGGTAGGCCTTGAAATACATCCACAGGTACATCTCCAATTGACTGAGGCTAATTGACATAATTTATCAGAAGCTTCTAAAGCCATGACATCATTTTCTGGAATTTTCCAAGCTGTTTAAAGGCACAGTCAACTTAGTGTATGTAAACTTCTGACGAAAGTCTTTCGTGGTTAGAATGGATACCATTCAGAAATGTTACCATAGAATAGATGTTTCGGTGGTTGTCGGTCTTTGCATCCCAGGTTTACATCATTTCTAGCTGCAGACTAGTAATTAGTATCTTAGATTTCCCCTTATTCTGAAGGGATCGATAGTCTCAGAGTTTAACCATTTCCAGCCGTGTAGCCAATGCTCCACGTGGTATGGTTAGGAATTCAATAACTATTCGCAATCACAGATTACGCTGTGGGTTTGCTTAGTCTTGGTACTCAAACCTGTGCCACCTCCGCTTACACCGAGATATGCGTGGTCTGAAGAGGATTTCCCTCAGAAGGGTGTTTTATTCGTAACAGTAGAACAAGCAGTTCTATGACGCCTGATCATGTCTGTGCTCACAGGAACAGGCCAATGACTTAGTTAAACTTTAAAGGGAATACAATTCTCTCACATTAAAGGTTTAACATCACATTACATCATTTCACAAATAGTTTCATCTTTACTCATTCATTTTATACAATAATTAGATGCAAACCTCATAACGGAGGCACCTGTATAAACAGAGTTACGGTAATGTGGCTGTATTGTCTTTCATGGGGCCACAAAAATTAAACAAAATGGACCGGGTCGTAGCTGGCTTCTCAACCGACTGTTTACACATTCTCTACAACATGGATATTGTTCAGTTCTCAAATTCTGTGATGTAGTAGAAGTTCCTTTGTTCTACTGTGAAACTCTCTCTTTCTATACTGCATGGCCAGGTCGAGAAATTCTCCGCCAGGAATTTACGACCTGAGATAACAGAACCTGGGTGTAGAGTGAGAGAGAGCGGGGGAAGCCACGATCTATATCCAGAAAGGGCCACGTCATGACACCTGTTAATTCACTGGTATAGAATACAACCTGGCAACTCTCTGGTATAGAATATAACCTGGCAACTTTCAGTATATAACCTGGCAACTCTCTGGTATTAAATCTGACCTGGCACCTCTTTGGTATAGAATATAACCTGGAAATTCTGGTATAGAATACAACATGGCAACTCTCTGGTATAGAATAAACCTGGCAACTTTCAGAATTATAACCTGGCAATTCTCTGGTATAGAGTATAACGTGCCAACTCTCTGGTATAGTATACAACCTGCCAACTCTCTGGTATAGAGTAAAACCTGGCAACTCTCTGGTATAGAGTAAAACCTGGCAACTCTCTGGTATAGTATACAACCTGACAACTCTCTGGTATAGAATAAAACCTGCCAACTCTATGGTATAGAATAAAACATGGCAACTCTCTGGTATAGAATAAAACCTGGCAACTTTCAGTATATAACCTGGCAACTCTCTGGTATAGAATATAACGTGCCAACTCTCTGGTATAGAATATAATGTGCCAACTCTATGGTATAGTATACAATGTGCCAACTCTCTGGTATAGAATATAACCTGGCAACTTTCAGACTATAACCTGGCAACTCTCTGGTTTAGTATAAAACCTGGCACGTCTCTGGTATAGAATATAACCTGGCAACTCTGGTATAGAATACAACATGGCAACTCTCTGGTATAGAATATAACCTGGCAACTCTCTGGTATAGAATTTAACCTGGCAACTCTCTGGTATAGAATATAACCTGGCAACTCTCAGGTTATAACCTGGCAACTCTCTGGTAGAGAAAATAACCTGGCAACTCTCAGTATATAACCAGGCAACTCCCTTGTAGAGAATATAACCTGGCAACTCCCTGGTATAGAATACATCTGGCAATTTTCAGAAAATAACTGGCAACTCTGGTATAGAATATAACCTGGCAACTCTCTGGAAGAGAATATAACCCGGCAACTTTCAGTATAAAACCTGGCAACTCTGGTATAACATATAACCTTGCAACTCTCTGGTAATGAATATAACCTGGCAACTCTGTGGTATAGAATAAAACCTGGCAACTCTCTGGTATAGAATATAACCTGGCAACTATCAATATATATCCTGGCAACTCACTGGTAGAGAACGTAACCTGGCAACTCCCTGGTAGAGAATATAACCTGGCAACTTTCTGGTATAGAATAAACCTGGCAACTTTCAGAATATAACCTGGCAACTCTCTTGTGTAGTATATAACCTGGCAACTCTCTGGTATATAGAATATAACCTGCCAACTTTCAGTAATACCTGGCAACTTTCAGTATATAACCTGTTAACTCTCTGGTATAGTATATAACCTGGCAACTCTCTGGTACAGAATATAACCTGGCAACTCTCTGGTATAGAATATAACCTGGCAACTCTCTGGTACAGAATGTAACCTAGCAACCTGTGTAGAAAAACAAGCTAAATGTTGAGCAATTAACTACTGAAGGCTTTAATGGGAAGTCTCAGAGGTCTTTGGCAGCTATTTCAGCTGTGAGTCTTGCTTGGTAAGTCTCTGAAAGTTTACACACCATGTCCCATTCTTTAAAATATTCCTCAAGCTCTTTCAAATTCTTTGTTGATCATTGCTAGACAACCATTTTCAGGTCGAGCCATTTATTTTTAAGTCAAAACTAACTCGGCCTCTCAGGAACATTCACTGTCTTCTTGGTAAGCAACTCCAGCGTAGATTTGGCCTTGTGTTTTAGGTTATTATCCTTCTGAAAGGTGAATTAATCTCCCAGTTTCTGGCGGAAAGCAGACTACCAGGTTTTCCTCTAGGATTTTGCCTGTGCTTAGCTCCATTCCATTTTTTTTTTATCCCGAAAAACTCCCCAGTCCTTAACCATTACAAGCATACACATTACATGATGCAGCCACCACTATGCTTGAAAATATGGAGAGTGGTACTCCAGTAATGTGTTGCATTGGATTTGCCCAAAACAACCTTTTATTCAGGACAAAAAGTTAATTGCTTTGCCACATTTTTTGTAGTATTACTTTAGTGCCTTGTTGCAAACAGGATGCATGTTTTGGAATATTTTTGTTCTGTACAGGCTTCCTTCTTTTCAGTCTGTGATTTAGGATAGTATTGTGGAGTAACTACAATGTTGTTGATCCATCCTCAGTTTTCTCCTATCACAGCCATTAAACTAACTGTTTTAAAGTCACCATTGGCCTCATGGTGAAATCCCTGAGTGGTTTCCTTCCTACAGGACGCCTGTATCTTTGCAGTGACTGGGTGTATTTATACACCATCTAAAGTGTATTATTAGTATCTCTGTGTGGGGTAAAGAGATTAGGTAGTCCTAAAAAAAATTATGTCAAACACTTATTGCACACCGAGAGTCCGTGCAACTTATTATGTGACTTGCTAAGCACATTTTTACTCCTGAACTTATTTAGGCTTGACATTTCAGCTTTTTACTTAAAAAAAAAAAGAATTTGTAAACATTTCGAAAAACATAACACTTTGACATTATGAGGTATTGTGTGTAGGCCAGTGACAAAAAAATACAAAATTCAGGCTGTAACACACAATGTGGACAAAGTCAAGTGGTGTGAAAACTTTCTGAAGGCGCTGTGATAATACTTTAGGTACAGACTTATATATTTGATTCAGACAATACAATAATAATATAGGGAACCTCTTCACATTCTGATGTATGATCATCAAGTAATTAAGGGTTCAAGCTGCGAGAAACCCTATTGTATTTGTTGGCAGTCATTATTAATATTACATAGTAATTATTTAATTAGGGTACAGAAAAGTAATTCAACATTTATTTACATTGTCTATTGTGTTACACTGTAACATAACTAATTTATACAGTAATTTTGGCTTTCAACAGTAAACTCAAACGTTTAACTACATAATACTGTAAATGATGGTGCATTGTGGGAAAATGTATGTATTTTAATAGTATAATAGTCAATTTTAAAATATTGTACTGTCATTACACAGTACTTGCTTTGAGACTGTATGTATATTACAGTAGCAATACTGTAATATGAAATACAGAATTGTACTTGCCACTAAGCTGCCTGTCAAATTCATGGCAACCCCTTTACAATGTAGGCCTGCTATTATCCATTGTCTCTGTCACTCACCAGGATTTGTTCAAACGGAGATTATATGAAATATATAATATCATAGGCCTATTTAAAACTATATTGAAGGCTAATACCATACCAGAGCCTTTAATGAGAAACAAAAGGCATAGGCCTGTTTCTCCACTGTAGTGACTACAGTATGCCACTGCCAGCACTGCAAGTTGTTAAAGTGGGCGGAGTATTTCTCTGGTCTCGTGAGTGCTAGTGCGGTGCGCTGGAACTGCGTGGATCGAACCAGCATGTTTTTCGCGAGGACCAGCTGTGTGTGTGGGACATTGGCGCACGCTGCTGTGTGAAATCGCAGCATCAGTTTGAAAAGGGACAATGAGGAGAGAAGAGGGGACCATCCATCCCTATCCCGCCAGCGTCAAGAAAAATAACACTTATCAACCTGGGGCAGTCCGTTTACATGGTAGGATAGATTCTGAGAAAGTCTGCTCTGTTTCCGAATAGCCTACATGGCTTAAACAGTGCAGCTATGTTGACAGGTAGCACATTTACATTTTAGCATCTGGCTTTATTACCATAATTTTGCATACCGGTATGCCCCTGGCTGATAAGCCTCTGTGGAGGAGACACGGCAACTGCACTGCAACGAAGTGAAGTTCACTACCAGCGGCTCTGCAGGTACAGTAATGCTAGATACATTGTATCATTATTTGAAACCTTCAAGAGCTCACTAGCTACAGTAACTGTTTTTCACAGGAGATGATGATAGGTTATTGTGCGTTCTCGCGCGTTGCAGGTCGCGTGCATAAAACCTTCTATCCAACAAAACAGCGAACTATGAAAAATGTGTTATGTTTTTGTGTATGAAGCAGAATGCATTGTGAAAATCGTGGATTGCGTGTTGTGTGCATGTGTAGCTACTAGTTTATACCTACTGCCTCTGTTTTGTACAGTATTGGGTCCATTCCAAGGCTTGGTTTGTCATTGTTCAAGTGTAATAGGTAGATATGAGAAAAGGAAGAGCGAAACCAGTGTTTCAGCTTGCCAACCACACAGTCGCCAGGCTACATTATGCAGATAGGAAACGGAACAACACGCGATCGGACGGCCATGTGTTTTTATTTTTTTATCAGCCATTATTTTACAGTAGCCTAGGCTATTGACTCATCAATAAAATAAAGGAAATAATTATGTATGAATAAGAAAATCCTCTAGTTGTGTTTGTCTTACAAAGACATCTTGGTCAAATATTATGCCATTTGCTTTTTCGAATAATTTGTCATTTGATTAGGTCATGCTGTTGCCAACGTGCATCTCACTAATGTGAGTCGCTCTCTCAGGAATGCAAGAGCCCTCAATCCCACATCAGCATCCACAGGACAGGGATGCCATGCCTCATTTTCTCCTCCAATCTCCGAAAGCGAGAATAGGGAAATTAATTTACAACATAAAATGGATGTCAAATAACGTAGGCCTATTTCATAACCATTTTAGAATAGCCGGAAATGTAGTGGTCATTCTGCAGAGCATGCCCTATGAATTGACTTATTCTGTGCATGGAATTCTAACCTGCTAGAATTCAATGTGACTGACTACGGCAGAGAGAGCATCCCGTACAGTCCGCGGGAATGTCAGCCGCACACGAAATCATATCGTTATCAATAAATATTAGCATACAATATCCCCATTGCTCGGCTCAGATTGCGGCTCGTTTGTGTTTAATATTATGTCACTGCGGATATACTGAAGCATGCAATGTCAGTAGTCAATATCTATCCACTGTGCCTGTCTGTCTGCACAGATCCGGACCCTATTCATCAAATTCTACTCTATTCGCCAAGTAAATTGTCAGAAAATGACATTGGTAAGAATTAGATCGCCTATATTAGACTCCAGCCGCGTAGGTTTCTTGGAATGAACGATGGCGTAACGCTGCCGCACCGCAGTCAGTGGCACTGTTGTGGACGACACTGCTGCGTCCATCCATGCGCCCCGGTGACGCTTTCTGTGACGCTTTCTCCATTCTCTAGCACGCACATAGCCTTCTGTTTGTTGCAAGCACCTCTTTCTTGGTGAAATACGGATACATATTGTACCGCGATGTATTTGTTAATAGTGCATTATAAGAAGTATTACCCATGTGACAGTTGGAGTCCATCAACAGCTCAAGAGTGCTTCGATTTCCAATACCACGCGCCCCTATAGTATTAACTATCATCTTGCGTGTAATCAAGACGATGGACTGTCGTAAAGACAGAGGGCATTTCAGGCCAAGCTGTTGAAATGTCGATTTTAGACACTTCAGAAATGTTTTTTGCTGTTTTGAATTTATAGAGAGAACAATACATATGTGTGCCATATCGTAGTGTATTTTATTGATGCAAATATGATTTCCAAAATAATAGGCCTTGGACACTAGATGGTTCCCAATTATTCAAACTCAACACCAAAACCTTGTTTTCTTCATCAAAGCTTTTTTTGTTTTGGCATTGAAGCTTTTTTGACCAGTTTTTACTTGTTCAGTTTTTGTAGTTTTTTTTAATCCTCTTATGTTGTGTAGTAAAAGTGTTCATGCAAGTACATTGTGTTGCATTCCATGTCTAAAATGTGCTGTATAAATAAAGCTTGATTTGATTTAGTTGGTTTAGCTGTTGGTGGTATTTAACTGCTACAGTATTTAAAGTTGACGATTTAGGGCCAGGAATCTGGTGCCCCCAAACTGATCAGTCCTGACATCCCATGGCACCTAATGCTGTGCAGCAGGGTGATTGAGTGTCAGTTTGGCATGCAGAGGGAGGAGAGAGAGGGCACACAGTCTCACTCCCTGTGAGACTGTGCTTTGCTGTGGAAAGGTGGGATGTTTGGCATTCTTCTGACTGTGTGTGTGTGACTTCATAGAGGGAATTTCCCCCGTGGCTTCATGGAGAGCCCAGTGGTAACATTATGATTTATTTTCTCCAAGGCGTCCCTCCTCCTTACTCTTAGACATATAATAGCAGGAATAGGTGTGTGTGTGTGTGTGTGTGTGTGTGTGTGTGTGTGTGAGATCATGGTAAGTGTTGATTGTATGCTGTTGCATAAACCTCTACTCCAACCCAGTTATTGGTGATGATGATGATGATCACAAGGCTGCTACTGAGGGAGGATGTAACTGATTCATATTTTGTGACCTCGTATTCAACTAGCCTCTAACAACACTAGTAGACATTTGTCCCAGATTCTATTTGTGTGGTAGAATAGAAATGCCCCTCTCTCAGCTGTGTCGGTGACTGGGGAGAGGAGAGACCAAGGACATCAGGACAATCACACTAGATGCTATTGAGGAAAAACACCTGTACAGAATGACCTAAAAACCTAAGGGATCAATGCAGAACAATAACAATATGAACATTCGCACAGTTAAAATACCTTTTATATAAAACTTGAATAACCACAGTTTCACTTTCCACTGTGAACTATAGTATTTAGCCAAAGCAAGAGCATAATGCTGTGACTGTGACACTGATTGGCCCAGAGCCCAAATGGCACTTACCATGTTTGCCTTTAGGACCAAAATGGAATGCAGTTTGTTCTTGATACTGAACATGAGCACACTTTGAGAAGCAACACAGTCTCACGAGTCATTCCAGCTCGAGCCAAAACACATACAGTGGTGGTATGGTAAACATTTAAGAAGGAACGAAGAGTCTCCAAAGTGCGGTCCTGAAAGTGTGTGTGTGTGTTTTGCACGTGTGTGTGTGTGTGTGTGTGTGTCAAAGGTGTCTCTGTTCAGCCAAGATTAGTTCAGCCTGGTGAGGACAACATTGATATTCTTCCTACACTTGCTTCTGGATGCCCTGTCAGTTTCCTCATCCCTCAGGTTTCAGTCATCACGCTGACCTTGGGAGCAGGTGAATAAGAGGAAACATTCTCTGCAAACTCCTAATCCTTGGTCCTAGACATAAGAGTACACGAACAGACATCCTTCTAGAGAGCCCAGTGAACCAGATGACTGATTATAGCCATGGATATGGCTTAATGCTGATAATAATCTACAGGAAATGACAGTCAGTTCAGTCCACCACTGATCTATATGGTCCAGTAGGCTACATTATGTCCAGCACTCATTACTCTACTAGCCATCTGATTAGAACAACTGTTTGTTTCCATTATACAGTATCTTGAAATTCCTGCCCACTGTCCTAACCAACTCACACACTCACACATTTCACTACTATTGAAAGCAAAACGAAGCGAAATGAATAGTCACCAGTAGAGGTCAACCGATTAATCGGAATGGAATTCATAACAATCGGTAATCTGCATTTTTGGACACCGATTATGGCCGATTACATTGCACTCCACGAGGAGACTGCGTGGCAGGCTGACTACCTGTTATGCGAGTGCAGCAAGGAGCCAAGGTAAGGTGCTAGCTAGCATTAAACGTATCTTATAAAAAACAATCAATCTTAACAAAATAACTAGTTAACTACACATGGTTGATGATATTACTAATTTATCTAGCTTGTCCTGCGTTGCATATAATCGTTGCGGTGCCTGTTATTTTATCATTGAATCACAGCCTACTTCGCCAAACGGGTGATTTAACAAGCGCATTCGTGAAAAAAAGCACTGTATATGTATACCTGTATACCTAACCATAAACATCAACACCTTTCTTAAAATCAATACACAAGTATATATTTTTAAACCTGCATATTTAGTTAATATTGCCTGCTAACATTAATTTATTTTAACTAGGGAAATTGTGTCACTTCTCTTGCGTTCTGTGCAACAGAGTCAGGGTAATGTTATATGCAGCAGTTTGGGCCACCTGGCTCATTGCGAACTGTGTGAAGACCATTTTTTCCTAACAAAGACAGCCAACATCGCCAAACGGGGGAAGATTTAATAAAAGCACATTTGCGAAAAATGCACAATCGTTGCACGAATGTACCTAACCATAAACATCAATCCCTTTCTTAAAATCAATACACAGAAGTATATATTTTTAAACCTGCATATTTAGTTAAAAGAAATTCATGTTAGCAGGCAATATTAACTAGGGAAATTGTGTCACTTCTCTTGCGTTCATTGCACGCAGAGTCAGTGTATATACAGTTTGGGCCGCCTGGCTCATTGCAAACTAATTTGCCAGAATTTTACATAATTATGACATGACATTGAAGGTTGTGCAATGTAACAGGAATATTTAGACTTATGGATGCCACCTGTTAGATAAAATACGGAACGGTTCCGTATTTCACTGAAAGAATAAACGTTTTGTTTTCGAAATTATAGTTTCCGGATTTGACCATATTAATGACCTAAGGCTTGTATTTCTGTGTGTTATTATATTATAATTAAGTCTATGATTTGATAGAGCAGTCTGAGCGATGGTAGGCAGCAGCAGGCTCGTAAGCATTCATTCAAACAGAACTTTCCTGCATTTGCCAGCAGCTCTTCGCATGCGCTGTTTATGACTTCAAGCCTATCAACTCCCGAGATTAGGCTGGCAATACTAAAGTAACTATTAGAACATCCAAAAGTCAAAGATATATGAAATACAAATGGTATAGAGATAAATAGTCCTATAATAACTACAACCTAAAACGTCTTACCTGGGAATATTGAAGACTCATGTTAAAAGGAACCACCAGCTTTCATATGTTCTCATGTTCTGAGCATGGAACTTAAACGTTAGCTTTTTTACATGGCACATATTGCAATTTTACTTTCTTCTCCAACACTTTGTTTTTGCATTATTTAAACTGAATTGAACATGTTTCATTATTTATTTGAGACTAAATTGATTTTATTGATGTATTATATTAAGTTAAAATAAAAGTGTTCATTGTTCATTCAGTATTGTTGTAATTGTCATTATTACAAATATATTTATAAAAATCGTTCGATTAATCTGTATCTGCTTTTTTGGTCCTCCAATAATCGGTATCGGTATCGGCGTTGAAAAATCATAATCTGTCGACCTCTGTCACCAGTAAATCATGAGTTCTATAAATGTTTGTGTGTGTGAGAGAGAAAGACAGAGATCAAGAATGAGTGTATTGTTACTGTATCAACGTCACTCTATTAAACAAGTGTGAATTTATAGACACTCAGACATATCCAATAAGCCAGTTATTGAAGCAGACAGAAGCTACAGTGAGGTTGAGGAGGACCTGATCTGAGAAGGGACTTGTCTTGGCCATTAATCAGGAGGACTTCCCTGGGTCATCACGGCGACAGCAGAAATGTTCAAACAGCTCTAAGTGAACATACTTCCTCCCTGTTGGCACCGGCTTACAGGACATCACGAACGGAAATTACACCCCTCTCTCTTTCTTTCTCTATATCACCCTCATTAATGAAAGAGCACACAAACGTGTGTGTGTGTGCTCGCCCACGCATGTGTGTACATAAACATTTCTAGGCTAGTGTGTGTGTGTGTTCATGTGTTTATACTATGTATGGGAATGAGCTCACATGTTGACTGGGTGCTGTGTTTGGCCTGGAGCCCGACCTGTACGTAGCCTGTAGCCCAGTCCTGTCAAGGGTTGGATAGTACTGTGTGACCCTGGTGGGGAGCATATGGACCCAGCCTGCTTTCACAGTGAGGTGGAGAGGCACTTTCTCTGCCCAGCCTGCCTTCTCACCAAGGTGAAGGGCTTGGGTGGTTCTGTTATCACACTGTGAGCTTGGTGGGGAGTGTACGGACCCAGAATGAACCCAAAATGGTTCTCAGTTAGGTGGAGGGGTGGATGGAGATCTCTCTGCTCTCCCTTTCCCGTGGAGTGCTGTGTTTGGACCTGAGCCTGTCTTGTCAAAGGTTGGATGGTTCTAAAACCCTGGAGGAGAATGTATGGACTGAGTATGAACCCAACCTGGCTTCTCAGTTAGATGGAGAAGCTCTCTCTTTCTCCTGTGGAGGGAAGTTTGGCGGAGGGATCCCCCCCCCCCCCCTCTCTCTCTCTCTGCCCAGCCTGCCTTCCCAGCTAGGTGGAGAGGCTGGCTGGTTCTGTGTGACCCTGGAGGGTATTTTTCTCTCTGCTTTCTCTCTTGTTCAGTGTCCAGCTTGCCTGCAGTGAGGTGCAGGACCAGGCTCTCTCTGTTCTCCCTTTGTCCTGTGGAGAGAGCAGCCGGTCAGGCCAGAAGGCCTTCAGCTGTAGGGCTCATTCACAAGACACCAACAGCACACACACACACTCTACTGCTTTCATAGTTGATGAAGGTCAAGTATTCTCTGGGTTGGGATAGAGGACTATCTGCCAGTGTGTTAAAACAGGGCCTACAGTCAAGCTACCAATGCCAGTAGCTATAGCAAACCTATTTATTTGTTTGTGTCCTCTTAGAGTGGGGATTGGTTGGGGATTGGTCGTTTTTTTAAATGGATTAATTGGTCTTATCAAGTCTTAAAATGTTAACGTGTCAAGCGTAGCTGTGGCCGCCAATAAGGGCCGCTTTTATCGATATCTGTGGCAGGCTTCATTGATAGACGTTAAAAATATTTTCCTCAGTGCTTCACTGTCCACGGTATCACTACCCTACTCTATCTTACCCTCTATCTCTCCTCTTATCCACTTTTCTCTCTACCCCCCTTCTCTCTCTCATTCTCTCTCCCTCCTCTTACCCCTTCCCTTCTTTCTCTATATCCTTTACCTCCTCTTACCCCCCCTCCCCGTAATTGCTATAGATTCCTGGACAGGGGCTTGTTGGCAGAATGCCCCAGTGTGTTGGTTCTCTGTTGGTGAAATAAGAGAACATATGGCTAGTCCCTCTCCTTCTATCCCCACCCCCTTCCTCTCTGTCTCTATTTCTCTTTCGTCCTCTCTTTTTTTCTGCATTACATCATCTTGATATGGGAGCTGATTGGTTTGGCATTATGCTCGGTGAGAGCAAAGGGATCAGGAGAAAGCACTGGATCTGAAAGTGTGTTATTGGAGCTCAGTTCAACCAAAATGTGCTCATGCAACAGAGGTGGTTCGGTGAACCGCACGCATTCTTGTGATGAGTAACCTTGCCAGATACTTAAAGACGTGTTTCTTGTTGAGCTAATGCCTACGCTTTAGCTCAGCGGGTTAAAAACAGAGTCTTGTGGCGCTTCCCGGAGAACCGGTTTCGAAACCCTGGTCGGTCGAACTCCTAACTCACGCCGGGTCAAAACGATGTCTGTCAAAGTGAACTTGATACAGAGAAAGAGAGGGAGCCAACCCGGTGAGTTAGGGTGTTGTGTGGCAGGCTTTGTCTTCCCAACAGTTTACTGCTGGACATCCTGCTGAACCCCTCAGCCAGCTAAATGCATCACATCTACTCACTCTACTGTGTTTGGATCGATCCCTCTGATGGTAGTTACATCATAGCTCTCACTGCTGCCCAGTGTGTTTTGTGTGAGTGTGTTTTAGTAATGTGGAGTTACATCATATAACGCTGCTTCACATTGACGAAATCCAGAGTAGACTGCCTGTTAAGCCTTTCTGCATGACGGTTGTTATCAACTCTGCTTCCTGGCTCTGTTCCTAGTGGTTGGTGTTTGTGCTTGTGTGCGTGTGCGTGTTATATTCTGGATCACATGACCTCATCTTTGTCACTACCTCTTTTTTTCGTCAATGACAGTAATAACAGGTGCAAGTACAGACAGACACAATATAATGTTGACATCCTCCTAACACCTTCTTCCTGGTGACTGTTGAGTGTGTATGAATAATGTCACAGTTTCCTTGACATTAGTTGGTGTTAACCCCCCTCTCCTTCCCAGACACCCACGCACTACAGTAAACCTAAAGTGAAGCATGTGGGTTCAAAGAAAGAACTAGTGCGGGCAGTGACACTTTCTAAATGTAGCAGCTCCTCTTTCTACAGTATTTTCTCTCACCACACAAAGCCTCCCATTCATGTCCTCTTTGATTTCCTTCATGGTCCTTTTTTTGTCCACTTCTCAGTCTGTCTGACTGTATTTATAACACTTTCCCATAACAGATTCTTTGTGTGTGTGTGTATTTCTATGATTGCACAAAACCCCCATGTGTTCTGTTTATATCAATGGCGTCGTACTGTATTTGCGTAATGATTGCCCTGTGGTAAGACTCATACACTGAACAAAAATATAAACGCAACATGCAACAATTTTAAAGTTACATTTCATATAAGGAAATCAGTCAATTGAAATAAATAAATTTGGCCCTAATCTATGGAATTCACATGATTGGAAATACAGATATGCATCTGTTGGTCACAGATACCTTAAAAAAAAGGTAGGGGCGTGGATCAGAAAACCAGTCAGTATCTGGTGTGACTACCATTTGCCTCATGCATTGCGACACATCTCCTTTGCATAGAGTTGATCAAGCTGTTGATTGTGGCCTGTGGAATGTTGTCCCACTCCTCTTCAATGGCTGTGCGAAGTTGCTGGATTTTGGCAGGAATTGAAACACGCTGTTGTGTCAATCCAGAGCATCCCAAACATGCTCAATGGGTGACATGTCTGCAGCCCATGGAAGAACTGGGAAATTTTCAGCTTCCAGAAAGTGTGTACATATCCTTGTGACATGGGGCCATGCATTATCATGCTGAAACATGAGGTGATGGCGGTGGATGAATGGCACAACAATGGGCCTCAGGATCTCGTCACGGTATCTTTGTGCATTAAAATTTCCATCGATTAAAATGCAATTGTGTATGTTGTCTGTAGCTTATGCCTGCCTACTCATACCATAACCCTACCGCAACCATGGGGAACTCTGTTCACAACTTTGACATCAGCATACTTCTTGCCCACACAACGCTAGTCTGCCATCTGCCCGGTACAGTTGAAACCGTAATTCAGCCATGAAGAGCACACTTCTCCAGCATGCCTGTGGCCATCAAAGGTGAGCATTTGCCTACTGAAGTCGGTTACGACGCCAAACTGCAGTCAGGTCAAGACCCTGGTGAGGACGACAAGCACGCACGCAGATGAGCTTCCCCAAAACGGTTCCTGACTGTTTGTGCAGAAATTCTTTGGTTGTACAAACCCACAGTTTCATCATCTGTCTGGGTGGCTGGTTTTAGATGATCCCACAGGTGAAGAAGCCAGATGTGGAGGTCCTGGGCTGGCGTTACACGTGGTCTGCGTTTGTGAGGCCGGTTGGATGTATTGCCACATTCTCTAAAACGACTTTGGAGGCGGCTTGAAATGAAATGAACATTTAATGAACATTTAAATGAACATTTAATTATCTGGCAACAACTCTGGTGGACATTCCTGCAGTCAGCATGCCAATTGCAGCCTCCCTCAAAACTTGAAAGATCTGTGGCATTGTGTTGTGTGACAAAACTGCACATTTTAGAGTGGTCTTTTATTATCCCCAGCACAAGGTGCACCTGTGTAAGTATCATGCTGTTTAATCAGCTTCTTGATATGCCACACCTGTCCTGTGGTTGGATTATCTTGGCAAAGGAGAAATGACCACTAACAGGGATGTAAACATATTTGTGCATAACATTTTAGATAAATAAGCCGTTTGTGTGTATGGAAAATCTTATGAATCATGGGACCAACACTTTAAACGTTCTGTTTATATTTCTGTTTGGCCGAGATTGAACGTGATAAACTTTGATTGTTATTGTTAGACTTGTGGAACTTCGTCATAGTAGCTCTACTAAGTGGTTCATAATGGTGCATTATTTCATCATGTGAAAGGAACGTTCTAGATGACTAGAACCACATGGTGTAGTTCTGGGTCTGCATAAAGGTTCTGATTTCTTCTGTTCTGTAGTTAGTGAGGTCATTCAAAAGTGAATTCACTGTAACATTGTACTGTTTCACTCTCAATACTTAGAAGAAATAGCCGCAGAAGAGAGAGAGAGAGAGAGAGAACATCCGAATCAGAATCAATTAGACTAAATGAGGTGAGCAAAGTATACCCATCGGGTTTCTATTTCCAAATGAATCTCTGAAGTGTCCTTTGTACAGACTGAGTAAATACATGCACCACATACATGTAATGAACCTGTTATTGGAACAGTTCACAACAGGGTTCTACAGAAATGGGTCACCCACCACACAGCCCTACAGTATTATACATGTCAACATGGTGGCGTGTCAGACTGATTAGATCATAGGGGAACATACAAGATCCTGTCTGGTCAGGTACTATTCAGAACTTCATATGGGCCTTCCTCTGAACAAGGTCTTTAAGATGGGTGACCACATGACGGTCATGTCGCCATTTCATGTGGCTGTGAGGGAGGGTCTCTGCGTGTGTGTGTCTGGGTCTGTGTTTGTGTGTACCTGGGTCTCTGTGTGTGTGTGTGTCTGGGTCTGTGTTTGTGTGTACCTGGGTTTCTGTGTGTGTGTGTCTGGGTCTGTGTTTGTGTGTACCTGGGTCTCTGTGTGTGTGTGTGTCTGGGTCTGTGTTTGTGTGTACCTGGGTTTCTGTGTGTGTGTGTGTGGGGGTCTGTGTTTGTGTTTTTGTTTGTGTGTACCTGGGTCTCTGTGTGTATCTGGGTCTGTGTTTGTGTGTACCTGGGTCTCTGTGTGTGTGTGTGTCTGGGTCTGTGTTTGTGTGTGCCTGGGTCTCTGTGTGTGTGTGTGTGTCTGGGTCTGTGTTTGTGTGTACCTGGGTCTCTGTGTGTGTGTGTGTCTGGGTCTGTGTTTGCGTGTCTGGGTCTGTGTTTGTGTGTGTGTCTGTGTGTGTGTGTGTGTACCTGGGTCTCTGTGTGTGTGTGTGTGTGTGTGTGTGTGTGTGAGTCTGGGTCTGTGTTTGTGTGTCTGGGTCTGTGTTTGTGTGTGTGTCTGTGTGTGTGTGTGTGTGTGTGTGTGTGTGTGTGTGTGTGTGTGTGTGTGTGTGTGTGTGTGTGTGTGTGTGTGTGTGTGTGTGTGTGTGTGTGTGTGTGTGTGTGTGTGTGTGTGTGTACCTGGGTCTCTCTGTGTGTGTGTGTGTGTCTGGGTCTGTGTTTGTGTGTGCTTGGGTTTGGGTGTGGGTGTCTGTACATGTCGGAATACATACCGCCTGGCTAGCTGACATTAGACGGTCATACACTTGCTTCATGCCATGTCCATACCAACATACCACTTAATACACATGCCCAGTACATTGATCCATTCTAAGTAGTGGGCTAGTGTGGATATTGGGGACAGAGACAGTATAAGCCTTTGAGCTACTACTTGGGGTGTGTTCTGCCAGGCAGAAGGTTATCTGTCTTTTATCCTGGTTGACTCCTGCTACGGCTGCTGCTGCCTATTGAGTGGATGACCATTAGGCCTATAGTTAATTGATTGATATGATGGACAATGGGAAGATGGAGAGCGGAAATTCCAGCATGGGTATAGACAGCAGTAACCGGGAGAGACAGGACATTAAGCTTTGTATTTTATGTATGAGCTTATATAAACACTGTTTTTACATAAGGATAGCTAAATATACACTCAAACACTCTCAAAGTAAAAATTGCCACAACCAGTGGAGGCTGCTGAGGGGAGGATGGCTCATAATAATGGTTGGAATGGAGTGGTATCAACCACATAGAAACCACGTGTTTGATGTGTTTGATACCATTCCATTGACTCCATTCGATCCATTATTATGAGCTGTCCTCCCCTCAGCAGCCTCCACTGGCCACAACGTGTGATTGCACAGGGTTGATTCTCCTTGTGTGTTTTATTATTCCACCCCTTCATCATCTTCTCTCCCAGTTAGCTAACTGCTAGTAAATGTACTGTCTTGCTCTGAGTCGGGAACAGTACAGTACAATGAATGCAGTGAGTGTCTGAGTCAGTGAGGTTAAGGAGAGACAGGGTGGGGACTAGGGAGACTCAGACAAGCTGGGTGTATCTCTGTGATGTTATTCAGTGTGCCCCCCCCCCCCCCCCCCAATCAATATGGCAACTAAAGGAACAAGTTGGTGGGCAGATTGAGGCTGGCATCGCGTTGTGGCAAATAGCCGTCCCATTCAAGGCCCAGCTGCCTGTGGAGGGCGAGGGAACACAACACACGCACACTGGCAGCTTTGTCACTGGCGTTATGGCTGTGATGCTGACAAGGACTCTCTCTGTACTGCCTGCTACTGCTGCAGAGGGATGAAGACCTTGGTTAGGGCTGCCTCCTGTTTCTCTCTCCACTCTCCTACTGCCTCTGCCTTTCCTTTGAAAGCCAGCCAGCCCTCTCTGTGTGTGTGTGTGTGTGTGTGTGTGTGTGTGTGTGTGTGTGTGTGTGTGTGTGTGTGTGTGTGTGTGTGTGTGTGTGTGTGTGTGTGTGTGTGTGCGCGCGCGCGCGCGCGTGCGTGTGTGTGTGTGTGTGTGTGTGTGTGTGTGTGTGTGTGTGTGTGTGTGTGTGTGTGTGTGTGTGTGTGTGTGTGAGAGTGGCCGTTCTTTAGCTACCCACTGCCTTGATGGCATTCCTTCAACACTCCACATGTCAGCAAGCTTTTAGCCTTTTGAAAGTGAAACTGGAAAAAAGGAAAAAGAACCTCCCTCTCGCTCTCCCTCCCATCGTATAAAGAGAGGAGTAGCGATGACTGAATCGCCTGGACTGTGTTCAGCTGGATCTGTCTGCAGTATGCAGAGGGGAACGGTGTGTGTGTGTGTGTGTGGACATTCTCCACAACCACTCTGAAAACCTAGGAACCCTGTGAGCTTGTTATTTACACCTGGGTCCCTGTGTTTTCAGCTTTTCCACGAAACCAAGTTTTTGTCAGATAGCAGCAGCAGCAGCAATAGGTAACTGCTCCCTCGCTTCCCCCGCCTATTGAAAGTGAGAACTGAATGGGGAAACTCACCACCCCCCCTCTCTGTTCTCCTTCTCTGCCAGCTGGGCAGCCTGAGATCCCTGCCAAGATTAACATGGCCTGACGTCACCCTCCAAATAAGGAGATCCCACTTCACTTTTACAATGAGCAAGAGAGAGATGGAGAGAGAGTGGGGTCCGCTCACCAACCAAGAATTCACAAAATGGGACAAACGCCAAATTGAGACTCTGCTAGCAGAATTCTGAAAAAATACCCTCCGTGTACAACGTAACACCAAATAATGCATGCAGAGCATTATTAGGCCGATACCCGTTAATGATCAAAAACCTGAAAAGAGACATTAAATTCTACAACCACCTAAAAGGAAGTGATTCCCAAACCTTCCATAACAAAGCCATCACCTACAGAGAGATTAACCTGGAGAAGAGTCTCCTAAGCAAGTTGTTCCTGGTGCTCTTTTCACAAACACAAACAGACCCCATAGAGCCCCAGGACAGCAACACAATTAGACCCAACCAAATCATGAGAAAACAAAAATATAATTACTTGACACATTGGAAAGAATTAACAAAAAAACAGAGCAAACTAGAATGCTATTTGAATACCTGACCACTGTGACTGACCCACAATTAAGGAAAGATTTGACTATGTACATACTCAGTGAGCATAACCTTCCTATTGAGAAAGGCTGCCGTAGGCAGACCTGGCTCTCAAGAGAAGACAGTCTATGTGCACATTGCCCACAAAATTAGGTGGAAACTGAGCTGCACTTCCTAACCTCCTGCCAAATGTATGACCATATTAGAGACACATACAGTACCAGTCAAAAGTTTGGAAACACCTACTCATTCCAGGGTTTTTCTTAATTTGTACTATTTTCTACATTGTAGAATAATAGTGAAGACATCATAACTATGAAATAACACATATGGAATCATGTAGTAACCAAAGAAGTGTTAAACAAATCCACAAATATTTTAGATTCTTCAAAGTAGCTACCCTTTGCCTGGTGGAAATCTTTCCTTTGATCTGATGAGTCCAAATTTTTGGTTCCAACTGCCGTGTCTTTGTGAGACACAGAGTAGGTGAACGTATGATATCTGCATGTGTGGTTCCCACCGTGAAGCATGGAGGAGGTGTGATGGTGTGGGGGTGCTTTGCTGGAGACACTATCTATGATTTATTTAGAATTCAAGGCACACTTAACCAGCATGGCTACCACAGCATTCTGCAGGGATACGCCATCCCATCTGGTTTACGCTTAGTGGGACTGTCATTTGTTTTTAAACAGGACAATGACCCAAAACACCTCCAGGCTGTGTAAGGGCTATTTGACCAAGACGGAGAGTGATGGAGTGCTGCCTGGCCTCCACAATCACCCGACCTCAACCCAATTGATTTGGTTTGGGATGAGTTGGACCGCAGAGTGAAGGAACAGCTGCCAACAAGTGCTCAGCATATGTGGGAACTTCTTCAAGACTGTTGGAAAAGCATTCCAGGTGAAGCTGGTTGAGAGAATGCCAAGAGTGTGCAAAGCTGTCATCAAGGCAGCTTAGCTACTTTGAACAATCTAAAATAGAAATATATTTTGATTTGTTTAACACTTTTTTTGGTTACATGATTCCATATGTGTTATTTCATAGTTTTGATATCTTCACTATTATTCTACAATGTAGAAAATAGTGTGTCCAAACTCTATACTGGCAAACTGTACTTAACTCAGATTACACAGACCCACAAAGAATTCAAAAACAAATCCAATTTTGATAAACTGCTATATCAATTTGGTGAAATACTACAGTGTGCAATTACTGCAGCAAGATTTGTGACCTGTTGCCTCAAGAAAAGGGCAACCAGTGAAGAACAAACACCATTAATTACAACCTATATTTATGTTTATTTATTTTCTCTTTTGTACTTGAATTATTTGCACATCGTTACAACATTGTATATAGCCATACTATGACATTTGAAATATCTATATTCCTTTGGAACTTTTGTGAGTATAATGTATACTGTTCACTTGTATTATTTATTTCATTTTCACTTGCTTTGCAATGTTAAACATATGTTTCCCATGTCAATAAAGACCCTTAAATTGGAGAGAGAGAGACCCCTCCTGCCCATTCATACACAGACCGAAAGACACTCGTAATAAACTAACTATTTGTCACCTCAGTGCACAGAGTAGAGTGGTGTCTCAGTGCACGTAGAGTAGAGTGGTGTCTCTCAGTGCACGTAGAGTAGAGTGGTGTTTCAATTACCCTTCTCACAGTCACAGAGCGGGCTCTCATTCATTCACACTCTCTTTTGCTCTGTTCCTCTGTCTCGCTCTCTCACTCTCTCACTCTCTCTCTCACGCTTGCTCTCTCTCTCTCGCCGCATCTTTTACTTACCCTCTTTCTGTCAGATGTGGAGGGAAAACTACCTGCCTCCAGGTAATGGACATTGATATTCTCTAGCCTTTTACTGTTGATAACTGTGTTTTATTCCACATTGTTAATTTACTATTTACTTATTGCCTGGTTATTGGTGTGTGTGTGTGGTGATTCTGTGAATGGTTTCCATGTGTGTTGTCTGTCCGTCCATACTCCAGCACTCTGTCAGAGACCCCTGGGCCTCAAACACACACCAGTGTGCGCCCATGCACAGACACACCTGCGCGTGCAAGCACACACGCACACGCACACACACAGCCCTAGGAATGTCAGCATTGCGTGTGTGTAATGGCCCCAGGGCTCTACTTCTGTCTTTCTGACAGACTGCTGATGAAGCTGTGGTCGGTTTCTGACTCAATGTCCTGCTAATACTGTTCCTGAAATAATGTAAGAGGGAGAGCGAGAAAGAGAGAGGGAGAGCGAAAAATAGAAAAAAAGAGAGAACTGGCAGATTGAAAAAATAGACATTTTATCTTGAAACAATACATTGTCTGTGAGTGTAGGGCCGGGCGATGTGGCCAAAATATCATATCACAGTATTTTTCAAATTTTTGACGGTGTGACATTATTTGACGGTATTTTATGTTTTTGCATAATAAAAGTTCTACATTTTCTTTATGAGTGGTGCGTGACCCTAGGGTGGCAACACATATTCTAAATTATTTCAATGGCTCTTTCTCCATTCTGATTGTTTTATACTGTTCAATTCAACTTCAACCTAAAATAATTTCCTGCATTTCCATAAATTTCGGCATTTCCTGCACTCATTTGAAATAATTTCCACACTGCCACGTAGAGCTGCATGATATGGGCAGCAAAACAAGGCATTATTTTTAACCAAATGTTGCAATTGTGATTTGACTTGCAATTTAGATTAAAACACATGGGTGATGTAACGACTTTCATTGGTGGAAGGAGAGGAGGACCAAAATGCAGCGTGGTACGTATCCATAATATCGTTTAATCGAAAATGAATACAAAAAGAACAAGAGAATAAATTAAAACCGACACAGTCCCGTATGGTGCAAACACTGAAACGGAAAACACCACCCACAAACAAAAGTGGGAAAACAGGCTACCTAAATATGGCTCCCAATCAGAGACAACGATAGACAGCTGCCTCTGATTGGGAACCACACCAGGCCAAACACACAGAAACAGAAAACCTAGACCTACAACATAGAATACGCAGACATAGAATACCCACCCACATCACACCCTGACCAAACTAAAAATAGAAACATACAAAGCAATCTACGGTCAGGGCGTGACAGGTGAACTGTTGGAATCATGGAAATCGAATGCTTATTCTAATTCTATAGTAAGAATATAAATAATAGTGGGCACTTTGAATACAGTGTTTGACATGACAACAAATTAAAATGCCATGGTGGAGTTATTTTTAGTAAATACTTTCTTAACACTTATTTTTTCTTAACTGCTTAAGGGTTGGAAGCATTTCACTGTTGTATTCGGCGTAGGTGATTAATAACATTCGATTTGATTGTGGCAGGGTAGGCACCAAAGTGATGGTCAGTGTTTCCTAGGGGACCCTATAATCCTTGGCTACATAAAATGTTTCTTCATGTAGCCAACATATTCATGCTTCGCCTATTCCTCTTTGATTTAGAAGATACTGTTGCACAAACAACATGCTGATTTAGGCCTACACCAGCACTGATATCAGGCTTTATTAGCTAGCTACGTTTGCTCTGACTCAGCAAATGTATTAGCTAGCTAGCCAGCTAACTAGTGATTAGCATTAGTGGCTAACATGATTTAGCAAAAAATTTAGCAATATTTATGTTAAGAAGCAAGTAGAAACAACATCTTTGTCATCAACATTGTTTTATGTGCTGCATTGACCATGCAGATTGAACACAAGTGTCTCCTGGTCATGCAACAACAAACCAAATCCCTGAGTGACGGGGCGGGGCTAGGTCTGTGTGGAAAGCATAATGGAGAGAGAGCAGAGGAATGACTCAAGTAGTATAAAAAGGGACGGTACACACAGCATATCACATTTACCAAACCAAACATTCAAATACCATTATAAAAGGTAAAGTAAAACCCCAAACCGGTCCGTGCATCAATACCGGTATATAGTAAAATACGGTATACCGCCCAGCCCTATGTGAGAGAGCGATGGAGGGAGAGAGAAAGAGAGACAGAAAGAGATGTTTCATGTTGTTATTGGGAAAAAAATATTGTTACATAAGCCATTACAAAGAGTTTGGTGACACAATTAACAAAATGTTTTTTGGCAAGGTCGTTTCCCAGAGTATCTGTGCACAGTGTTGTTAATGCTGTTGAATTCTGTTGTAAATTCTTGATGTCAAAATGTATTTTCAAATTTAGATATTACATTTTGTATTTACTATGGTTTGTTAGTTCTTCGTTGTCATCTCAAGAACATGATCATATTCTCAGTTTCTCTTCTGGTGGGATACATGTCTGTAGAGCGGTGATTTAAAGCCAGGTATTGATTTTTGGATTTGTACATTTATTTGTCCAAAAAGATACGCTTTGTGGGAGGGAAGCATCTCAATTGGCTTTCTCTCTCTCTCTCCCTCTTTCTCTTTCCAGCTCCCTCTCTCGCCCTCTCTCCATCTATCTCTCCATCCTTTCCCCTCTCTCTCTCTCCCTTTCCATCTGTCTTTCTCTCTCTCTTTCCATCTCTCTCCCTTTCTCAACGAGGATGCTGGGAGATATATTTAGCTCTCCTTCCCTCCATCTGCTGTCGCTCTGCGTGGTTTAGGGGCGTCACCATAGCAACCACCACTGGGTGCATATAGGTACGAGAGGAGGGACGTTTACTGTGTTTTTAAAAAAGTGTTTTAAACTAAAACAAATTCAGTTTTGTCATTTTTTGGGGGGAAATATGATTTGAATATGTAGGAGACTAGGTAGGGGTACTAACCAAGTTTACTCTCCTTGAGAATGAGATGCCATTTCTAGTGTTCGAATGAGATATCAGAAAATCTGGTTCCCTCTTGTGCAGATATGGCTGTGTGTTATGGAGTTTAAGGATTGTGTGAGATATTATACTGAGCAAAAATATAAACTTAACATGCAACAATTTCAAAGATTTTACTGAGTTACAGTTCATATAAAGAAATTAATTAATTAATTTGGCCCTAATCAATGGATTTCACATGACTGGGAATACAGATATGCATCTGTTAGTCACAGATTCCTTTAAAAAAAAGGGTAGGGGCGTTGATCAGAAATCCAGTCAGTATCTGGTGTGACCACCATTTGCCTCATGCAGCACGTCACATCTCCTTCGCATAGTTGATCAGGCTGCTGATTGTGGCATGTGGCATGTTGTACCACACCACTTCAATGGCTATGTGAAGTTGGTGGATATTGGCGGGAGCTGAAACACGTTGTCGAACACTTCGATCCAGAGCATCCCAAACATGCTCAATAAGTGACATGTCTGGTGAGTATGCAGGCCATGGAAGAACTGCAACATTTTCAGCTTCCAGAAATTGTGTACAGATCTTTGGGCATGGGGCAGTGCATTATCATGCTGAAACATGAGGTGATGGCTGCGGATGAATGACACGACAATGGGCCTCAGGATCTGGTCACGGTATCTCTGTGCATTCAAATTGCCATCGATAAAATGCAATTGTGTTCGTTGTCCGTTGCTTATGCCTACTCATACCATAACCCCACCGCCACCGTGGGGCACTCTGTTCACAACGTTGACATCAGCACACCGCTCGCCCACACAACGCCATACACATGGTTTGCGGTTGTGAGGCTGGTTGGACGTACTGACAAGTTCTCAAAAAATATGTTGGAGGCGGTTTATGGTAGAGAAATTAACATTACATTCTCTGGCAACAGCTCTGGTGGACATTCCTGCAGTCAGCATGTCAATTGCATGCTCCCTCAAAACTGAGACATCTGTGGCATTGTGTTGTGTGACAAAACTACACATTTTAAGTGGCCTTTTATTGTCCCCAGCACAAGGTGCACCTGTGTCATGATAATGCTGTCTTGATATCCCACACCTGTCAGGTGGATGGATTATCTTGGCAAAGGAGAAATGCACACTAACAGAGATGTAAACAAATGTATGCACAGCAATTGAGAGAAATAAGATTTTGTGCGTATAGAACCTTTCTAGGATGTTTTATTTCAGGTCATGACACATGGGACCAACACTTTACATGTTGCGTTCATATTTTTGTTCAGTGTAGATTGAATATCAGGTAGATCAGGATGTTTGCTGCTGCCTACAACAAGCATCGTATTGACAATGACCTGCTTCTCTGAGCCCATGCAATAACTGTGAGATGCCAACACCTGATGACACACAGTTTTACGGCACGCAAAATGTATACAGACAATGAACACACTCCACTTGTTTGCCAATTTGCACTGTTAACACTTGTTTCAGATTTAACAGAAGAATGTCACCTCTTTCTCAAAGTGTAAATGAATATCTTACAGTAGAAAGCTCTACTCTTCGACAGTAAATATACAGTGTTGGCTTCTATAATGGTTGTGTCTCCTCGTGAGACCGTTTTGTAGTCTCTTAGTCCACCTGCAGTACAGTATCTGTCTGACCTACATTCCATCATCCACTCTTGAAATGCAATGTAGAGGTTGGACACTGATTTGCACGTCAGAGGAACACCTAACACACTGAATGTCCATACAGATGTACTGTCCTCTCTTAAGGGCATTTGGAAACAGAAGTAAAATGACTGGCCAAAAAACTGTGTAGTTATTTACTCAGTTCATCACTGTGCTCAACATGTTATCAGTTGTTTTATATTGACCAGCAGCTAGCTCCTCCTGTGGTTTTGCCCTCTTCCAGAGGAACTTTGGTGCAGGCTGCAACCAACTGGTCAGTGGCTCTGTTCAAATACCATCCGAGCATACTTCCTAGTGTGAAGCAATGTATTGGGCATGCATTCTAGATGGTACGGTTGTGTGGATATTAGAACACACCTAGTGTATGGGATGACTGGGTTGTTGCTACAGTGCAGTATGTTGGGGCAGAGGAAGTAGTGAGTTTATTTCCTCCCGTATCGCATTCTGCACAGTGTCACCTTGTATATTGTCCTCATGAGAAACAAAGATGGTGCAAAGCTAAGATGGCAAAGATTGTTTGTATTTGGCTGCCTGGGTTTAGACATCTTTAACTACATCAGTTAGAGTGTTGGAGCCATTTAATGTATGAAAATAAAAATGTATTAAAGAACATTATTTGGTGAAATGTATATTACTTAATGGGCTTTCAGTGAATTGCTGTCATTAGAGAAGTCTGCTTGTTTGACAGTGCAAAGTTAGAATAAGGAGAAATAAGAACTCAAACGTGTTATTGTAGATGGTTATTTGACTAGATGCCGGAGTATATTTTTTTCACAGCTGAATGACGTAATCCACTCCCCAATGGGAGAGGTGTTGGTGTTATCTTATGGCGGTGTCTAGCTGCAGACTACAACATTTGCATTTGGCCTAATTCTTTTTAGCTAGCGTAAGCAGCAGGGATTTGGGAGACTTTGGGGGAGTCTGGATGAATGAAACTATTGGCTCTTCTGGGTTCATGAGTTGGGCAATCAAGAGGAAAAATCAGTCTCCCTTGTCTTGGGAGTGTGATCCCTGAGAAACACATAGTAGCTCATGATTGAGCGATGTGCAATGCACATGGCTGATTGGGAACTATTCAAGGGGTTATTAGTTGCAGAATCTGAAAATGGATGCTTTGACTTGGAGTGTTTTTCTTCATAATAGTCAGGTAAATGAGATGTTAGTTTATGTAACCAGATTCCAAATCACAGTTGGTAACTAACACCTACATTTTAGGTGTACGTTTTTTTACTTTTTATATCGTGCCAATGTTTTTTGTTGTTGTTGACAAAGTGCAACTGAAACTGGTCGCTATGAGAAATGTGCCCCTTTAATATGACCAAACTCCCAAGTTTTGTTTCCAACTTGATCATCCATCTTGAAGAAATAACAGTGATGACAACCTTGCTTTTTAGCTGTTTGGTTCCCTCCCTTCAACAGTAATGTTTTTAGATCATAGTGGGCGGAGAGAGACTGCCATCTGTCTCCATGATGTAATTTCATTTTGTGTGTGTGTGTGTGTGTGTGTGTGTGTGTGTGTGTGTGTGTGTGTGTGTGTGTGTGTGTGTGTGTGTGTGTGTGTGTGTGTGTGTGTGTGTGTGTGTGTGTGTGTGTGTGTGTGTGTGTGTGTGTGTGTGTGTGTGTGTGAAAGAGAGAAAGAAGGAAAGATAGAGACTACCCCTCAGGTGGGTCTGTCAGTAATCTGATCTTTTCTTTTTTCTTGTTTTAGATCCTCTGGAGTGAACCAGAGGACACAGACATCCAACCAAAAGTCCTGAAAACTGGATCTGAAAACCTGAAGGCCTGACACAAGAACGGGTTAAACCCAGTATCTGAATACCTGAAAACAGGACTATCTGACAGGACTGCCTCAGAAGCTCAGAGGACAGAGTTGTTGACTCTGGGAGCCAACAGAGCTCCAGGATGGGTGGCTTCTTTGGCTCAGGATGGAAAAGTTCCCCATCACCGCATGACAAATCACAGTTGTTGCCCAGCATCCGTTAAATTAACGGCTTGACCTGAGTAAGTACTAAGTATGAGTACAGACAGCCTGAAAGCCAGTATAAGACAGATATAACTAAGGAACAAAATACTCATCATACATCAATCCCAGAGTCTGTTAAATGAATAAGCTTGACCTGTGTGGCCTGTCTCAGGCTCAGGCGGAGGGGTCCCAGGTGTCTACCTGAGGTTGTTGTTCCGTTTTATGGAGGCGTTGCACAGCCATAGCTGCTTGCCGACTGGGGAGCAGTCCGGAGTTCACGACCAGCCTCAGCCAGGAGAGTCTGCTCTGCCTCTCCCAGACCCTCAGCCTCCCAAATCTCCCTCCTCCCAGAACCACGAACCACAGACACAACAGACTCGCTCCAAACAAGGAGGCCCTCAACAACAACAACAACAACAACAACAGCAACACCATGGACAACACCACAAACTGCCTAATAAGCGGGAGCGCAAGCGTCTCAGACATCAGAGGCAAAGCGTTGATTCAGACACCCCACCGGCGGAGGATGGTAAGCATGCAAAGGCAGAGGCAACACCAACCAGAGTGGCTCGGACCTCGTCTGGCGGGACCAGGGCGACTCCCTCCTCATCATCCACCTCCACCCAGTCTACAGAGGCTCCTGACACAGAGGAGAACCAGGAGGGCACCCTAAAGCAGAAACGGGAGCGTAAGCCTGGAAAACCAGGGAAATATGTGTGCTCTTACTGTGGCCGTGCCTGTGCCAAGCCCAGCGTCCTGCAGAAACACATCCGCTCCCACACCGGAGAGAGGCCCTACCCCTGTGCTCCCTGCGGATTTTCTTTCAAGACCAAGAGCAACCTCTACAAGCACCGGAAGTCGCATACCCACAGGGTGAAGGCCGGCCTCGCCTCTGGAGAGCCCAGTGCTTTAGAAGAACCGGTGCCAGAGTCAGAAGACGAAACTAGACAGCCGTTGTCTGCTGCTTCTTCCAACATGGAGAGACAAGGCAGCGTAGCCAATGAGAAGACCCATGAAGACACTGAGAGGTCTACAGAGCAGTCCAGCGGGAAGGACAACTCCTACGCCGTCAAGAAGAGGCTGGCCATGCGTTTGAGCCGAGGGAAACGCGGCCCTCTAGGCTCGTCTGACTCGATCAGTTCCTCGATGGGTATGGGGAGTAGAGGCAGCACAGAGTCTGGCTATTTCTCTCGTTCTGAGAGCACTGAGCAGTCACAGGACAGCCCACCCAACGTAACCAAAAGTGCCAAAAGCTATGCAGAGATCATCCTGGGGAAATATGGCCGTCTGGGCCACCTCCAGAGGATGTCCCGGCATCAGGACCAGCAGCCTTCTGGAAGCCAGGGACAGCAGGAGAAGAGCATCCCATTCACAGTGCCCAAGAAGCAGGTCATTGACCACATCACCAACCTCATCACCATCAATGAGGCTGTCGTGGACACAAGTAAGATCGACAGCGTCAAGCCCAGGAGGTTCTCTCTGTCTAGGAGAAGTAGCACAGAGTCTAAGGTTTCTTTATCTCTGAAAGAGTCGCCTGTAGTCCACCACAGCACCAACAACCCTGGAGACCCAGGCTTTAAGAGCAGTGGTTCCATCACTATGGGTGTTCCGTGTGAGAAGTTTCATCATCACCAGTCACTACACGTGGATTCAACGGCAGGCCAGACATCCACTTCCATGGCTCCTCTTCTGAGAAGCCTCTCTATGCCCTCTGCTGCTAGTTCAACTGATACCTCCTCTGGCATCTGTCCACGAAACTTCCGCCTTAGCCAATCTTTCGATGAACGGTCTGAAACACAGTCTCGCCGCATTGGGATGCTACGACGCCAGCCTGCTATCGAACTACCCCCAGGTGCTGAATTCAATAAAGAGGAACACAGTTTACACAGTAGCTCTGACACGCTCTACAATCACAATCTGTCCGTCGTGCCTCCTGACCATAAGCAATGTCAACCAGAGCCGTACGAGTGTGAGACCTGTGGCGTTGGATGTAAGAACTGGGAAGGTTATAAGGCACACAAGAGAAGTCTTTGTATAGCACGACTTCCCCAAGAGAGTCTTGGTACAACAATATGTCAGCTGGACCGTTCACAGTTGATACACTATCCGATCAACAGACCAGGGGTTTTGGCAATGCGCAAGAGAAGGAAAGAGGAGAGTTTTGAATCTGATGAGCCATCCTCTCCTGTTTCTTTATCCATACCCACCTTGTCCACGTTGGTGCAAGGCAGAGACGAAAGAAGTGTAGCATGCAGTAGAAACTCATGGTCACGATTAGAGCAGGATTGGGGAGAGACATCGAAAGGTTTCTCAGTGATTCAACATACTAGTTCATTTGAGAAACAGGACACTTTGTTTACAGAGAGTCAAGGTAAAGAGGAGGAACATATTAAATTCCCATCTCATGAGGATGCGTCTCAAAAACAACAGGAACACTCGTCCAAACCAACACCTCGCAAACTGGTGCGCCAACGCAATGTTCAAGTCCCTGAGATATTCATCACTGAGGATTCCAACACCAATGTTATTGAGTCTATTCAGACACAATCAGAAATGGCCTCCCTAATGCCTAAACAGACCAAGAGAACAGAGGAGTTCCAGTGGCCACAGAGGAGCCTCACCCTGTCTGGGGTCCCCATCGAGAAGCTGCCCCCGAAGAAGAAACGAATTCGCCTTGCCGAGGCCGCCCAGTCTTCAGGGGAGTCCATGTCCAGCTTTGACTCCATCTCCCTGCCTCGCAGCCCCAGCCAGGACAGCTGTGCATCCCACGCATCTAGCCGCTCTGCATCCTTTGAGGAGTCCACCAGACCCGGAGACATGGAGACCCTGGCTGGGATACCATTGAGGAGGTCCAGGGCCCCTAACATGTTGACCGTCCCAGGGCTGCATCATCACAAAAGGGAGATGCGGCGGTCGGCCTCAGAGCAAGCACCTTACGACCCACAGCAGCAATCTGTTTTGATGGCAATGTCAGAGATGCGAAGCAAGTCCTTTGACTACAGCAGTTTGTCCCCTGAGCGCTCGGCGGCCGGCTGGAGAGACAGACGCAAATGTCTCCTCATGAGACACACTCCGGTCAGGGACCCAGAGGAGGAGGAGCAGCCTGCCAAACCTGCAGAACTGAAGCTGAACCCCAGTTCCTGCATTATTGCCAAACACACAGCACTAAAGGTGAACAACCCTTCTCACTGCAGCCCCAGTCCTGACCCTGTCAGTCCCAGCACCTTATCTAGACAAAGCCCAGGTCCTCAACACCTTAGTTTGGCCGCTGGTTCCCCTCTGTCAGGCGAACCCACATCCTGTAACCCTGTGCAAACTCTTTGTGGAGAGCCTCCCTCACAATGGAAACTGGGTCAAAGTATTCAGTTGACTGGACATTGCTTTGAAGTTCTACCCTCTCAGAACTCTGTAGAATCTCCTGATCCCCTCCAGAGGGTAGCCCCATCACCTCTCTGTTCAGGGAAGCCTGTAATTATCTCCCTCCGTCCTGTCCACACCTACATCCACCCTGCCCAACCCCGCCCTGTCTACCCTCCCCACCCCCTCCCCACCCAGTGCCCATTAGGGATAGCTAGGGCCCACTACCTACCAATATCCACAGGCCTGAAGCTGGAGATTCCAGTCCCAACTCACAGTCATGATGGACATTCAGAGTTTGTAACACATCCTCCGCAGATCCTCCATCCTCACCCTAACATCACACTCAGCCCAGAGTTACTCCGGCCCTCCATATCACCAGCAGTAGCAGTAGTCCGGCTACAGGCAGACACCAACACCCTAGCCAGTGCCATATACACCACTCTGTCCCAAACCACAACATCTAGGTCCCAGGAACCTGTTTGTTCTGCATTAAACAGTGGCAATAGAAATACCCCAACGTCTGAACATAACAGCCACCTGGTCATGACTCTGCCTGTAAGCAGCAAGAGGTTGTCTGAGACTCTGCTACCAGTCAGCCAGTTGACTCTGCCTCCAGGCAACCACTTGGCTTTGCCTCTGGCTCCAGGCAGCCAGTTGTGGTCTGAGGAGGGCTGTAGATCTTCAGGCTCAGGAAGCTACAAGCGCATGTTATCCCCTTCAAACAGTGTCGATTTTAGCCCTGAGTCCAAACAGCAGCAGAAACGAGTGAAGGAGGAAGAAGAGGAGAGTTGTGTAGGAAATATAATCGCAGAAACATCAACAAAAGAAGAAAAGGTTGAGATTCCAACATGTTTACCTAGGGTGTGTACTCCCATAAGTCCAGAAGGACCTTCATATCCAACCCTTCAGTCCACCACCTCTCACAGCTGGTGTTATCTGAACTACGTCAAGCCAAACCCCTCCACCTCGACTGACCAGCCCTCAGTGTACTCCTCCTGGTCTACCAGCGAGTATGACCCCAACCCTCCAGGTCTCTCCACCAAGACAGCCCTGTCCCTGTTGGACTGCAAGCAGAGGGTCAGCTACACCATCTATACCATGTCTCCCATGTCATCCACCCCTGCAGAGACCACACCAGAGCCTGCCGACATGAAGACGCCATGCCCTTCTGAGGTAAAGAGACTTTACTGGAGGCCTCCTCATAGAATGGCCAATGTGAAATAGGAAGTACTGTATGTAGTTATTTTACCTTGTCCCATACTGTACTATGTGTTGTAGTCTTTCATGCTATATTTTTTATATGACCCAATACAGTCTTACGTTTTGGCCTTACTTCTCATTCGAAGCGTGTAGGTCAATATTGTAAATTGTAATGCTACAGTATAATTTAGATAAGTACTGAAACATATAAGTTATGATGAATTCCCCCCCATCCCTGTTTCCTTGGCCTGCTGTTGCTGGAGCAGGGTTGGTGAATTTGCCCTACATGTCTCTCTCGAGTGTAGGTACATGCCACTCTGCCCGGCGACAGCCACCGTGTTGAGACAACAGAGCAAGAGCAGTCCGCAGAGGACAAGGAGCCAAAGAAAGAACGAGAGGAGGAGGAAGAGCAGGAAAAAGAAGAGGAGGCCCAGTCAACCAGCAAATGTAGAGAAGCTCCACCTCGTATCTGGATCTGTGAGGGAGGGTGAGTAGTCTATGACTGACTACATTTTAGAGTTGAAATAACACTCCACAATATTACATCATTTAAAGATGCAAAGCTTCATTGGCTTTATATTCATAAAGACATTAGAAACTATACTCAGCCTTACTAGTGTGTCTCTGTACAGTGCAAACCATGGTACATGTGTACTGTAAGCTACTAGTCACAGACAGTGAGGGTATTTGGTCTCCGTGTCGTTTGTGTAGTGCTGGGAAGTGTTGTCGTTCCCCTCTGCAGGACATGAGGGGCTAAGGGTTGGCTGTCTGACTACACCAACAGAGCCCGTCTGTTGAGTGGCCCTAGCCAGGAAATTACCAACAACTACACAGCTTCCTCTACTGTAACCTGTAGAGGCTCAGTTACACCCAACACAGTCAATGGTTCTGGCCATTCAGCTGTAGAGGGGAGGAGTGGCTGATTTCATTCTTATTTTAGATGGGGATTGATTGAATGAATGAGAACTTATACATGAACACAGATGCACAGAAAAAGTCGGAAATTTACATACACTTAGGTTGGAGTCGTTAAAACTTGTTTTTCAACCACCCCACAAATTTCTTGTCAACAAAATATAGTTTTGGCAAGTCGGTTAGGACATCTACTTTGTGCATGACACAATTACATTTTCCAACAACTGTTTACAGACAGATTATTTCACTTATAATTCACTGTATCACAATTCCAGTGGGTCAGAAGTTTACATACACTAAGTTGACTGTGCCTTTAAACAGCTTGGAAAATTCCAGAAAATTATGTCATGGCTTTAGAAGCTTCTGATAGGCTAATTGACATAATTTGAGTCAATTGTAGGTGTACCTGTGGATGTATTTCAAGGCCTATCTTCAAATTCAGTGCCTCTTTGCTTGACATCATGGGAAAATCAAAAGAAATCAGCCAAGACCTCAGAAAAACATTGTCTGGTTCATCCTTGGGAGCAATTTCCAAACGCCTGAAGGTACCACGTTCATCTGTACAAACAATAGTACGCAAGTATAAACACCATGGGACCATGCAGCCGTCATACCACTCAGGAAGGAGATGTGTCCTGTCTCCTAGAAATGAACGTTGGTGCGAAAAGTGCAAATCAATCCCAGAACAACAGCAAAGGCCCTTGAGAAGATGCTGGAGGAAACAGTTACAAAGTATCTATATCCACAGTAAAAATGAGTCCTATATTGACATAACCTGAAAGGCCACTCAGCAAGGAAGAAGCCACTGCTCCAAAACCGCCATAAAAAAGCCAGACTATGGTTTGCAACTGCACATGGGGACAAAGATCGTATTTTTTTTTAGAAATGTCCTCTGGTCTGATGAAATACAAATCACGAGGGAGGAAAATTATTATGTGGACATACTTTAGCAACATCTTAAGACATCAGTCAGGAAGTTAAAGCTTGGTCGCAAATGGGTCTTCCAAATGGACAATGACCCCAAGCATACTTCCAAAGTTGTGGCAAAATGGCTTAAGGACAACAAAGTCAAGGTATTGGAGTGGCCATCACAAAGCCCTGACCTCAATCCTATAGAAAATTTGTGGGCAGAACTGAAAAAGCATGTGCGAGCAAGGAGGCCTACCAACCTGACTCAGTTACACCAGCTCTGTCAGGAGGAATGGGCCAATATTCATCCAAATTATTGTGGAAGCTTTGTGGAAGGCTACCCGAAAAGTTTGACCCAAGACAATTTAAAGGCAATGCTACCAAATACTAATTGAGTGTATGTAAACTTCTGACCCACTGGGAATGTGATGAAATAAATAAAAGCTGAAATAAATCATTCTCTCTACTATTATTCTGACATTTCACATTCTTAAAATAAAGTGGTGATCCTAACTGACCTAAGACAGGGAATTCTTACTAGGATTAAATGTCAGGAATTGTGAAAAACTGAGTTTAAATGTATTAGGCTAAGGTGTATGTACACTTCCGAATTCAACTGTATTTGTAGACAGAGAACATAAGAGGGATACTATTTTCAGAGGAGAGAGAGGAAGGTATATACCTAGATGAAGAAAGTGTTGTTTGATACTCATTTTCTCTAATAATGGGATTTATATAGGTTGTGTCAGATAAGAGAAAGAGCTTTGAGAGATTGAGAGCACCGTGAATCATCTGTGTTCATTTACGTTAATCCACACAGCTAGATTGAATCACACTGGGGTTATAAATCAGATATAACTGAAACTTCTAAGAACACTTGGTCTCCTCTATCTTATCTGTGATTTTGCCACTGAGGTGCCATCTGTGCATTCCTCTGCATTTTTCCGAGTACCCTTGGGAACCTGTTGTTTCTTTCATGACTCAGGTTCACAGCCTTCTTCTCATCAGTCACAACCCAGCTAGCACATAACATTCTGGGAACCATATGTTTCTTAGAGCTTGGTAAGAGCGTGGTTCTCCTATGGCCGTGATTATCCCACAACTTTCTGGGAATGGAGCAGGACAGTTGCTTGGCTTTGGAACATTCTCAGCACATTTAAGGAATTTGAGCCCCCAAAAATCTATATTTTCTTGCTATTTCGTTAATTTAACAGAACATTTCCTAAAAGTTCAAACATGGTTACATTTCATTTCAATTTTGGTAATGTTCTAGGAACATTCTCCTACTGGTTAGATATTGGGAATGTTCTCAAATAAACTCAAATAAAAAAAGAAACGTCATCTCACTGTCAACTGCGTTTATTTTCAGCAAACTTAACATGTGTGTAAATATTTGTATGAACATAACAATATTCAACAACTGAGACATAAACTGAACAAGTTCCACAGACATGTGGCTAATAGAAATGGAACAATGTGTCCCTGAACAAAGGGGGGGGGGGTCAAAATCAAAAGTAACAGTCAGTATCTGGTGTGGCCACCAGCTGCATTAAGTACTGCAGTGCTTCTCCTCCTCATGGGCTGCACCAGATTTGCCATTTCTTGTTGTGAGATGTTACCCGACTCTTCCACCAAGGCACCTGCAAGTTCTTGGACATTTCTGGGGGGAATGGCCCTAGCCCTCACCCTCCGATCCAACAGGTCCCAGACATGCTCAATGGGATTGAGATCCAGGCTCTTCGCTAGCCATGGCAGAACACTGACATTCCTGTCTTGCAGGAAATCACGCACAGAACGAGCAGTATGGCTGGTGACATTGTAATGCTGGAGGGTCATGTCAGGATGAGCCTGCAGGAAGGGTACCACATAAGAGAGGAGGATGTCTTCCCTGTAATGCACAGCGTTGAGAATGCCTGCAATGACAACAAGCTCAGTCCGATGATGCTGTGACACACCGGCCAGACCATGATGGACCCTCCACCTCCAAATCGATCCCGGTCCAGAGTACAGGCCTCTGTGTAACGCTCATTCCTTCGACGATAATAGCGAATCCGACCATCACCCCTGGTGTGACAAATCCGCGACTCGTCAGTGAAGAGCACTTGTTACCAGTTCTGTCTGATCCAGCAACGGTGGGTTTGTGCCCATAGGCGATGTTGTTGCCGGTGGTGTCTGGTGAAGACCAGCCTTACAACAGGCCTACAAGCCCTCAGTCCAGCCTCTCTCAGCCTATTGCGGACAGTCTGAGCACTGATGGAGGGATTGTGTGTTCCTGGTGTAACCCTTGTAGTTGTTGTTGACATCCTGTACCTGTCCTGCAGGTGTGATGTTCGGATGTACCAATCCTGTGCAGGTGTTGTTACACGTGGTCTGCCACTGCGAGGACGATCAGCTGTCCATTTTATCTCCCTGTAGCGTTGTCTTAGGCATCTCACTGTACGGACATTGCAATTTATTGCCCTGGCCACATCTGAAGTCCTCATGCCTCCTTGCAGCATGCCTAAGGTATGTTCACGCAGATGAGCAGGGACCCTGGTCATCTTTCTTTTGGTGTTTTTCAGAGTCAGTAGAAAGGCCTTTTTAGTGTCCTAAGTTTTCATAACTGTGACCTTAATTGCCTACCGTCTGTAAGCTGTTAGTGTCTTAACCATTCCACAGGTGCATGTTCATTAATTGTTTATGGTTCATTGAACAAGCATGGGAAACAGTGTTTAATCCCTTTACAATGAAGATCTGTAAAGTTATTTGGATTTTTATGAATGATCTTTGAAAGACAGTTTATTTTTTTGCTGAGTTTAGTTCAGAGAATGTTAACTAACAACATTCTTCCGTGGGAATTTCAGTACCTCAGCGTAACGTCTCTTACAGGTTTCCTCATGGTTATATTTAAAGTCATGTTCTCAAATTGTTCCGAGAACGTTAAGGCTTTAGTAACGTTCATAGAACGTTCTAAGAATGTTATTTAAAAACATACATTCCGTCTCAGAACCAGATTCTCATAGGCGGCACAAGGGCACGTGACACGCCAGCACTGTCCTTTTTAGTTTTTGTTTCAGATGAATTAAAACTCCCTCGACTCTATTGATGCACCTGTGCCTCACACAGTGATGTCATTTTGATTATAAAATGTATTGCAGAGGCTACAGCTTTATCCCCTCTTTCCGTCGATATAAAGTGTGTGCCTATTCCATAATAGGGGGCTTGTAAAAGCTGTGTTTTTCTACACTTGAGAGGATCCGGACTAGAAAATTGTCACAATCGCCTGTAGAACCTCAAATCGTTTGAGCTACAAACTAATACGATGAAAGATGAGACAACACGAACATAACACTGCCATTTGTTTTGCTCTACGGCATCCACAAGCTTTACGGCAGTCGTCTGAACTCTTTAACGCAGACGTCTTAATTTCTAAGAGGTTTAACCACAAAACCGATTGTCCAGATCGAACCATTTGAGCTAACTAATATACCTACAGCGGTCCTAAAATTCCAAATCAAATAGCTACATGATACATTTTATGACCATCCTAAAACAATTCCATATGTTAGCTATTGTGATCTAAGTGATTAGACCTACAGGGGTTTTTAATGACTAAACTTCATTTTAATCCCACGTTTTATCAAATAATTATATCAGTGGTATTTGTTCTCCCTAGTAAAGCCACCTAGCAATTTTAGGAAGTTGGCTTTAGCTAGCTAGCTAGATAGGTTCCCAATCTCCCAACCTCATAAATAGCTACCAAGCCATTACAGGCAATCAATCAAGTTAGAGTAGCTTGTCTAGCTATTTTACACCTCAGCTCCACTATAAGCGTTGCTTTGCCATCGGCGTCGTGTTCATTTTGACGTTCTACCTCCTACACAGAGTGAGTTGTCTTGAGAGCTGAGAGGAACAGGGGGGAAGAGTGTCTTTATTCTATTTCCACCTACTGTCCCATATTCATTGATTATGCATAAAAACAGTGCTTTCAGAAAGTATTCACACCCCTTGACTTTTCCCACATTTTGTTTGTTGTGTTAAATTGATTCGAACCCCCATAATGTCAAAATTTTATTCTTTTTCGAAATGTTTACAAATGAACTGGAAATGAAAAGCTGAAATGTCTTGAGTCAATAAGTATTCAACCCCTTTGTTATGGCAAGCCTAAATAAGTTCAGGAGTAAAAATGTGCTCACATAATAAGTTGCATGGGCTCTGTATGCAATAATAGTGTTTATCATGATTTTTTAATGACTACCTCATCTCTGTACACCACACATACAATTAACTGTAAGGTCCCTCTGTCGAACATTGCATTTCAAACACAGATTCAACCACAAAGAGCAGGGAGGTTTTCCAATGCATCACAAAGAAGGGCACCTATTGGTAGATGTGTAAAAAAAAAACAGACATTAAATATCCCTCTGAGCATGGTGAAGTTTTTTATTACACTTTGGATGGTGTATCAATACACCCAGTCACATCAAAGATACAGGCGTCCTTCCTAACTCAGTTGCCGGAGAGGAAGGAAACCACTCAGGGATTTCACGTTGAGGCCAATGGTGACTTTAAAACAGTTAGTTTAATGTCTGTGATAGAAGAAAACTGAGGATGGATCAACAACATTGTAGTTACTCCACAATTTTATACAACAATTGGTATGATGCTATATATCAGTGTGGCAGTTGTACTAAACTCATGAGGCATAAAATTAATAAATGTGCATCATTCATTAAAATGACAATTGAAAAGGTCAAGAGGTATGCTTAGATAACCTATGCAGAAAAACAGACATTTGCGACATAGAATTAGGCATAATGATTATTAGGCATAATGAACACCTCCCCCATTTCATCCTAATGTACTTCGTGCCCCCTCTGAAATAATGAATGTTAAGAAAACGTTCCTTAAAAATCACTAGAAAACTTAAGTAACGTTCAGAGAATGTTCTTAGCATGTTATTTAGAAATTCATACATTCCATTCTCAGCATCATCAAAACTATCTCTATCCTCTATCTTGTTAAGTGTGTTCAGGTGTGTTGGCCATGCCCACTAATTTGCTAAACCTGATCTTAATGAGTGCTTGTTTCCTTTGTAATGGGGTCCGTTTGAATAGACTAAAATGAACAGATATGTTTCCGTAAAAAAACATGGCATGCTGGCTCCATCCTGGTGGCGCAGTAGACTCTTTCCATGGTTGGAAAAAATATGAGTATGGGTTCCAATCTCACTGATGCTGTGTCACAATAAAAAAAATTATGTTTTTGCATGATTAATGCCTAAAGAAATTAATTTCCATGTGTCCTATCTGTGCTTGTAGTTTTAAAAAGTGAACAAGCAGTGTGTGTTATTAAATCTTATTGTAACATTCAGTGAAAGGATGTTATTCAAAAACCTCCAAATAACCTATAATTTCTGTTATCAGAGTGTTAATGAAACCTCCAAGGAAAAACTTCAAGGAACCAGAGTAAAATGTTCTCAGAACAGGTGAAATTTTCACTTCTGTTCTCAGAACGTTTTAAAATAGTTCCGTTTTACCGGTCAGGAGACGTATGGCTTCGTTCCCACAACCAATGTGAAACCAAAAACATACGTTCCCACAACTTCCAAGAAACCCAATGTGCTAGCTGGGAATGACTCATCTCTCTTCCCGGCTGCGCTGTGTGGAGCTCTGAGCCCACCAATTCCATCTGTTCGGGCCGGTGTGTGTGAGGGATGATAAAATAAAGCGGTGAAAGACAGAGGAAGTCAAACAATGAACTTTCCGTATGGCTACATTATGGGGGAGTGAGGGCTGAGTGAGGGAGGTTTTAGTGTAGGCTGTCTCGCTGAAGATAAAGCTAGGGGCAGGATCTATGAATGGGTGTCAGAGTAAACTATGAATTGCGAGTGGGTTGGTGGCCCTCAATGTGCTTACATGCTGTATATCAGTTCGACATGTGGGATTTTTTGTCAGTGGGCACGTACACACTCATGCATCAACACACAAACACACACACACTCACACACTCACACACATTTGAAATACTTTTTTGGAATCCACAAATCACATTACATCATAAAGGATTCAAACATTTCAAAGGTTGTTGATACAAGGACACTTAATAAGGAAACATAAAGCTCATTCTCCGCCACACAGCTAGGCTGCCCATAACGTCTGAAACAGAGCAGTACCTAGACAGTGGTTTTGCTCTACTCTTAGGCAGGCCTGCAATCTGAAGGCCACAAACCGTAAGCCTATGTACACTGCCCATACTGCCAAATATCAATGCCACCCAGGCTGTCCAAGCGTGATATGAGGGGCTGGTATTTAAGGAGCTTTTCAGAAAAGGCATGCTCCATGTAACTATCAACACACACACACACACACACACACACACACACACACACACACACACACACACACACACACACACACACACACACACACACACACACCATTAAGCATGTTAGCTATCATTGTAATTACCGTCCCTATTAATAGAAAGGTGTTTTATTTTCTGTTTATTTGGAGCAGCTGGTCTGAGCCCAGGGTTTCCCTCCCTCTCTGGTCTGTTTTTATTGGCTGGCTGTTCCAAACCCCGGCTGATGTCGCAGGTTCTCTGTGTTTGGACTGGGGTTGGGTGATGGTGGTGTGAGAGGGTGGTGATGGGTGTTAGAGTGCCACTGCAGGGCCCCCACTTCAGCTTCACACAGAGGGGCTTTTATAACCCCAAACCAGAACACATTCCAGGCCAGAAGCACACGCGCACACACACACACACACACACACACACACACACACACACACACACACACACACACACACACACACACACACACACACACACACACACACACACACACACACACACACACACACACACACACGGGGGTGGACCCCCTATCCAGCTACCAGAGTTTGTGTTCACTGTGTAAGAAGGGCGTGCGCCAAAATGATACAGTGATAAATAGAAACATTATAGCAGCATGCAGGTGCTATATACAGTATAAAGAACCAATGCTTATTACAGACGTATGGACCGTGGTTTCATCAGGGGTGGAAATGAACTCACCACTAAAAATTGGACCCGGGATTCAGATCAAAAGATCAGAACTTTTGGAACTCTGTTCATTCAGGTTCCTCTCCATTCCTAGATGTTATTGAAAGAACACTAGCATCAAGTCACAAGGTTTATGGTGGTAGCAATACCTATACATAATAAAATGACAATACACTGAATAAATACAAATGATCTCTCTCTCTCTTGTCCCTTTAGCTACAGGTCTAGTGAGGAGTATGTGTACGTGCGGGGTCGAGGCAGGGGCAGATATGTGTGTGAGGAGTGTGGCATCCGCTGTAAGAAGCCTAGTATGCTGCGCAAACACATCCGCCTGCACACCGACTCACGACCCTACGTCTGCAAGCATTGCAACTTTGCCTTCAAAACCAAAGGTGAGCTATGGATAGACACAGGACTGCTGCCTTGTTGTGGTTACAGATAGTCACAGGACTGCTGCCTTGTTGTGGCTACATATAGTCACAGGACTGCAACTTTCTAGTGGTTATGGATAGGTGGATAGGTACTGGAATTGCTGCCTTTTTGGAATCAGGTCTCTCTTATAAAATAGATTTTTAAGGAAAGGGTACTGCTGACCTGCTTGGAGTTGACATCTCTGTTCATCCAGTGTGTTGTTAGTGATGTCTCGGGATGGTAATGTGATAGTTCTCTGTTATTCCAGGGAACCTCACTAAACACATGAAGTCCAAGGCCCATGGGAAGAAATGCCATGACGGGCCAATGACTGGCTCTTCCCTGGAAGAGGCTGAGGAAGGTAGGATGATGTTATGTTGCTGTGTCCACCTCTTACTGTATCCAATAATACTTTGCTGTGTTGTGTTGCCTCATACTCCCCCCCTTCCTCTCAGGAGGCAGTGAAGACTGCTCAGTCTGGCCAGAGACAGGACAGGACGAGCACCGATACTCTGACGTCAGCGAAACTGAAGAAGATGACGATGACAACGAGTATGATGATGAAGATGATGATGGTGAAGAGGAGTCCTGGTCCCCTGAAGACCCTTCCTCCACAAGCCACCTGAAGCCACCCAAACCCCCAAACCAGAACAGAACCACAACAGACCAGGACAGGACCAGACCATCTGGGCCAAGCCAGCCCAGCCAGCCTCAGAGGCTAAATCCCCAGGAGCCAAGCCTCTGTTACCCTGCTGGTTCCCCCAGCAAGAAGAGAGCTCTGTTCTCCCGGAGAAGGCACCTGGACTGCGCTGGTCACCGCTCCCCACGCCACTGTCCATCACCAACCCTATCTCCATCTCCATCTCATCGCCTGTCCTCATCTCCAGCCCCAGCCCCATCTCCATCTCATTGCCTGTCCTCATCTCCAGCCCCAGCCCTATCTCCATCTCCATCTCATCACCTGTCCTCATCTCCATCTCATCGCCTGTCCTCATCTCCATCTCATTGCTTGCCCTCATCTCCAGCCCCAGCCCTATCTCCATCTCCAACCCTATCTCCATCTCCATCTCATCGCCTGTCCTCATCTCCATCTCATCACCTGTCCTCATCTCCATATCAACACCTGTCCTCATCTCCATCTCATCGCCTGTCCTCATCTCCATCTCATCGCCTGTCCTCATCTCCATCTCATCACCTGTCCTCATCTCCATCTCAACACCTGTCCTCATCTCCATCTCATCGCCTGTCATCTCCAGCCCCAGCCCTATCTCCATCTCATCACTTGTCTCCTGCTCACTCCCTATCCCCTAGAGTGGACCTGTCTCCTCTTCGCTGCCCTTCCCCTAGGGATAACCTCTCTCCTGTCTCCTGCCTCCCCTCTCATCCAACACTCTCATCTCTGCCCCCTAGTCATAAACTGTCTCCTGCCCCCTGTCACCCCTCCCCACCCTCCTCTCTGTCTCTGCTAGGTTGTCATGTCTCCCCCTCCCTAGAGAGACATCCGTCCCCCCTAAGAGGCCTCTCACCTGTCAGGCCCAAGTCCCCCAGTGGTGGCTCCCCTGCCCCTCAGGTAACCATCCCTGCTCAACACAGAATCTGTCTGCCCAGAGACCCATCTTCAAATCCCCACAGGGACAGACCTGCTACAGCTACAAGCTCCAAGGCACGGCTGGTGAGTATTTCACAGTCTCTCTCTGTCAACACTAGAACACAACACAGACACACTTTGTGTCCAACCTTGTTGATATTTGATCAAGGTAGCTATAGAAGACTGTTTGGCTCGCTTGAATTTTTGTTGTATAATTTAATTTAATGGCTATAACGTGGGGACGGACTGGTTTGATAACCACAGTGCTGCTCACTCACCTGCAATGTGATCTGTCTCTGTTTGTTTAGTCGGTTCGGTTCAGAGATTAAAATAAACCCTTTTCTGTACACAAAGCAGTTCCTGTGAGGGCTAAACAGCCAAATTCAAGTAAAATATCCATCCAAAACAAATACAGATATGCAGGCGGGTACATTCAGGGTTATTTTAAAGTCACACCTTTCTAGGAAAAGGAAGGAAGGGTAGTTTTATTTGATTCAAACCAAACCAAACCAACAACACAAAACCTAAAAATAATGCGAGAGATCCCAAATAGACACAAACGATTTGTTCTGGGCAGTCGGTGATAAAACGAGACACACACCTATCATTAGATGACTGACAATTTCTCAGTCAGCTCACCATATATAAACATGGTATGTTTCGTCACAAGTCGTGTTGCCGTTGTGGTTTGGTTGTGTTGTGGTTCAAACCTGTACACTCTTCCTTCCCCTCATCCCCACCCAGATGAAGAGCTACTCTGTTCAGGAGGATGACGAGCTGCGTCCCCCTCTCCTGTCCCCCAGGACTAGACCATCCCGAGGGGGCCAAGGGGGTGTCCTCAGCCACCTGCCTCTCCACTCCCAGCAGCTAGCCAGGACTGCCAACCTGCTGATCCCCATTGGGGGGATCCACATGGTACAGCCCAGGACCAGTGCACTCTACAGCTTGGTGACTAGCCCTGTGGCAGCAAAGGACACTCCTACTCCGGCAAGGATGGACCAGTCCATGACAGCCCAGAACACCCCTACCCCTTCAGAGATGGACCGGTCCAGGATCAGGAGAGCTGGACTAGACGAAGTGCCACTTAGTTGGCCTTCATCATTGAAGGACAATCAGAACAGTCTGAAAGAGGCTGCTAGGCCTAGCACTAGCATGCACACCAGTTACCAGGACAACAGGGTAGGAGAGGGAGAGGCAGGGGCCGAGTGCAGACAGTCAACACCTCTCCGAGACAAGGCAGGTATGGCCCATGTACACGTGTGCACCATGAGACCAGAGAATCATGGGAGTTTGAGTCAAAGGGAAGAGACTGAACTACTGTTCACTGGGACAGAGGTAGCAGGCAGCTCACACACTACAGGCACCCGGACGAGCACTTTGTCCAAGGGAACCACACACACAGAAAGAGATACAGATACACACTTTAGAGAAGGAAGTGTTTTTCCAGTGACTACCCAAGGCCAAAAGACGCCGCCTTCTTTCCAGACTAAACTCTGATAGGAAGGAGCACCATTAGGGAACAGTGCAACAGACTTGTCTTGGGTACATCTGATATGGCAACGTATTTCCTAAGTAGGGGATACGGTGCCATTTCAGAGACAGCCATGATCGCAGAGCTAGAAACAATTCTGTTTTTGAGACTGAAGAAGACAAAAGGAACCCAAGAAGAGCACTCGGGAGCGTACGGCTTCTGAATATAATGTGATTATGTAATTATATGAATAATATATAGATATGTTGAATATGCAGTATATGTTTTGTAATCTTTTTTTACTCTCTTCTTTTGGTTAATGGCATTGCTGTTAATTTATTATTGATGTGCTCTTATGCAATTCTGTACTATCCTCTGTGAGATCTGGAATGAAATGTAGATAAAGATTTTATTTAGTTAATCTATTCCCCCGTCGACCCCTTTGATAACTCTATAATACATTATACTACTCTTGCTGTTTTTATACTGTATGATGTACAGGTGTAAGGTCTTCATTTGACATATATTGTCACAGCAAAATAATCCTGCAGCAACAGGATTTGAACGTTTAGACTATAATGTTGCTTGATTGGTGGGTAGGCTGGTCAAAAGTAGGCTACATGAAAAGTGCAATACTGTTAATATAACCGTGTGTTAGTGTGGGGTTACAGTGAATTTATGTAAATCACAAAGCTAATCTGCATTTCCTGCGGTGCAGGGAAAGTCTCGGCAACAAACGTGTGGTCAAATGAAGATCCTACTCCTGTACAACCAAATATAGAAAGGTACTAGACATCTCACCCTGACCAGTATTTTGAAGTGCAATTTGTGTCAAGATTGTGGCTTGGAATGTTATTCTTAATGACTGTGATTTTTTGTTCATTTTAAAGCTGGAATCCTTGATGGTGAAACCACCACGTCCGTGTGCGATATTACAACAACAAAGTCACTGCAAACAACGAACACTGTTGTTTTTCACTCAAACATCATTGCACGCGCGATAGAACGGCAGAATATGTCACGTTTTTTTTTACAACGTTTGGGACGCTCCTCACCACCGCTTCGACAACAAAACAAAAACAACGGCCATGGGGCAGACAGTGGCACCGTTTTCCCTACTACGGATTCCATATTTAAAGATTGTTCATTTTTTATATGTTGCCTGGCTGTTTTGAAGAATCAGGGTTAGAATAATATCTTATGTTCTACTATCTCGTTGAGAGTAAATCTTGGAATAGGAACACGCATTCGGGGTAGAAAAGCTAACTCCACTCATTGGATATTCATACAAATATATCTTGTTTTGATCATCTGCTGTACATGATGCAGTCTATATTTATTGCCATAAACACAGTAATAACAGGTCGTTTTTATAAAGGAAGCAGTTTCCATATTTGTCGTTTTCATGTGTCTTTTACCATTAAAACGAGTTTTTACAGATTTATAATGAAATGGTGTCCCTGTGTATATTTTCTTTCGATCTAAACATTTGGTTCTGTTTAATTCAATGCAGCATCATTCAACAGTGCTACAGTATATCTTGTATTTTATATCGCCATCTTGTGGCTGTTAGTGTTGGTCCCTCACTAGTCTCGTACGTTTTTACTTTTGAGCTATTCAGCAGATGCTCTTATCCAGAACGACTTACAGTTAGTGCATTCATCTTAACATAGCTAGGTGAGACACACACATATCTCAGTCAGAACTAGTCACATACCAGTCATGTACAATGCCATGGAGTGTATGGAGCAATTCAAACCCTTTAGAATTGTAATTCATATCTGCAACCCTGCAAATGTTGTCACCCACTGAGTATTCTATCGCTCTATCCCAAACGGACCCCTGTAGCCTTCACCTCTTCGTTAGCTATAGGACGTGAGATGTAACCAATATGGTAATAGTGCCACCTTATATGACAGGCAAAGTGGAACATTCGCCATATTGCTAGGCCCTATCCATTTCTCTCAGGGGCAATGGTGTGGACTTGGGATACTGGCTCAACTACAATTATCCCCTACCCCCTTGTGTAGATCTGAGAGGATTATATAGATATAACATAGTAATAGCACCACCAGCCAGGTGGAATTGTTGCCATATTGCTTACACCGACCAATCTACGTCGCTCAGATCTACACTATTGTATAGGGTGCATAGGGGTTATATGAGTTGATTTGGTATGGTGCATCTACAGTATGCTCTGGAGTAGCTGCAGCAGTTCAGGCTGTTTCTTTGTCTCACTATGAGGACAATGTCTTTGTCAGCCACTAGATGTCCCTAGCATCAAGCCACTGGAGACCGATGCTCAGGACTGCGGTTTGCTGAAAACAATGACATCATCTAGTTAAGAAATTGGCCATTTGTCCCTACTGTATTTTCACCCAGAAATTGACATAAAGCATAATTATACATTTCCAATTATTTCAGCCATGGTTGCATTTCAATCTATATTTTCCCAATGTAATGTATTATTGGTAATTGCAGTAGTGTCTCATTCTGATGAGAACATGTTGAAATGAAATAATGGAATATCTCGGCGACCAGATATAACATGGAAGATTGTGTTAGTTCTTGGCCATGATATCCATTAGGTCAATGAGTATGTTGAGTGAGGCATTGGCCCTGCTCCAACATCCATACTAGCATTCCACCTGTAAAGTAATATATTGGGCACACATTCTATTTAGGTTTGCTTATGGACATTGAAATATAATCTTTGATGAAGTTTTGTGAATAGCAGTGAACCCGGTTGTACCAACACAGTCATCTGGCTGGCTAGAGATAGAAGTTAGTTACACATTCCCATATACACTGAACAAAAATATAAAGGCAAAATGAAAAGTGTTGGTCCCAAGTTTTATGAGCTGAAATAAAAGATTCAAGAAAATGTCCATACGCACAAAAAGCTTATTTCTCTCAGATTTCTTGCCCAAATGTGTTTACATCCCTGTTAGTGAGCATATCTCTTTTATCAAGATAATCCATCCACCTGACAGGTGTGGCATATCAAGACAGCATGATCATGACACAGGTGCACCTTGTGCTGGTGTAACAGTATAGCTTCCGTCCCTCTCCTCGCCCCGAACCAGGGACCCTCTGCACACATCAACAACTGCCTCCCACGAAGCATCGTTACCCATCGCTCCACAAAAGCCGCGGCCCTTGCAGGGCAAGGGAAACAACTACTTCAATGTCTCAGAGCGAGTGACGTCACCGATTGAAACACTATTAGCTTGCACACCGCTAACTAGCTAGCCATTTCACACCGGTTACACTGGGGACAATAACACCCAGGACCTCCACACCCAGATTCTTCACCTGTGGGATCATCTGAGACCAGCCTTCTGGACAGCTGATGAAACTGCGGGTTTGCACAACCAAAGAATTTCTGCACAAACTGTCAGAAACCTTCTCAGGAAAGCTCATCTGCATGCTCGTCGTCCTCACCAGGGTCTTGACCTGACTGCAGTTCGGTGTCGTAACCGACGTCAGTGGGCAAATGTTAACCTTCGATAGACAGTGTGCTATGGAGAAGTGTGCTATTCACGGATTAATCCCGGTTTCAACTGTAGAGGGCAGACGCGTGCATGGTGTCGTGTGGGTGAGCGTTGTGAACAGAGTGTCCCATGGTGGCGGTGGGGTTATGGTATTGGCAGGCATTAGCTACAGATAACAAACACAATTGCATTTTATCGATTGCAATTTGAATGCACAGAGATACCGTTATGAGATTCTGAGGCCAATTGTCGTCCATTCGTCTGCCGCCATCACCTCCTATTTCAGCATTATAATGTCGCAAGGATGTGTACACAAGTCCTGGAAGCTGAAAATGTCCCAGTTCTTCCGTGGACTGCATACTCACCTGACATGTTACCCGTTGAGCATGTTTGGGATGCTCTGGATCAACTTGTATGACAGCGTGTTCCAGTTCCCGCTAATATCCAGAAACTTCACACCTCCATTTAAGAGGGGTGGGACAACATTCCACAGGCCACAATCAACAACCTGATCAACACTATGCGAAGGAGATGTGTCACGCTGCATGAGGCAAATGGTGGTCACACCAAATATTGACTGTTTTTCTGATCCACACCCCTACCGATTTTTTAAGGTATCTGTGACCAACAGATGCATATCTGTATTTCCAATCATGTGAATATAGATCAGGGCCTAATCAATTTCTTTCAATTGACTGATTTACTTATTTGAACTGTAACTCAGTAAAATCTTTGAAATTGTTGCATGTTGCATTTATAATTTAGTTCAGTGTATTTACAGTGCCTTTGGAGTGATAAGGATACCATCACTGGATTGCTCCTAGGCAGATATGATTCCTAGCAAGTGCCCCTGAATCACATATCACCATAGAAACACCATCAATTATTTTTGGAGGTGGGTATTGATCCGAAACTTTGAGTCAGAAGCTGTTATTGTTTTATTTCTTTGAAGATGTAGTAATTCACAGAGAGGTATGTGATGTGATGTTCCAGCGGATGTGTTGGTTATTATGGTCAGAGTTGGTTTATAATGTTGATACAGGCGTTGCTATGGTTTCAAGATTCAGCCCTCATGGTTACACTCCCAACACCCACTCATAAAGTGGTGTTGGGCCCACATTAAAAGACATGTTTACATTCTTTACCCTGTGTCATCTCTACACACTCATACCAATGGAATTGACAGGAAAAGGTGTGTGTTTTAATTGTTCCCCCTTCCCCCCTAAACCCCTCTGACCCTTAGAGTATAGAAACTGATGTTGTCTTTTGTTCTTGTTTCATAGCAATCATTATCTCTCTCAGAAAAGTACGACACAATGCTAATATCTGGCCTGATGATATCATCAAGTAAGCCACAGACCTCCCACAATCTAACATTCCAAACTGACCATGACATTGCTCAGTTAATATTGCAATGGAATATTTCCTATCTTTAATTTTAGACATGATTTAACTCGAGTCTGCGTGCTGTTATCTTTCAGTATGCGTGTCTATGCTCCCCTGTCTGTGGTTTCCTTCATGCATATAATATTAAGGGGGTTGTATTGGGTGCAGACAGATTAGTAATTGTGCAGATACTCACATACTGTGTGGTATTGACTGATATGTTGCACTCAAATGCAGACTTCTCGTTTTATGAGTAAAATAAGTGTCAAAGATAGTGACTGCCCACCGATGTCTACCCATGTCTGGTGGATTATTCCACTTTGTTTAGTCACTTAGTTTTGTCACCGACTCGCTCTTTCTCTTTGTCTGTCTCTATGTCTGTGACCTGTTTTAATGAAGGGAGGTGATGATGATTGTGCCATCATCATGATTTCAAAGGTCAGCTGATTAACACATTCTTTCTGCTCTAAGGTATTCCAAGGAATCCGCTCTGTGTTTGTCATCTCACCGCCCTGCATTCCCCTCTCCCTCTCCCTCTCCCTCTCCCTCTCCCTCTCCCTCTCCCTCCCTCTCTCTCTCTCTCTCTCTCTCTCTCTCTCTCTCTCTCTCTCTCTCTCTCTCTCTCTCTCTCTCTCTCTCTCTCTCTCTCTCTCTCTCTCTCTCTCTCTCTCTCTCTCTCTCTCTCTCTCTCTCTCTCTCTCTGTCTCACAGGCGGAAGTGGAAATGGATAAGGCTACATTTTTACACTGTGACTGCGTCCCCCCCTCGTGTTGTCTAGAAAGAACAAGGGAGAGCGGGATTTGTGGAGATGGAAGGGTGGGGGGTCTTTCTCCAGACCGGTTCCACCTCGCCAGCCCATGCAATGTTGGACAAATATTTGCTTTGGACAACATTTTTTTCCTAGTGGAACAAATTGTTTCTGAAATGCCATTGTTTTGTCGATTGTGACATCACTTTGCCTTTCCTCCATGGTCCCCCTCCCCCTTACAAAGACTGCATGTTCCTACAAAGTGTTTTTTCCCTTATTGAAGAATGTTGTTTTCCGAGTTGAGGTTGAAGAGTGCACCTTTAGCTTACCTTTGATGGTATAGCTATATCATGTCTGGCCAAACAGCAGCCTACTGCATTGCAGGCTTTTCCACATTGAACAGTAAAAAAAGACTAGCATATTGTCACGTTCTGACCATAGTTTTTTTGTATTTTCCTTTGTTTTGTCTTTAGTTAGTATGGTCAGGGCGTGAGTTGGGGTGGGCAGTCTATGTTATGTGTTTCTATGTTTAGGTTTGTCATTTGGCCTGATATGGTTCTCAATCAGAGACAGGTGTTTTGCATTGTCTCTGATTGGGAACCATATTTAGGTTGCCTGCTTTCACTGTTGGTTTGTGGGTGTTTGTTTCCTGTGTCTGTGTTCGTGCCACACGGGACTGTTTCGGTTAGGTTACTTTGTTATTTTGTATATTTTGTCGTGTTCAGTTAATTATATTAAAACATGGACACTTACCACTCTGCGTCTTGGTCCGATCCCTGCTACACCTCTTCAGACGAAGGTATGAGGAGGCAGCACGGCGACGCGGTTGGAAGCCCAAGAGTCAGCCCCAAGAATTTATTGGGGGGGCACACGGGGTGTGTGGCTAAGCCAGGTAGGAGACCTGAGCCAACTCCCCGTGCTTACCGTGGAGAGAGAGGGCGTCGTACTGGTCAGGCACCGTGTTATGCGGTGGAGCGCACGGTGTCCCCAGTACGAAGAGGACGAAGAGAAGAAAATCAGCCGTTACACATATAAAACACTGTGATTAAGGGCCCGAACTGCTGTTGACGTTCTGCAGAGAATAGTTTGAACATTTGGCTGCGTGGGTAACAGAGATAGGAGGTTTCAATATCCAAATGCTACTTATGGGAAATAGAGGAGGTGTCAGTATCCAAATGTCACTGACCACAGGTGAACTTGTTGCAGCTGATGCTATTTGCTGTACTCAACAACACTTTGTAAAATCTTTATATTTTAGATGCTTAGCTTAAGACTATAGTATTGGAGTATGGCATCACATAGCCTACCCCCTCTGAACCTCACAACATAATGTTTCACTTTGTGGATGAATGAACGTACCTATATTCCACTCTAATCAACAGTATTCATAGCAGTAATCCTTTAAACTATGGATTTACATGCATTATCTGTTGGTACTCTTTTATCTGATACACGTAGTGCTTTCACTTCCACTGCCTGATGTGTTGCTGGAATTTACCACTGAATCACATAGTCTTCCATCACGACTGATCGGAACAGGAATACCCAGGACGATTTGCATGACTTTACTAGTATTTTGTCTATCTAGATTGATACTCCACTCTGTGGGAGGGCAGTCCCTTCCCTCAGGCTGATTAAGATTCACAGCTCTCTTGTGGAAGGACTGTGTGATTGACCATGCAAATGGGCAGAAGTGTGTGTGTGTGTGTGTGTGTGTGTGTGTGTGTGTGTGTGTGTGTGTGTGTGTGTGTGTGTGTGTGTGTGTGTGTGTGTGTGTGTGTGTGTGTGTGTGTGTGTGTGTGTGTGTGTGTGTGTGTGTGTGTGTGTGTGTGTGTGTGTGTGATAATGTGTGTGTGCTTGTGTGGGCCCCCTGGGGGTCATGTGGCGTGTTCTACATTATCTCTGTATCAGGGGTCATGTCACACGTGTGTCAAATTGACGACACAGATAGCGTGTGTGACAGTGGGGTCGTCCCAGATGCGTCTGGCTCTGACCTCTCTGTTCCATGGGGGCTGCTCTCTCTGCTGTGAACATCACCAGCCCTGAGGACCTGTAGTGGCAGCATGCAAAACAACAGTCCCCATCATCAGACACTATCTTTACAGCCTTTCCTTTTACTGATGACACCAGGTCTTCACTCCGCCTACAGGTTTCCCTCTCCTGCCTGCCTTATGTCTCGGAAAAATCCAAAGCATTCCCAGATTCCAAGCCTTTTCTGGTGATTTCCTGTCTCTGTCTCTGTCAATGACAATGACCTCCATACTCCATAAAGGTTAAAACAACTACCCAATAGCAGTTCATTCCTTTTCCGTATCTCTTCCTGGTGCCTGGAATGTGTCAAGAGTGAGAGGCAGGCAGGCAGTTGCTGAACGGTGATCATTGTGTAACAACATGGGCAGTAGGCGGGGTTACGGTAGTATAAGTAGTGGGGCCAGAGGATACTGCAGCACAAAGCACCTGTTGCCTCTCTCTCGCTCTTTATTGGCGTCACTCAGGACTGTAAAGCTGTAGCTACTATTACTGTTAACTCTACCAGTGTGTGTACTCTACTGTCTTGTGGAATCTTGGATATTATTGCATACTGCGTCTTCAGAGATACTCTACCAGAGAATAACTATGACTCTATCACTGAACTCCATCCCGGCTCTCACCATCATCACACTCTGTGTGCTCCTGCAGGAGGGTAAGCAATCTTATCTATAACGTTTTATTAAACATTTATATCACTTTGTTGAAAACCTATTAGAAGGACTACGGGTGGTACATTACAATGTGGATTTGTATTCTTTAGTCATAAAAATGACTGCATAATACGTTTTATTATGCAGTGTTACATTATTTTCATGAGGCTATTAAATAGAGCGTGAGGGGTCATAGTTCAGTTGAGATGTCAGGGTTGGGTGAGGTGGTGGGGCTGGGAGATCCAGAATAACATGATATAACCCAGAATGACAAAATATGTTTTATTGTCACACCGGATAGGTGCAGTGAAATGTGTTGTTTTACAGGGTCAGCCATAGTAGTACGGCACCACTGGAGCAAATTAAGGTTAAGTGCCTTGCTCAAGGGCACACACGACAGATATTTCACCTTGTCGGCTCAAGTATTCGAACCGGCAACCTTTCAGTTACTGGCTCAATGCACTAACCTCTAGGCCACCTCCCACCCTGATGCTAAAACTCCTGCTGCACCATGTATTCTTAGTATTGTTATTACTTAGTTTCCCTCTCAGAATGACAGCGCAGTTAATCCCTGCTCTGGCAGGTGTACTGAGAGGTGGGTGGCTAATGGCCATGCTGTAAAGTTTCTGCATGGCACATGCAGCCTGATGCCAGACTCTTTGACCTACTCCCACAGTTCCCCTTACAGAGATATAATACAAAGACAGACCCTGCTCGGCTGTAATCACACTCTCACTGATAAAATACAGATTATATTGGCACGGTTCAACTCCTATCACTTAATTTGACTGAAAACAACTCAGTCTTTCTTTGACTTGGATAACATTTCATAACATATTAGTTATAAGTCAAAGTCCAAATGTGTTTGACAAGACCTGATGCATAGGAGAATGGGATGGCAGTTAGCCTAGATGTACTTTTCTGTATCAGTGAAAAGGGATTTTGATTAGGATGTGGCTATTGTGTATTTGCTCGGTGCTGATTGCCAAATTGCACAGTCATCTGGTGATTCTGCTGAGTTATAACCAGGCTCTTAACCAATGATCACTTCTGTTTCTATAGGTTTTGGGCTCCCTGTATCCAGCCAGCCTGAGCTCCCTGCCCAGTCCCCGTCCCAGAACAGCCCACACCACACCAGGGTTAAACGATGCTCCTGCAGTAACTGGCTGGACAACGAATGCATCTACTTCTGTCACCTGGACATCATTTGGGTCAACACTCCAAATAAGGTTATCCCCTATGGTCTTGGCAGCCCCCTGTCCCGACGTCGCCGCTCTACCGGGCGATGTGAATGTGCCCACCCAGCCGACAGGACCTGCTCCAGATTCTGCCACAACAGGTGAGCTCACCTTCAGAGACAAGAAACTTCTACCCTCCTTCCCTCCCTCATCCTCCCATAATCCTTCCCCTCCCTACCTCCCTGCTAGATACCAGATTGTATCAAGCCAGTGACTATCTGTGTCGGTCAGTCGTTTCTAACCAGCCTGTATCAGGATGTATCAGGGCTGCTTGTGGATGAGATGCAGGGAGGAGGCGTATTGTCTTTAGTTGTGTAACTAGCGATGGGGGGAGAAGGGAGGATGGGGGAAGAGTCTGCATGTTCTGGAGGCTTAGAGCCCCCTTACAGACAAGTCCATTAGTCGTCACACTATTTTTGGAATGTTTTACCGGCGGGTATGTCTGTTGTATTGCCACAGTTATTGCTGTTATGACAGACCAAGGTTGCGGATTAGCCTGTGTATCTCGACAAGGTTTTATCCTGCTCTGTGAAAAGTAATTGAGAACAGGCCGTAGGGCATGCAGTACTGACATTACTGGGTTGAAATCCATAGCCAACCATCTGTCACCGCTAGCATTGTAGAATTCTGTAGTACAGAATCCAGTCTCATGGCCCTTAAGGAGTAGTCTAAATAATGTTATCTTGGTTTGCTTTCATTTTGACATGGTTATTATTTCTGTCTGCAGCTCAGAGAAGCACAGATTCGTAGTGGTAGGCCCCTCAGACCAGACCCTGGACCAGACTGTTAGCAGTCCAGACACAACCAGCAACGACCTACTGACCTCTCTCAGGTAAGAGAAAAACAAGATACCATAACAACCTCTTAGGATCAGTTTCTCAGACCTAGGTTAATCTTATTGCTGGACTAAAAAGCATGTCCAATGGAGATTCTCCATTGAGGATGTTTTTCAGGCCAGGATTATTGGCCCATAGAGCGATCCCACGAACATTCAGCAAGTGTTTTTGTGTTATTGAAAAGACAACATGGAATCTGATCTTAGCCTGATGTTTCTCTCTTTGTTCTTTACAGAAACATGGTTCGATCCAACATGGCTGCCATAGAGAAGGGTTCTCCCTCTAGGAAGAAGAATGCCTCCAGAGCCAACAGACTGAACATCAGGTAGATGAGGAGGAGGGAAGAAGAGGAGCTTGAATAGCTCCAGAGCATTCGAACAAAGACCTCCTGGAGGAGTCTAGGGAGTCCTCCCCCGGGAAGACAGAGAGGTCCTGAGAGGAGAGGCCCTGAGAAGAGGGCAAAGATGGAACACTGGCCAATGGCTGCCTGCTGATTGTTGTATACCACACAGTGGACTGGATATGGACATTATCTGGATATAAGTCTTGGACTAATCTAGCTAAGAGTCTGGCTTAGAAGACTAGGGAGGTTTAAGTGTGTCCTCTGTGAACTGTGACAGTCTGGACTAGAATGGTTACTGACTGTGTGCTGGGCATGGGTTGTCATCATGTTCTAAACATAAATACACGTTCTGTGTCTGAGCACATGAAATGGGTGGATGCAAGCCAAGGCATTCTGGAGTGATGTTTGCCTATGTTTACTTTACAGGCTTACTTCATTAGTGCCTTGAAAATATTGACCACTATTGTCATTTGGATTTTGATCCTTACTTTACCTGTCGCACGACATCTACTATATCATAGAATAAAAATCTAAAAATTATCCTCTGTATCAGAGATGAATTCCCAGTTTATAGTGATTGCCATGCATGCATTCAAATTACTTGAAATACATTTGACACATGAAGGACATGACTTTAAGGGACAGGGAATTACTATACACACAGCCTTCCTGTAGCAGCAGATAAAAGCAGGTCTATTGTGATGGCGGAAGTATTTATTGCATACTGTAGCCACTGTTGATTGTTTTGATTGTAGACAGAGTGAAGGCAGCAGGTTTCAATAGGTCTGCTCCTTGCCAAATATGCAGTGATTGTATTTCTGCTATCAACAAATGTCCATTAAATGTCAATGTCATTACCCATTAGGAAATGATGACACTGCACTGTTGTTCTAATGCCTTCAAAGGAATGTGTTTTTATGTCCAGTAGACTTTAGATGGGTTGGGCAGATTGCTGAACTCCAGCCGCTGTCTGACCATAAGGCATTTACTGGAAACACCACATCAAAAACAAGTCTTCCACTGATGTTCAAGTCCAATATCACAATGCTGTGTATTTATGATATTATTATTTATTTATTTATTTGTGTGTTGTTTAGATGGGTTGGGTTTAGAGCAATTTGTGTATCAAAATGCTGGACTGTGCTTTTGTTTTATGAACTGTTGTTATCCCTAGAAGGACAATTCACCCTCAATAGTCTGTTTAGCAGTCAAGGACACCATAGGAAATGTTTACCCATGAATTGTTCTATTCCAAGCTATTCATATTATCTACTGTACATGTACAAAACTCTGAAATTATTTATTTAACTTATTTGTGGGGTATATTTATATATTTGTGTTGTGTGAGATTATCACTTTTAATATGTGAGGAAATAAATACTAAAATGAATGCTCTTGATTTGTTTGATTATTTCAAAATTACAATTGATCCTTGTTTCAAGTTGTATTGTCAAGTGCACAAGTACGGTGAAATGCCTTTCTTGCAAGCTCGTTCCCAAAAAATGCAGTAATAAATATCAGTAGTACTATTAAAAAAGTAAAGAAGAACAAAAACACACGAGAAACAGAAATAACACGAGAAAGTAAATAAGTTATATACAGGGTCAGTTCCAGGGTCAGTGCCAATAGCATATTTACAATGTTCAGGGATACTGGAGTGGTAGGGGTAGATATGTATTGGGGGAAGTTGACATCCGGATATACAGTATGATAAACAGAGTAGCAGCAGTGTATATGATGATTGTATGGGAGTGTGTGTGGTGTGTATGTGTGTCTGTACTTGTTTTCCTACATTATCAGGACCCCAAAGTCCTAACATTTAACCCAAATGTCCTGAAAAGGTAGGAAAACAAGAACTTTGGTTTAGGGTTAGGGTTTTTAGGGGTTAGGGTTAGGGGTAGGTTTGGGGGAAAATAGGATTTTTAGTGGTCAACATTTTGACCATCCTAAAAGTCCTGAAATTTCACGAAAACAAAGCTGAGTGAGTGAGTGTGTAGAGTGTGCATAGAATAGCTGCAAGAAAATTAAATAAATAAATAGAAGGGTCAATGCAGATAGTCCATGTAGACATTTAGCAGTCTTATGGCTTGGGGATGGAAGTTGTTCAGGAGCCTGTTGATGTCAGACTTGTTGCTCCTTACTGCTTGCAGTCCTGAAGCAGAAAGAACAGTCTATGGCTCGGGTGGCTGGAGTCTTTAACAATTTTCCAGGCCTTCCTTTCACATCGCCTGATATCGATATCCTGCACGGCAGGGGGCTCGGCCCCAGTGATTTAATTTATTTATTTAACCTTTATTTAAGAAAACAAGTCAGTTAAGAACAAATTCTTATTTACAATGACGGCCTACCCTGATCAAACCCTAACCCGGATGACGCTGGGCCAATTGTGCGCCGCCCTATGGGACTCCCAATCACGGCCGGTTGTGATACAGCCCAGGATCGAACCAGGGTCTGTAGTGACGCCTCTAGCACAGATGCAGTGCCTTAGACCGCTGCACCACTCGGGAGCCCAAAATGTATTGTGGTATTAATATTTCCCTCCAAATTTCAATACCAGGAATAATTCATATTTATGCCAAGAGTCCCTGGAAATACTGCAAACATCGGAAGTGCCCATTTCAAGCTTCTTAAACCAAGATGTGGTCACTCAGGGTTCTCCAAAATAAGATTGTTCATTTTTGATCGCCAATGACATTGTTTTGAATTGCGAAACAGGCAGTTAATCAATTCTGTGTTAACATGTTCCTCAATTAATTCAGCGCATTTCTGCAGTTGTCGAATCATACAAACGTTTTAACGGCAGTCAAACAAACTTCCAATGAGTTGCTAAGCTTGCTAGATAACCTCCAACGAATGACAGAATATCTCCTATTTGGCAAAATCGAGTTGACTACACAGATAGCAGATAAGTTCATGGCTATCGGGGAGATGAAGAGCAGAAATTGCTTAAATATCAAGGTACAGTATCTTAATTGGGAGCAACTCAGTTTAGAAAAATATCCATAGGCTTATCTACTCTCATACTGTTTGTTGATCACACATTCTCTACGGAAGCTCTCATAGGGGCAGCAATACGAGGCAGTACAGAGAAGCGGGGGAAATGTTATAGCGGTATTTTGACATGAATAAGCGAAACGTGCTTTGATAATGCAACCTATGGATTACAGAATAAAGTTATACATTTTCATGCGAGACAGGAGTCAGGATTTGGGGTTTCAGTGGGATTGGGATGATAGGAAAATAGTTCAGGCTCTATATAAGGCTACTACTACTTGAGTCAATAGATAGATAATACACTTGATTTAGGCTACATTATTGCATGCTAAATGTTTCTGATTAGTGATAGATGAGCAAACGATTAAATTATCTACCACTTCTCCAGCCAGAGATCAGTTAACCAAATATACAGAGAGTGAAACAAAACAAATTCACTTTGATTATTTATCAGACATGTCACAGGCTTTTGGTTGGGAGTAGGACAGGCTACTGCGCGAGTGAAGAGCAAAGTCCACTCGAAGAGCAAAGTCCACTAATTAGTATAATGGTTGTATATGAGTTTCAGTATAAGCAAGAATTTGATACATGCCTTCAATTCCATTAGCCTTCTTTATTCCAATATTTTCATCATTCGGGTGATCATAACTAAGGTGAGTTTTCCTCTCTCTGCTCTTTTTCTAGGTCCAGTGGCTGTTTCCTCATCTCCTCACTCCACTGCCGCTTCTCAACACTATATTAAATCAATATAGCCTTCTATTTTTATTGCAAATTTATGACGACTTTGTGTGAAGTAAATAAGCTGGGCTCAACGATTCCATGCCACAACCTGAATGGATAATGTGCTATTTTATTTCTTGTCAATCTGCTGCTACAGATGTTGTGTATTTTGTGGAATTGCATTAGTGCTACATTGGGGGAAAATGCTGTAACTTCCCGGGAAATGGGAAGAATGGTCCCGGGACAGTCCCGGGATCCCGGTTAGCTGTGCTAATCCATAATGTACTGGACTGTCCAAACCACTCTCTGTAGCGTAATGCGATCGAGGGCAGTGCAGTTTCGATAACAAGCAGTGATGCAGCCAGCCAAGATGCTCTCAATGGTGCAGCTGTAGAACATTTTGAGGATTTGAGGGCCCATGCCAGATGTTTTCAACCTCCTGAGGGGGAGGAGGCCCTGTTACCGTCTGTGCGACCTTGTGCATGTGTGGACCATTTTAAGTTTGGACCTTGAAGCTTGAATCTCTCGACCCGCTCCACTGCAGCTCCATCGAGGTGGAGGGAGGGTGCTCCCCCCCCCCCCCACATTGCCTGTAGTCCACGATCAGCTCCTTGGTCTTACTGACGTTGAGGGAGAGGTTGTTGTCCTGGCACCACACTGCCGTGTCACTGACCTCCTCACCTGTAGGCTGTCTGATTATGGCCAGTGATCAGGCCTACCATCGTTGTGTCGTCAGCAAACTTGATGAGGGTGTTGGAGTCGTGCGTGGCCACACAGTTGTGGATGAATAGGGAGTACAGGAGGGGACTAGGAACACACCCCTGTGGCGCCCCCGTGTTGAGGGTCAGTGTGGCGGAGGTGATGTTACCTACCCTCACCACCTGGGGTCGGCTCGTAAGGAAATCAAGGATCCAGTTGCAGAGGGGACTATGGTGTGGAACGCTGAGCTGTAGTCAATTGACAGCATTTTAACATAGGTATTTTCTTATCTAGGTGGGTGACGGCAGTGTGCAGTGCAATTGAGACTGTGTTGTCTATGGATCTGTTGGTGTGGTATGCAAATTTGAGTGGTTCTAGGGTTTCTGGGATGATGGAGTTGATGTGTGCCATAATCAGCATTTCAAAGCACTTCATGATTACAGATGTGAGTGCTCCAGGGCGGTAGTCATTGTGGCAGGTAGCCTTAGAGTTCGTGGGAACAGGAATGATGGTGGTCAGCTTGAGACGTGTGGACTGGGTCAAGCAGAGGTTGAAAATATGGTTGTATTTTGCCCGTACAGTAGAGCAAACATCCTGATAACCTTGCTAGACCCTTGCTGCCTTACAGAACTATAGATCGGAACAATAGAGCAGTCAGAGCTTCCATTGCTGTCCACCTGAGGTTGTTTGTGTGAGGGAAAGAGGGTTACATTGGGACAAACAATACTCTCTGACTGCACCTGGGTCTGCATTCATAGTTCACCCAATCACCTCCTTCCTCTCCTTTCCTCTCTTCCTCTCGTATTTAAAAACAGACGTCATTATAGATACCACAGGCCCCCCAGCGAGGCTTTACTAACTGTGGTTAAATAGCTGACTTAGTATAAGAAACCAAAACAGGATGCTTTTCCTACATTCCGGGAAAAATTCCCGACAGCGCAGGAGAGAACAGAAGAGAACGGGGGAAAAAACAAGGGAAAAACTGGGGCATGTCTGCTGCCAGGAGAACTGATACACAGCTGATATGGATGGAGACTGAATGTGGCCCAGTTAATCACTTGGTTGTCATAACATTGCTGTATTGTTTTCTTTTCTGCCCCTCTTATTAGTTTTCTTCTTTATGCGATTGTGAGAAAATGATGTATTGTGTGATTTTACCCACGGTTCACCTGTGTGTGAATGCATGCTTTTGTCTGTTCTATTTGCCTATGCAGTATGTGTGCATGTGTGCATAAGCGTCTGATTGTGCACGCGCGCGTGTGTGTGTGTGTGTGTGTGTGTGTGTGTGTGTGTGTGTGTGTGTGTGTGTGTGTGTGTGTGTGTGTGTGTGTGTGTGTGTGTGTGTGTGTGTGTGTGTGTGTGTGTGTGTGTGTGTGTGTGTGTGTGTGTGTGTGTGTGTACAGTATACAGTATGTGAGTTTATGAGTCGGCATTTGTCGGTGAGCGTTAGGGTGATTGTGAGTGTGCATGTTGGTTTGTCTCAGTGTTTGTATGTTTGCTGTTATTCAACTCCAGCCATAAGGTCCAGCAGTACCCAGACTGCAGACTGTAGTTCTAGAACAGACCGCTATCTGAACATTCCTTTACTTCCTGGGTTTGTTTCAGCCCGGGGACATTAGTGGAGGTGACTGTTAGGGACCGGAGGGGGACTGTTGTTGGGGACATTCTGACAGGGCTATCACGGCTGTTTGAGCCAGACGCTGTCTCCTGATACTACTCAGCTATGTGTCTGGGCTGAGAGGAGCTGAGATGAGCAACAAGGAAACAGGGGTTAGGGATCAGGTTTAAGGTCAAGTTGTTTTATTGGATAAAAGCCACCGGCATGTCTTGTCGTGTAGGCGGAATGGAAGAGCTCTCTGTGGTAAACAACAACAGAACGGTGGAAAGAACAAACATGGTGCCATTTTTGTGACGAGTACTGTATTGCATTCCTCTACGCGTACTCACAAAGTCACAAAGTCAAACGATGAGCCCTCCCTAGCCGACGATCTGAACATTCCAAGCTTTCTATTCTTCTCCAAGTCTTTGTTACATTCTTAACCATCGCATGTCTTCTGTAATTTGCTAGTATGAAATTAGTAATTATAATTCAAGCTTACACTAACCCAGACCACTAAGAACAAACATTCCTTTATCCGTACGATACCTAAACCCGATGTGTTATTTTTATAAAACACTGTTGGTCGATGACATGTCTGTACTGGATGGCATTTCTGCTTCATAGTTTAGATAGTCATCTGTGTTTCTGTACTATGTCCCGGCACACGTACACCTGATGGAGGTGATATCCACACGTTGAGAGAGAGAGAGAGACGGATGGATGGTCCGATGCAGTGCTACAGTGTTAACAACCTGCCACTCTGTAAACAACTAACTATCCTCCACTCTATGGCCACAGATGGATACCCACAGACTACAGATGGATATCTTAATTTCCCATTCACATGTGTGAGTGATGCCCATCTCCTGTCCTCTCCAGCACACCAGAGGAGATAGCAGCAGACTGCAGACACAGGAAGCTGGAGGGATGGTGGACGGCCTGTACCCGTACCTGCATACCCCGCCATGGGGACTGTGTAGACCAGCACGTCCCCTGTGTCCAGGTAGACAGTGGATACATACACACATCCCTGGGATGAGGACCACACATGTAGGGTGTATGGTTATGCTGTCCTATATCTGCAGGTTGTGTGCGTTGCAGGGGCTAGAGTGGCGCAGCGTTCATCTCAGTGCTTGAGGCGTCACTACAGACACCCTGGTTTGATTCCAGGCTGTATCACAACCGTTTGCCATAGGGTGGCGCACAATTGACCCAGCGTCGTCCGGGTTTGGCCGATGTAGGCCGTCATTATAAATAAGAATTTGTTCTTAACTGACTTGCCTGGTTAAATAAAATAAAAAATATATATACATACACTACCATTCAAAAGTTTGGGGTCACTTAGAAATGTCCTTGTTTTTTAAAGAAAAGCACATTTTTTGTCCATTAAAATAACATAAAATTGCTCCGATATACAGTGTAGACATTGTTAATGTTGTAAATGACCATTGTAGCTGGAAACAGCTGATTTTTAATGGTATGTATACGTAGCCCATTATCAGCAAACATCCCTCCTGTGTTCCAGTGGCACGCTGTGTTAGCTAATCCAAGTTTATCATTTTAAAAGGCTAATTGATCATTAGAAAAGCCTTTTGCAATTATGTTAGCACAGCTAAAAACTGTTGTTCTGATTAAAGAAGCAATAAAACTGGCCTTCTTTAGTCTAGTTGAGTATCTGGAGCATCAGCATTTGTGGGTTCGATTACAGGCTCAAAATGGCCAGAAACAAAGAAATTTCTTCAGAAACTCATCAGTGTATTCTTGTTCTGAGAAATTAAGGCTATTCCATGCGAGAAATTGTCAAGAAACTGAAGATCTCGTACAACGCTGTGTACTACTCCCTTCACAGAACAGCACAAACTGGCTCTAACCAGAATAGAACGAGGAGTGGGAGGCCCCGGTGCACAACTGAGCAAGAGGACATAAGTGACCCCAAACATTTGAATGGTAGTGTATATAAATGTGCTCTTTAGGCTACTGCTGTTAAGGATGCTACTACTACTAGTCAGGCTACTGTGGGTAATGTACTGTATGTGGCTTACAATGTAGCAATCATCATACTTGTGTTTACTGCCAACCAAGGTCAGTTAGGGCCATTGATGTATGTTTTGGAAGGCTGAAGGCTGGAGAGTTGTCAAACCTCACACTTGTTATTTCCTCTCCCTTTATCTCACAGTAAATGAGGAAGGCTGTGAAACAGTGAACCAGGTGTTTGCTCTCTTCGGAGAACGATAGAGGACATTGAAACTCCCTCCAAGAAAAATGCAAGGCTGTGATGATGTGTGTTGTTTAGGACTTTGATACTCTTTGTAGAGTTAGGATTTCAGACATTTTTGTAAGATGGGCAGGGACGATACTGTCCTAGCGTCAGAGGAGGTGCCAGGACAGAGAAGAGCTGATATTGAGTAGACAGACAGATGGTCACTGTATACTATGCTTAAATATGGCCATGGCTACATGTAAGCACATCACTACCTTTACACAGGTCTAGAGCTTGTTTCTGTTACGGTTAAATAACCATTTTACCCAGTCGCCACCACCAAGGTAAGGCCTCAGGCCATCTCCTTCCAGACTGCTGGGGCTCTTTACTCAGTTACTTATTAAGAATGTTATCACCTTCTCAAGGCTGCAGGAGGGCGACCTAGCTCCTGTATGTGCCCCACAGAGAGAGAGAGGAAGAGAGAGAAACAAAGAAAGAGCGAGAGAGAGAACGAGAGAAGGAAAGAAAGAGAGAGAGATAAAGAACGAGAGAGAGGAGATAGAGAGAGGGGGGAGCGCGCGAGAGAGAGAGGAGATAGAGAGAGGGAGAGAGAGGGGAGGGGGGGAGCGCGCGAGAGAGAGAGGAGATAGAGAGAGGGAGAGAGAGGGGGGGGAGAGAGAGGCATTCTCAGAATGTGTCCAGCATTATTAATCATCTAAACGATCGACAGTCACACAGTCTGCAAAATGCTGTTTAATTTGCTGGGTAGGGGGCATTCTGAAGAGCTTTGTGAAGTGGACACGTTCAGGTCTTTCTCCTACCTGTTGCTTTCATCAGAGTAATTTAACTTCACCTGATCAGTATTCCCGGACTTCATAAACATACATTTGTCTGTAACTGTGTGAAAGTTTAAATTATTGTCTGGGGTATTCTTTCTCACGTTGGCTATAAAAATCATGACAAATGTGTAAGAAGTTTTTTGGAAGTTAAAGCTGGTTTCAGAAGCACTTACACATCAACATTCTGTTATAGTACATTTAAACAATTCTCTAAATGTGAATAAGAACTTTCTGGGAATCCCTCTAGTGCAGGTAAAATACAGTAAGATCTACAGGAAATGATAAAGGAGATGGTTTTGTTATATAAAAGGTGGAGGTTTCGTTCTTGAAACTTGGCATAATGGGGATTTTCCATTCTTGCCATAAATAAATGTAACTGAGGCCTGACTGACTGCTATCTGTGAAGCAATGCCAGTTTATGTGTGATATAATCACTTTACTGTGACGACACACATAACAACCATGACTAAATTCAACTACATTGTTTATGGATGTGAAGACCCATGTACAAAAAAAAGTCTGAAAGATAAAGTAGTTACTACTTAGTAGTATATACAGTAGTACTGTAGAATAAATTACACATACACCTCACTGTTTAAAATGAAAGCACTTCATGTATCTAGTCCCCCCATTTGAAAGTGTCATAAGTATTTGTACAAATTCAGTTATATGTGTATTAAAGTAGTCAAAAGTTTAGTATTTTACACACCACGACTACCTCAAGCGTGTGACTACAAACTTGTTTGATGCATTTGCAGTTTGTTTTGGTTGTGTTTCAGATTATGTTGTGCCCAGTAGAAATGACAGGTAAATACTGTATTGTGTCATTTTGGAGTTACTTTTATTGTAAATAAGAACTAGAATATGTTTCTGAACACTTCTATGTGGATGCTACCATGATTATGGATAATCCTGAATGAATTGTGAATAATGATGAGTGAGAAAGTTACAGAGGCATAAATATCATACCCTTGCTATTGGTAAAAGGTGAGAGGTTAGCGTGTCTTGGGGGTATGATCTTTCAAATAAGGGGACTAGACACATGAAGTGCTTTCATTTATAAACTATAAAACAGATATGTATGAAAATACCCTAAAAAATAGGTGACATTATGTACTGTTGCCTCATATGAGAATGCTGGAGTATAGAGCCAAATGAAACGTTTTAGCTTCAATGAGCATTGTACTAGTAACCAATAGGTTGCAAGATCAAATCCCCGAGCTGACAAGGTAAAAATATGTTGTTCTGCCACTAAACAAGGCAGTTAACCCACTGTTCCTAGGCAGTTATTGAAAATAAGAATTTGTTCATAATTGACTTGCCTAGTTAAATAAAGGTAAAACATAACAATAAGTAGGGGAGTGTACATTTACTGGTAGGTTGTAATTAGGACTGTTTATGATATGGACTACCTTCAACTGTATAGGCTGATATTGAGTAGACAGTAAGGACACTCACTGTAGATGATGCTTGCATATGGTAATGGTTATATGTAAGGATATCACTACCGTTGCACAGGTCTAGACCTTGATGACGTATATATGTAGAGTCTAGTCTGATTGCCATAATGTATAGTTGTCTTGTCTGATCGCCCTTGTTTGTTCAGTCAGAGATAATCCCTTAGTTGTCTAAAGTGATGTAACTATTACAGACTGATTTCCAAGGAGGGCTCATTGTCCTTTGTACGATCATGGCCAGTAGTGTAAAGTACTTAAGTAAAATTACTTTAAAGTAATTCATAGTAGTTAATAAGTCGTTTTTTGGTGTATGTGCACTTTACTTTACTATTTAGATTTTTGACTACTTTTACATCACTACATTCCTAAAGAAAATAATGTACTTTTTACTCCATCCATTTTCGCTGGCACCCAAAAGTACTGGTTACATTTTGAATGCTTAGCAGGACAGGAAAATGGTCCAATTCACGCACTTATCAAGAGAACATCCCTGGTCATCCCTACAGCCTCTGATCTGGCTATCAAAAAATAAATTGTAAAATAAATTGACAATTGTGCCATCTGATATGCTTAATATAAGCAATTTCAAATAATTTATACTTTTAATTTGATACTTAAGTATATTTTTGCAATTACATTTACTTTTGATACTTAAGTATATTTCAAACCAAATACTTAGACTTTTACTCAAGAAGTATTTTACTGGGTGACTTTCATTTTTACTTGAGTCATTTTCTATTAAGGTATCTTTACTTTTACTCAAGTATGACAATTGAGTTCTTTTTCCACCACGGATCATGGCCATTTGTACGAATCAACACCATCTCGTCAGCCCAAGAATACCACAACCTTGTCTAAAGTGAATGGTTTCCAATAGGACAGGTAGTTCTCCTACCAATGAGGGGGAACTCATCACCTTTAGCCGTCATCATTGATACGGTCAGCTACACTAGCTGGCATGATCATTGTTGGCCTTTTACACATTAGCCCACTGGAATGTTCATGACTTGATGACAAAGAAGTATTTTTCCACTCATTCTTTTCACATTCCTAGTGACATATAGTGATAATTGCCTGGAATAGCATGAAATCCAATAATGGTAATTGTACAGTAATGATGACTATGAATGGGATTATAACTACAGTATAAGAATTCATTTATAGTAACAATCTATAAAATTCTCATAATGCTGCGCTGCTATCTTCACACCGGATAGGTGCAGTGAAGTGTGTTGTTTTACAGGGTCAGCCATAATAGTACAGCACTCCTGAAGTAAATTACTGTTAAATGCATTGCTCAAGGGCACCAACAGATTTTTCACCTTGGGTATTCGAACAAGCAAACATTTTGGTTATTAGTCCAACGCCCTAACCACTAGGCTAGCATTAGCTGGTGACATCATTGATCCTTCATTTGAACCCTCTGACATCTCTGTAGCCCTGTTCTTACTTCTAGCCAGATCTCCCATCTACATCTACCTGTTCTGCAGGATGCTGGTGGACTTTCTTTAGACAGGTGACGTCAATGCTGAAGGCAACCAGGGGACACCATGCCCTACCCATGTCTTAGCTGGCAGACAGGGCACAGTACTACTCTGTCCCCTGGTCATCTCTGTTTAGCATCTCACCAGATCTAGTGATTCCAGAGGGCCATGAACACCAACACTGTTTTACTGTGTTCTAGTTCTATTGATTGATTGATTGACTGATTTTATATTAAAGCATCTGGCACCATATAAGATGCCAAACACATATGGGTTTAGATTAGAATATCCTAGTTTAAGAAGTATACAGTTTACGCTATGGGAGTATAAGATTTTTTGTTGTTGTTGCTGTAGCCAATTTATTATATTTCTATTCCTATGCTCAGCACACACTCACTACTGTAGCGAATGATAGTTAGAGGGATCCGGGCTGGTCCATTGAAGATGGTAATATGGGGATGTTCATCCTGGACGCCTTATTAAACAGACATAACATCAACATGATTTGCATCCAAATGGCATCCTTCGTCACCCTTCCATTAAGTCACACAGGGAATCATCCTAATTATTTTGTTAATCTTCTAGCGTCAGCATCCATGTTGAGATATGACATTTTCATGACCTTCCTCTACAGTCACCTGTGGCAGTGAAAGGTCCACAACATTAGTGGCAAATCTTAATCTAATCTGGATAGGAGGATTCCCCATGGGAGACACTTGCGCGCACACACACACACACACACACACACACACACACACACACACACACACACACACACACACACACACACACACACACACACACACACACACACACACACACACACACACACACACACACACACACACACACACACACACACACACACACACATGGATGAGCTGACACACACACACTTGCACACATGCACAGGCCTGCATGCGGGCGGGCGGACGGGCATGCACACACACACACTCATAAACACACACATACACACAAGCACATACGCATGCATGCACGCACACAGACACACACTCACACGTAGGCAAACACACATTTAGATCAAACTTTGCCAATCTATCGTTGATCTGATGTTACCCTGTTGCCGTTGATATCTTGACCTGCAGAAAATGCCTCAAAGACATTGAAAGGTCATCATTGTGCATCACAGTAACGCCTACATGGGAGAATGTTCATCATCTTATTCACATTCCCTTTAGGCACATAGTACTGGATAAGTAAGCTAGGCCACTGGCCACCTGACACCAAAACATTGAAATGTCATCACTTGTCACCTTAATAAAAACATTGTGTAATGATCTACACTCTTAGAAAAAAGGTGCTATCTAGAACCTTAATGGGTTCTTCAGCCTTCCCCATAGTAGAACCCTTAGAGGAAGCCTTTTTGGTTTTAGGTAGAACCCCTTTTGGTTCCATGTAGAACCCTTTCTACAGCAGGTTCTACATGGAACCGAAAAGGGTTATCCTATGGGGGACAGCTGAAGAACCCTTTAGGAACCCTTTTTTTATAGTGTACACAGTAATACCTAGTTCATACACACATTTTTCACATTCCATCCCACTGGTCCTGAACATCTCTAAAACTCAGAGCATTGTATTTGGTACAAATCATTCCTTAAGTGCTGGACCTAGGTAGAACCCATTTTGGTTCCATGTAGAACCCTTTCTATAGAAAGTTCTACATGGAATCTAAAAGGGTTCTATCTGGAACCACATTTTCTTTTTACCTGTAACCAAAGACGATTCTCAATCAATCAATCAATTTTATTTTATATAGCCCTTCGTACATCAGCTAATATCTCGAAGTGCTGTACAGACACCCAGCCTAAAACCCCAAACAGCTAGTAATGCAGGTGTAGAAGCACGGTGGCTAGGAAAAACTCCCTAGAAAGGCCAAAACCTAGGAAGAAACCTAGAGAGGAACCAGGCTATGAGGGGTGGCCAGTCCTCTTCTGGCTGTGCCGGGTGGAGATTATAACAGAACTATGCCAAGATGTTCAAAAATGTTCATAAGTGACAAGCATGGTCAAATAATAATCATGAATAATTTTCAGTTGGCTTTTCATAGCCGATCATCAAGAGTTGAAAAACAACAGGTCTGGGACAGGTGGCGGTTCCATAACCGCAGGCAGAACAGCTGAAACTGGAATAGCAGCAAGGCCAGGCGGACTGGGGACAGCAAGGAGTCACCACGGGCGGCAGTCCCGACGCATGGTCCTAGGGCCCAGGTCCTCCGAGAGAAAGAAAGAGAGAAGGAGAAAATTAGAGAGAGCCAAGATTTTCAAAATGTTCATAAATGACAAGCATGGTCAAATAATAATCAGGAATAAATCTCAGTTGGCTTTTCATAGCCGATCATTAAGAGTTGAAAACAGCAGGTCTGGGACATGTAGGGGTTCCATAACCGCAGGCAGAACAGTTGAAACTGGAATAGCAGCAAGGCCAGGCGGACTGGGGAGAGCAAGGAGTCACCACGGCCGGTAGTCCCGACGTATGGTCCTAGGGCTCAGGTCCTCCGAGAGAAAGAAAGAGAGAAGGAGAAAATTAGAGAGAGCCAAGATTTTCAAAATGTTCATAAATGCCAAGCATGGTCAAATAATAATCAGGAATAAATCTCAGTTGGCTTTTCATAGCCGATCATTAAGAGTTGAAAACAGCAGGTCTGGGACAGGTAGGGGTTCCGTAACCGCAGGCAGAACAGTTGAAACTGGAATAGCAGCAAGGCCAGGCGGACTGGGGACAGCAAGGTGTCATCATGCCCGGTAGTCCTGACGTATGGTCCTAGGGCTCAGGTTCTCAGAGAGAAAGAGAGAACGAGAGAATTAGAGAGAGCATACTTAAATTCACACAGGACACTGGATAAGACAGGAGAAGTACTCCAGGTAACCAACTGACCCTAGCCCCCCGACACAAACTACTGCAGCATAAATACTGGAGGCTGAGACAGGAGCGGTCAGGAGACACTGTGGCCCCATCCGAAGAAACCCCCGGACAGGGCCAAATAGGAAGGATATAACCCCACCCACTTTGCCAAAGCACAGCCCCCGCACCACTAGAGGGAAATCCTCAACCACCAACTTACAATCCTGAGACAAGGCCGAGTATAGCCCACAAAGGTCTCCACCACAGCACAAACCAAGGGGGGGCGCCAACCCAGACAGGAAGATCACGTCAGTAACTCAACCCACTCAAGTGACGCACCCCTCCTAGGGACGGCATGAAAGAGCACCAGCAAGCCAGTGACTCAGCCCCTGTAACAGGGTTAGAGGCAGAGAATCCCAGTGGAGAGAGGGGAACCGGCCTGGCAGAGACAGCAAGGGCGGTTCGTTGCTCCAGAGCCTTTCCGTTCACCTTCACACTCCTGGGCCAGACTACACTCAATCATATGACCTACTGAAGAGATAAGTCTTCAGTAAAGACTTAAAGGTTGAGACCGAGTCTGCGTCTCTCACATGGGTAGGCAGACTGTTCCATAAAAATGGAGATCTATAGGAGAAAGCCCTGCCTCCCGCTGTTTGCTTAGAAATTCTAGGGACAATTAGGAGGCCTGCGTCTTGTGACCGTAGCGTACGTATTGGTATGTACGGCAGGACCAACTCGGAAAGATAGGTAGGAGCAAGCCCATGTAACGCTTTATAGGTTAACAGTAAAACCTTGAAATCAGCCCTTGCCTTAACAGGAAGCCAGTGTAGGGAAGCTAGCACTGGAGTAATATGATCAAATTTCTTGGTTCTAGTCAGGATTCTAGCAGCCGTATTTAGCACTAACTGAAGTTTATTTAGTGCTTTATCCGGGTAGCCGGAAAGTAGAGCATTGCAGTAGTCTAACCTAGAAGTAACAAATGCATGGATTAATTTTTCTGCATCTTTTTTGGACAGAAAATTTCTGATTTTTGCAATGTTACGTAGATGGAAAAAAGCTGTCCTTGAAACAGTCTTGATATGTTCGTCAAAAGAGAGATCAGGGTCAAGAGTAACGCCGAGGTCCTTCACAGTTTTATTTGAGACGACTTTACAACCATCAAGATGAATTGTCAGATTTAACAGAAGATCTCTTTGTTTCTTGGGACCTAGAACAAGCATCTCTGTTTTGTCCGAGTTTAAAAGTAGAAAGTTTTCAGCCATCCACTTCCTTATGTCTGAAACACAGGCTTCTAGCGAGGGCAATTTTGGGGCTTCACCATGTTTCATTGAAATGTACAGCTGTGTGTCATCCGCATAGCAGTGAAAGTTAACATTATGTTTTCGAATAACATCCCCAAGAGGTAAAATATATAGTGAAAACAATAGTGGTCCTAAAACGGAACCTTGAGGAACACCGAAATGTACAGTTGATTTGTCAGAGGACAGACCATTCACAGAGACAAACTGATATCTTTCCGACAGGTAAGATCTAAACCAGGCCAGAACTTGTCCGTGTAGACCAATTTGGGTTTCCAGTCTCTCCAAAAGAATGTGGTGATCGATGGTGTCAAAGGCAGCACTAAGGTCTAGTAGCACGAGGACAGATGCAGAGCCTCGGTCTGACGCCATTAAAAGGTCATTTACCACCTTCACAAGTGCAGTCTCAGTGCTATGATGGGGTCTAAAACCAGACTGAAGCATTTCGTATACATTATTTGTCTTCAGAAAGGCAGTGAGTTGCTGCGCAACAGCTTTTTCTAAAATCTTTGAGAGGAATGGAAGATTCGATATAGGCCGATAGTTTTTTATATTTTCCGGGTCAAGGTTTGGCTTTTTCAAGAGAGGCTTTATCACTGCCACTTTTAGTGAGTTTGGTACACATCCGGTGGATAGAGAGCTGTTTATTATGTTCAACATAGGAGGGCCAAGCACAGGAAGCAGCTCCTTCAGCAGTTTAGTAGGAATAGGATCCAGTATGCAGCTTGAAGGTTTAGAGGCCATGATTATTTTCATCATTGTGTCAAGAGATATAGTACTAAAACACTTAAGTGTCTCTCCCGATCCCAGGCCCTCGCAGAGCTGTGCAGATCCAGGACAGCTAAGCCCTGGAGGAATACGCAGATTCAAAGAGGAGTCCGTAATTTGCTTTCTAATGGTCATGATCTTTTCCTCAAAGAAGTTCATGAATTTATTACTGCTGAAGTGAAAGCCATCCTCTCTTGGGGAATGCTGCTTTTTAGTTAGTTTCGCAACAGTATCAAAAAGAAATTTTGGATTGTTCTTATTTTCCTCGATTAAGTTGGAAAAGTAGGATGATCGAGCAGCAGTGAGGGCTCTTCGGTACTGCACGGTACTGTCTTTCCAAGCTAGTCGGAAGACTTCCAGTTTGGTGTGGCGCCATTTCCGTTCCAATTTCCTGGAAGCTTGCTTCAAAGCTCGGGTATTTTCTGTATACCAGGGAGCTAGTTTCTTATGACAAATGTTTTTCGTTTTTAGGGGTGCAACTGCATCTAGGGTATTGCGCAAGGTTAAATTGAGTTCCTCAGTTAGGTGGTTAACTGATTTTTGTCCTCTGACGTCCTTGGGTAGGCAGAAGGAGTCTGGAAGGGCATCAAGGAATTTTTGTGTTGTCTGAGAATTTATAGCACGACTTTTGATGCTCCTTGGTTGGGGTCTGAGCAGATTATTTGTTGCAATTGCAAACGTAATAAAATGGTGGTCCGATAGTCCAGGATTATGTGGAAAAACATTAAGATCTACAACATTTATTCCATGGGACAAAACTAGGTCCAGAGTATGACTGTGGCAGTGAGTAGGTCCAGAGACATGTTGGACAAAACCCACTGAGTCGATAATGGCTCCGAAAGACTTTTGGAGTGGGTCTGTGGACTTCTCCATGTGAATATTAAAATCACCAAAAATTAGAATATGATCTGCTATGACTACAAGGTCTGATAGGAATTCAGGAAACTCAGAGAGGAACGCTGTATATGGCCCAGGAGGCCTGTAAACAGTAGCTATAAAAAGTGATTGAGTAGGCTGCATAGATTTCATGACTAGAAGCTCAAAAGACGAAAACGCCATATTTTTTTTTGTAAATTGAAATTTGCTATCGTAAATGTTAGCAACACCTCCGCCTTTGCGGGATGCACGGGGGATATGGTCACTAGTGTAACCAGGAGGTGAGGCCTCATTTAACACAGTAAATTCATCAGGCTTAAGCCATGTTTCAGTCAGGCCAATCACATCAAGATTATGATCAGTGATTAGTTCATTGACTATGACTGCCTTTGAAGTGAGGGATCTAACATTAAGTAACCCTATTTTGAGATGTGAGGTATCACGATCTCTTTCAATAATGGCAGGAATGGAGGAGGTCTTTATCCTAATAAGATTGCTAAGGCGAACACCGCCATGTTTAGTTTTGCCCAACCTAGGTCGAGGCACAGACACAGTCTCAATGGGTATGGCTGAGCTGACTACACTGACTGTGCTATTGGCAGACTCCACTAAGCTGGCAGGTTGGCTAACAGCCTGCTGCCTGGCCTGCACCCTATTTCATTGTGGGGCTAGAGGAGTTAGAGCCCTATCTATGTTGGTAGATAAGATGAGAGCACCCCTCCAGCTAGGATGGAGTCCGTCACTCCTCAGCAGGTCAGGCTTGGTCCTGTTTGTGGGTGAGTCCCAGAAAGAGGGCCAATTATCTACAAATTCTATCTTTTGGGAGGGGCAGAAAACAGTTTTCAACCAGCGATTGAGTGCTGAGACTCTGCTGTAGAGCTCGTCACTCCCCCTAACTGGGAGGGGGCCAGAGACAATTACTCGATGCCGACACATCTTTCTAGCTGATTTACACGCTGAAGCTATGTTGCACTTGGTGACCTCTGACTGTTTCATCCTAACATCGTTGGTGCCGACGTGGATAACAATATCTCTATACTCTCTACACTCGCCAGATTTAGCTTTAGCCAGCACCATCTTTAGATTAGCCTTAACGTCGGTAGCCCTGCCCCCTGGTAAACAGTGTATGATCGCTGGGTGATTCGCTTTAAGTCTAATACTGCGGGTAATGGAGTCGCCAATGACTAGGGTTTTCAATTTGTCAGAGCTAATGGTGGGAGCCTTCGGCGTCTCAGACCCCGTAACGGGAGGAGTAGAGACAAGAGAAGACTCAGACTCAGACTCCGACTCGCTACATAATGGGGAGAACCGTTCTCCTATTCAGACAGCTGAAGAAGCCTTTAGGAACCGTTTTTTTCTAGTGTACACAGTAATACCTAGTTCATACACACATTTTTCACATTCAATAAGGCACATAACACTTTATAAGTGAACTAGGCCACTAGCCAAAACCCTGTCAAACCTTTGTCAGTGTTATGTGCCATGAATGGAATGTGAATGAAAGGAAGAGCGTCTGCTAAATGACTACAATGTAAAAGTTAAAATATTATTCTTAACCACATACTGCAGCACTGGATAAGTTACAGTAACTAAGCCATTGGCCAGAGCCTATAAGAGACCTACATCTACACCAGGCCTGAACCCTCTGGCTGACATTCAGCGTCCACACTACTGGGTGGGTACCACCCAAATACCACAGCCTCAGACGCATTGTTTTCATTTTCCACTCTAAGTTTATCTGACATTTTCCAGATGTTTGAGCCTCCTATTTTTAGTCTTTAGAACCCTCAGTTGAAAACCAATACTCTAGCCTTAAACAACCTCCATTATCAAGGTTCCATGATGCATCAGGATACAGGTTGTCAACCTGTGTTCCAAAGAGGAGGGGAAAAGAAGAGGAAAAATGAGGACGACATGATATGGGTTGACATGTTGAGTAGTGAGCAGTGGTAGAAATAGTACCCAATTCTCATACTTGAATAAAAGTAAAGATACCTTAATAGAAAATGACTCAAGTAAAAGTGAAAGTCACCCAGTAAAATACCACTTGAGTAAAAGTCTAAAAGTATTTGGTTTTTAAATATACTTAAGATTCAAAAGTTAATGTAATTGCTAAAATATACTTAATATCAAAAGTAAAAGTACAAAACATTTCAAATTCCTTATATTAAAGCAAACCAGATGGCGCCATTTTCTTTATTTTATTTTTGAAAGACAGGGGCACACTCCAACACTCAGATATCATTTATAAATTAAGCTTGTGTGTTTAGTGAGTCCACCAGATCAGAGGAAGTAGTGATGACTAGGGATTTTCTCTTGATAGTTGTGTGAATTGGATGATTTTCCTGTCCTGCTAAGCATTTAAAATGTAACAAGTACATTTAGGTGTCAGTGAAAATCCATTATATTTTATATTTGAGATTCTTAATAGTAGCCACCCTTTGCCTTCATGACAGCTTTGCACACTCTTGGCATTCTCTCAACCAGCTTCACCTGGAATGCTTTTCCAGCAGTCTTCTACACCTGCATTGCTTGCTGTTTGGGGTTTTAGGCTGGGTTTCTGTACAGCACTTTGATATATTAGCTGATGTAAGAAGGGCTATATAAATAAATTTGATTTTGAAAATAAATTTGATTTTTATTAGTTCCCACATATGCTGAGAACTTGTTGGCTGGTTTTCCTTCACTCTGCAGTCCAACTCATCCCAAACCATCTCAATTTGTTTGAGGTTGGGTGAATGTGGAGGCCAGGTCATCTGATGCAGCACTCCATCACTCTCCTTCTTGGTCAAATAGCCCTAACACAGCCTGGAGGTGTGTTTGGTCAATGTCCTGTTGAAAAACAAATGATAGTCCTACTAAGTGCAAACCAGATGGGATGGCGTAATACTGCAGAATGCTGTGGTAGCCATGCTGGTTAAGTGTGCCTTGAATTCTAAATAAATCACTGACAGTGTCGCCAGCAAAGCACCCCCACACCATCACACCTCCTCCTCCATGCTTCACGGTGGGAACCAAAAATCTCAAATCTGGACTCATCAGACCAAAGGACAGATTTCCACCGGTCTAATGTCCATTGCTTGTGTTTTTTGGCCCAATAAAGTCTCTTCTTCCTATTGGTGTGTTTTAGTAGTGGTTTCTTTTTGGCAATTCGACCATGAAGGCCTGGTTCCTGCAGTGTCCTCTGAACAGTTGATGTTGAGATTGTAAGGACCGACGCCGGAGATGTGAAGCAGGTACGGGGAGTCAACATTTAATCGGAAACAGACAGGTAACAAGACAAGCACAGATTTAATCGGAAACAGACAGGTAACAAGACAAGCACAGATTTAATCGGAAAGAGACAGGTAACAAGACAAGCACAGATTTAATCGGAAAAAGACAGGTAACAAGACAAGCACAGATTTAATCGGAAAGAGACAGGTAACAAGACAAGCACAGATTTAATCAGAAAGAGACAGGTAACAAGACAAGCACAGATTTAATCGGAAACAGACAGGTAACAAGACAAGCACAGTGTCGGCACATGGGTAAACAACGACATACGACAACCAATGCTGAAGCAGGGAACAGAGTGAGGAACCAGACATATATAGGGAAGGTAATGACAGAGGTGATTGAGTCCAGGTGAGTCCAATAATCGCTGATGCACGTGACAGGGGAAGGCAGGTGTGCGTAATGATGGTGGCAGGAGTGCGCAATGCTTGAACTCTGTGAAGCATTTATTTGGGCTGCAATCTGAGGTACAGTTAACTCCAACGAACTTATCCAATGCAGCAGAGGTAACTCTGGGACTTCCTCTAATGTGGCAGTTCTCATGAGAGCCAGTTTCATCATAGCGGTTGATGTCTTAAAGAAATAATGGACTGTTGTTTCTCTTTGCTTATTTGAGCTGTTCTTGCCATAATATGGACTTGGTATTTTACCAAATAGGGCTATCTTCTGTATACCACTCCTACCATGTCACAACACAACTGATTGGCTCAAAACCATTAAGAAGGAAAGAAATTCCACAAATGCAAAGCTGTCATCAAGGCAAAGGGTGGCTACTTTGAAGAATCTCAAATATAAAATATATTTTTATTTGTTTAACACTTTTTTGGTTATTTCATGATTCCGTATGTGTTATTTTATAGTTTTGATGTCTTCACTATCATTCTACAATGTAGAAAATAGTAAAAATAAAGAAAAACCCTGGAATGAGTAGGTGTGTCCAAACTTTTGACTGGTACTGTAAATAGAAAAGGGAAGTACAGATACCCCAAAAAACAACTTAAGTAGTACTTTAAAGTATTTTTATTTAAGTAAAGGGGGCGTTTGGTTGTAGCACTGGTGGATTTACGTACGAGAGTTCGACAAGGTTTGGTTGGGCATTTAAGGTGATGTAATGGAGGTGGTTTGGTGAACCCTGCTCTCTCTGCTCAACCTTGCCTGAGTTTGTGTTAGCTCCTCAAGCTTTAGCTTCACGATTTACCTCAGCAGGCTAACACAGTATAGCATGCAGGTAACCCGGGTTGGTCACACTCTCCTGCAGCAGGAGTACAGGGCATTGCTAGATGTAGAAAATGTTGACGAGGGTCGTGAGTCAGCAATGACTAGGACTGCATAACGATACCATTCCGTTTTTTTTACTAGTGTAGAGAGCAGTAAACTGGGATAGGTTTCTGGCTACATGTCTGTTCTTGGCAAGATCAGAAATGTTCCATAATTGGTTGGCCTGTTGGATTAGTAAGAGGAAGAGAAACAAATATAACTTACAGTAACGTCGGGGGTATCTAACATATTTACTTGAGCATCTTCATGAGACCATAAATGTTGAACCCTGCACCCTCTGACCTAATCACATTTTTGGCCTTCTTCATACAAAACTAACAACGTGAAATAATTTAGCTTTGTGTTTCAGACAAACGTGCAGACGTCATACATGAGAGACTACAACTGATGGTATTAATGACTGTATCATAAATAACTTCACAAATATCTACTAGATGTCATAATTAACTCAAATGTTTCGTTCACCAGTCTGTCTGTCTCTCTGTCTCTCTGTCAGTCAGTCAGAGGGGCTGTGTTTGCATATGAATCGTCAGTCAGACCCACTCTCTCCAGTGACGTGGGTGTTGTCTGTACTGTCTGGGACGTGGAACCATGTAGAGACCATGTGTCGTAACTACTGGGACAGGAAGTTATAATCTATCTTAAAACACCACAACCACCTCTGTGACTCTACTCTGATTGACATGGCTTTTACGCCAATATGGGTGACAATATGGCCGCTGTGCATGTTGACTGGAACTGACGCATATAGATGGATGACAAAGAGACCAGTGTTTGGCCACTCAGACAGAGAACTGGTTAGCCATGGCCCATTGTGACGGGAAAATACACTATGTTCATTGAAATAACTTGTTAAGCAATTTAGTCCATAGGTACAACAGTTTGTACTGTATGAGAACATGAATTCAAAGCTAAGTTTTAACAAACAGATTAAGCATCAAGAGCCTGGCCTAAGCCTCTTATATTTTCAGCAAATGGCATTGCATCAATTGTTTCTGTGAAGAAGTATTTGAGTGCTGTTTCTATGATTAAATTCCTGTGCAATGTTATGCCACACATACTTCTTCTTCAGTGTGTTATAATGCTCTCCTCCAACTTTCTAACTTTCTATCAGTGTCCTCCATCCGTTACAGGACTCTGTCTGTAATCCTACCGTCCTCACAGCACACCCCCAGCACGTCCTCTCTGACATTACAAACATGTTCTCCGTCTGTCTCCTAGTGCCATCTGATTCACCAGAAAAAGCGTTCCATTGTTTTTTGATAGAAAGGATAAGCCCTACTCTCCCTCAAGCGTTTGATTTTCTTAAACTTTTAAGTCATCAGAATGATAGACAAGGCTGTGTCTCCGGTTTCCAACGTCATGTGGCAAAACAACTGTCAGGAATCACTCTCTCTGTCTACTAATACAACTGTCCTTTGGTGAGGTCATGTGTCTATTGTTAACCACACAGGAAGGGACTGGGGAAGGGAGGATGTCCTTATTCTGTTATAACACATTTAAACAATTCCCTAAATGTGAATAAGAACTTTCTGGGAATCCCTCTAGTGCAGGTAAAATACATTAAGATCTACAGGAAATGATAAAGGAGATGGTTTTGTTATATAAAAGGTGGAGGTTTCGTTCTTGAAACTTGGCATAATGGGGATTTTCCATTCTTGCCATAAATAAATGTAACTGAGGCCTGACTGACTGCTATCTGTGAAGCAATGCCAGTTTATGTGTGATATAATCACTTTACTGTGACGACACACATAACAACCATGACTAAATTCAACTACATTGTTTATGGATGTGAAGACCCATGTACAAAAAAAAGTCTGAAAGATAAAGTAGTTACTACTTAGTAGTATATACAGTAGTACTGTAGAATAAATTACACATACACCTCACTGTTTAAAATGAAAGCACTTCATGTATCTAGTCCCCCCATTTGAAAGTGTCATAAGTATTTGTACAAATTCAGTTATATGTGTATTAAAGTAGTCAAAAGTTTTGTATTTTACACACCACGACTACCTCAAGCGTGTGACTACAAACTTGTTTGATGCATTTGCAGTTTGTTTTGGTTGTGTTTCAGATTATGTTGTGCCCAGTAGAAATGACAGGTAAATACTGTATTGTGTCATTTTGGAGTTACTTTTATTGTAAATAAGAACTAGAATATGTTTCTGAACACTTCTATGTGGATGCTACCATGATTATGGATAATCCTGAATGAATTGTGAATAATGATGAGTGAGAAAGTTACAGAGGCATAAATATCATACCCTTGCTATTGGTAAAAGGTGAGAGGTTAGCGTGTCTTGGGGGTATGATCTTTCAAATAAGGGGACTAGACACATGAAGTGCTTTCATTTATAAACTATAAAACAGATATGTATGAAAATACCCTAAAAAATAGGTGACATTATGTACTGTTGCCTCATATGAGAATGCTGGAGTATAGAGCCAAATGAAACGTTTTAGCTTCAATGAGCATTGTACTAGTAACCAATAGGTTGCAAGATCAAATCCCCGAGCTGACAAGGTAAAAATATGTTGTTCTGCCACTAAACAAGGCAGTTAACCCACTGTTCCTAGGCAGTTATTGAAAATAAGAATTTGTTCATAACTGACTTGCCTAGTTAAATAAAGGTAAAACATAACAATAAGTAGGGGAGTGTACATTTACTTGTAGGTTGTAATTAGGACTGTTTATGATATGGACTACCTTCAACTGTATAGGCTGATATTGAGTAGACAGTCAGGACACTCACTGTAGATGATGCTTGCATATGGTAATGGTTATATGTAAGGACATCACTACCGTTGCACAGGTCTAGACCTTGATGACGTATATATGTAGAGTCTAGTCTGATTGCCATAATGTATAGTTGTCTTGTCTGATCGCCCTTGTTTGTTCAGTCAGAGATAATCCCTTAGTTGTCTAAAGTGATGTAACTATTACAGACTGATTTCTAAGGAGGGCTCATTGTCCTTTGTACGATCATGGCCAGTAGTGTAAAGTACTTAAGTAAAATTACTTTAAAACTTATTGAGGGCAGGGGGCAGCATTTTCACTTTCGGGAAAAATAGCATGCCAAAATTCAACTGCTTGCTACTCATCCCCAGAATATAATATATCCATATTATTGGTAGATTTGGATAGAAAACACTCTGAAGTTTCTAAAACCGTTTGAATCATGTCTGTGAGAATAACAGAACTTATGTAGCAGGCAAAACCCTGAGGACAAACCATTCAGAATTTGTATTTTTTTGATGTCACTGTCTTTTCAATTAGGTTTCTTAGAGACACCAAATTTCTAATGGACTTGCTTGCAGTTCCTACCGCTTCCACTGGATGTCACCAGTCCTTGGAAATCAGTTGAGGTTATTCCTTTGTGTAGTGAAGAAGTAGGGCTATCGTAAATGAGGGTCACATGAAGTACATTTTTTGAGAGAGTCACGTTCCGAAAAATTTCTGTCAGTTTGTTTTCTTTTTGTATTGAACACAGATCATCCCATCTTCAAATTGATCGATTATTAACGTTTAAAAATACCTAACGTTGTATTACAAAAGTAGTTTGAAATGTTTTGGTAAAGTTTACATGTAACTTTTGATATATTTTGTAGTGACTTGGCGAAAGTTGGAAGCTGTGTTTTTCTGGATGAAACGGTCCAAATAAATTGACATTTTGGATATATATCGACGGAATTAATCGAACAAAAGGACCATTTGTGATGTTTATGGGACATATTTGAATGCCAACAAAAGAATTTCGTCAAAGGTAAGGCATGATTTATATTTTATTTCTGCGTTTTGTGTCGTGCTTGCAGTGTTGAATTATGCTACTGTTGTGCTGTCATCAGATAATAGCATCTTATGCTTTCGCCGAAAAGCCTTTTTGAAATCTGACATGTTGGCTGGATTCACAACGAGTGTAGCTTTAATTTGGTATCTTACATGTGTGATTTAATGAAAGTTCGATTTTTATATCATGTTATTTGAATATGGCGAGCTGTATTTTCCCTGGCTATTAGCCGGTGGGACGTTTGCGTCCCACCTGCCCCAGAGAAGTTAAAGTAATTAATAAGTCATTTTTTGGTGTATGTGCACTTTACTTTACTATTTAGATGTTTGACTACTTTTACATCACTACATTCTTAAAGAAAATAATATACTTTTTACTCCATTCATTTTCCCTGGCACCCAAAAATACTGGTTACATTTTGAATGCTTAGCAGTACAGGAAAATGGTCTAATTCACGCACTTATCAAGAGAAAGTCCCTGGTCATCCCTACAGCCTCTGATCTGGCAGACTCACTTAACACACCTTTTGTTTGTAAATGATGTCTGAGTGTTGGAGTGCCCCTGGCTATCAAAAAATAAATACAAAAAATGTATTGGCAATTGTGCCTTCTGATTTGCTTAATATAAGCAATTTCAAATGATTCATACTTTTAGTTTTATACTTAAGTATATTTTTGCAATTACATTTACTTTTGATACTTAAGTATATTTTTGCATTTATATTTACTTTTGATACTTAAGTATATTTCAAACCAAATACTTTGACTTTTACTCAAGAAGTATTTTACTGGGTGACTTTCATTTTTACTTGAGTCATTTTCTATTAAGGTATCTTTACTTTTACTCAAGTATGACAATTTAGTACTTTTTCCAGCAATGATCATGGCCATTTGCGAATCAACACCATCTCGTAAGCCCAAGAATACCACAGCCTTGTCTTAAGTGAATGGTTTCCAATAGGACAAGTAGTTCTACCAATGAGGGGGAACTCATCACCTCTGAGCACATTTAACGAGGAAAACTATGAGAGGAAGAGGTCAAAGTTTAGCCGTCATCATTGATACGGTCAGCTACACTAGCTGGCATGATCATTGTTGGCCTTTTACACATTAGCCCACTGGAATGTTCATGACTTGATGACAAAGAAGTATTTTTCCACTCATTCTTTTCACATTCCTAGTGACATATAGTGATAATTGCCTGGAATAGCATGAAATCCAATAATGGTAATTGTACAGTAATGATGACTATGAATGGGATTATAACTACAGTATAAGAATTAATTTACAGTAACAATCCATAGCATTCCCATAATTCTGCGCTGCTATCTTCACACCGGGTAGGTGCAGTGAAGTGTGTTGTTTTACAGGGTCAGCCATAATAGTACAGCACTCCTGAAGTAAATTAGTATTAAATGCTTTGCTCAGGACAACCAACAGATTTTTCACCTTGTCGGCTCGGGTATTCGAACCAGCAAACATTTTGGTTATTAGTCCAACGCCCTAACCACTAGGCTAGCATTAGCTGGTGACATCATTGATCCTTCATTTGAACCCTCTGACATCTCTGTAGCCCTGTTCTTACTTCTAGCCAGATCTCCCATCTACATCTACCTGTTCTGCAGGATGCTGGTGGACTTTCTTTAGACAGGTGACGTCAATGCTGAAGGCAACCAGGGGACACCATGCCCTACCCATGGCTTAGCTGGCAGACAGGGCACAGTACTACTCTGTCTCCTGGTCATCTCTGTTTAGCATCTCACCAGATCTAGTGATTCCAGAGGGCCATGAACACCAACACTGTTTTACTGTGTTCTAGTTCTATTGATTGATTGATTGACTGATTTTATATTAAAGCATCTGGCACCATATAAGATGCCAAACACATATGGGTTTAGATTAGAATACCCTAGTTTAAGAAGTATACAGTTTACGCTATGGGAGTATAAGACTACAATTCTTTGCTGTAGCCAATTTATTATATTTCTATTCCTATGCTCAGCACACACTCACTACTGTAGCGTATGATAGTTAGAGGGATCCGGGCTGGTCCATTGAAGATGGTGATGTGGGGATGTTCCACCTGGACACCTTTTTAAACAGACATAACATCAACATGATTTGCATCCAAATGGCATCCTTCGTCACCCTTCCATTAAGTCACACAGGGAATCATCCTAATATTTTTGTTAATCTTCTAGCGTCAGCATCCATGTTGAGATATGCCACCTTCCTCTACAGTCACCTGTGGCAGTGAAAGGTCCACAACATTAGTGGCAAATCTTAATCTAATCTGGATAGGAGGATTCCCCATGGGAGACACTTGCGCGCACACACACACACACACACACACACACACACACACACACACACACACACACACACACACACACACACACACACACACACACACACACACACACACACACACACACACACACACACACACACACACACACACACACACACACACACACACACACATGGATGAGCTGACACACACACACTTGCACACGAGCACACATGCACAGGCCTGCATGCGGGAGGGCGGGCGGGCATGCACACACACACACTCATAAACACACACATACACACGAGCACATACGCATGCATGCACGCACACAGACACACACTCACACGTAGGCAAACACACATTTAGATCAAACTTTGCCAATCTATCGTTGATCTGATGTTACCCTGTTGCCGTTGATATCTTGACCTGCAGATAATGCCTCAAAGACATTGAAAGGTCATCTTTGTGCATCACAGTAACGCCTACATGGGAGAATGTTCATCCTCTTATTCACATTCCCTTTAGGCACATAGTACTGGATAAGTAAGCTAGGCCACTGGCCACCTGACACCAAAACATTGAAATGTCATCACTTGTCACCTTAATAAAAACATTGTGTAATGATCTACACTCTTAGAAAAAAGGTGCTATCTAGAACCTTAATGGGTTCTTCAGCCTTCCCCATAGTAGAACCCTTAGAAGAAGCCTTTTTGGTTTTAGGTAGAACCCCTTTTGGTTCCATGTAGAACCCTTTCTACAGCAGGTTCTACATGGAACCGAAAAGGGTTATCCTATGGGGACAGCTGAAGAACCCTTTAGGAACCCTTTTTTTCTAGTGTACACAGTAATACCTAGTTTATACACACATTTTTCACATTCCATCCCACTGGTCCTGAACATCTCTAAAACTCAGAGCATTGTATTTGGTACAAATCATTCCTTAAGTGCTGGACCTCAGCTGAATCTGGTAATGAATGGTGTGGCGGTTTAACAAGTTGAGGAGACTAAATTAGTTGGCGTTACCTTAGATTGTAAACTGTCATGGTCAAAACATATAGATTCAACGGTTGCAAAGATCGGGAGAGGTCTAGCCGTAATAAAGAGATGCTCTGCTTTTTTGACACCACACTCCAAAAGCAAGTTCTGCAGGCTTTAGTTTTGTCTTATCTTGATTATTGTCCAGTCGTGTGGTCCAGTGCTGCAAGGAAAGACCTAATTAAGCTGCAGCTGGCCCAGAACAGAGCGGCATGTTTTGCTCTTAATTGTAATCAGAGGGCTGATTTAAATACAATGCATGCCAGACTCTCTTGGCTAAGAATTGAGGAGAGACTGACTGCATCACTTCTTGTTTTTATAAGAAACATTAATGTATTTAAAATCCCAAATTGTTTGCATAGTCAACATACACACAGCTCTGACACACACACTTATCCCTCCAGACATGCCACCAGGGGTCTTTTCATAGTCCCCAAATCCAGAACAAATTCAAGAAAATGTACAGTATTATATAGAGCCCTTATTGCATGGAACTGCCTTCCATCTCATATTGCTCAAATAAACACAAACCTGGTTTCAAAATCAGATAAAGCAACACCTCGTGGCACAATGCCTCTCCCCTATTTGTCCTAGATAGTTTGTGTGTATGCATTGATATGTAGGCTACGTGTGCCTTTTGAGAAATGTATGTAGTTCTGTCCTTGAGCTGTTCTTGTCTAATGATGTTCTGTATTATGTCATTCTGTATTATGTTTCATGTTTTGTGTGGACCCCAGGAAGAGTAGCTGCTGCTTTTGCAACAGCTAATGGGGATCCTAAAATACTCCTTCTGTGGCCTCCAACTGCTCTTAAACGCTAGTAAAACCAAATGCATGCTTTTCAACCGGTCGCTACTCGCATCCGCCCGCCCGACTAGCATCACCACCCTGGATGGTTCCGACCTAGAATATGTGGACAACTATAAATACCTAGGTGTCTGGTTAGACTGTAAACTCTCCTTCCAGACTCATATTAAACATCTCCAATCCAAAATCAAATCTAGAATCGGCTTTCTATTTCGCAACAAAGCCTCCTTCACTTACGCCGCCAAACTTACCCTAGTAAAACTGACTATCCTACCGATCCTCGACTTCAGCGATGTCATCTTCAAAATAGCTTCCAATACTCTACTCAGCAAACTGGATGCAGTCTATCACAGTGCCATCTGTTTTGTTACCAAATCACCTTACACCACCCACCACTGCGACCTGTATGCTCTAGTCGGCTGGCCCTCGCTACATATTCGTCGCCAGACCCACTGGCTCCAGGTCATCTATAAGTCTATGCTAGGTAAAGCTCCGCCTTATCTCAGTTCACTGGTCATGATAACAACACCCACCCGTAGCACACGTTCCAGCAGGTATATCTCACTGATCATCCCCAAAGCCAACACCTCATTTGGCCGCCTTTCCTTCCAGTTCTCTGCTGCCAGTGACTGGAACGAATTGCAAAAATCGCTGAAGAACTAGGCCACTAGCCAAAACCCTGTCAAACCTATGTCAGTGTTATGTGCCATAAATGGAATTTGAATGAAGGATGAGCGTTTGCTAAATGACTACAATGTAAAAGTTAAAATATTATTCTTAATCACATACTACAGCACTGGATAAGTTACAGTAACTAAGCCATTGGCCAGAGCCTATAAGATACCTACATCTACACCAGGCCTGAACCCTCTGGCTGACATTCAGCGTCCACACTACTGGGTGGGTACCACCCAAATACCACAGCCTCAGACGCATTGTTTTCATTTTCCACTCTAAGTTTATCTGACATTTTCCAGATGTTTGAGCCTCCTATTTTTAGTCTTTAGAACCCTCAGTTGAAAACCAATACCCTAGCCTTAAACAACCTCCATTATCAAGGTTCCATGATGCATTAGGGGCCTCAGGATACAGGTTGTCAACCTGTGTTCCAAAGAGGAGGGGAAAAGAGGAGGGAAAATGAGGATGACATGATATGGGTTGACATGTTGAGTAGTGAGCAGTGGTAGAAAAAGTACCCAATTCTCATACTTGAGTAAAAGTAAAGATACCTTAATAGAAAATGACTCAAGTAAAAGTGAAAATCACCCAGTAAAATACCACTTGGGTAAAAGTTTAAAATTATTTGGTTTTTAAATATACTTAAGTATCAAAAGTAAATGTATTTGCTAAAATATACTTAATATCAAAAGTAAAAGTACAAAACATTTCAAAATCATTATATTAAAGCAAACCAGATGGCACTCCAACATTCAGACATAATTTACAAACGAAGCATGTGTGTTTAGTGAGTCTGCCAGATCGGAGGCAGTAGTGATGACCAGGGATTTTCTCTTGATAATTGTGTGAATATCATTGTCCTGTCCTGCTAAGCATTTAAAATGTAACGATGTACTTTTAGGTGTCAGGGAAAATGTATGGAGTAAAAAGAAATTATTTTCTTTAGGAACTTAGTGAAGTAAAAGTAAATGTTGTCAAAAATATAAATAGTAAAGTAAAGTACAGATACCCCAAAAAACTACTTAAGTAGTACTTTAATGTATTTTTACTTACTATGTACTCTACACCACTGGTAGAGAGGATGCGGTTGGTTGTGGTACTGGTGAACTTACATATGAGAGTTGGATAAGGTTTGGGTAGGCATTTAGGGTGATGTAATGAAGGTGGTTAGCTTCACAATTTACCTCATCAGGCTAACACAGTATAGCATACAGGTGACACTGGTTGGTCACACTCTCCTGCAGAAGGAGTATGGGGCATTGCTAGATGTAACAAATGTTGACCAGGGATACGCGCAATGCCGTCAGGGGTACGCCAACTAAAAATGTGATTCACATTTTCAAACAGTCCATTTAGATTTTCCAACGAGGCTATACATTTGGGTGATGTTTTTTTCTCGCCTGAGTAGCCTCGTTTCACTGGCAAAAATACAATCAAATCATATAGTGTTCAGCGAAATGACAACACTATTTAAAATACAGGTAGCCTAGTCAATAATTAACATCCAATCACATTAACCGTTACTCTTTCGCGGGAATTCCACTAACAGTTTGTATGTAGCCAAACGTAGCTGCTACTCATTCCGTTTTCCGAGGATATTTTTAAAGTACTGGAAAGCTTTGTGACATCAAATGGACTTTGGTGGTCAAGATGTGTTGGTATCTGTACTGATGGCGCAAAAGCCAAGACACGGAGACATAGTGGAGTGGTAATGCGTGTGCAAGCAGTTGCTCCCAACGCAACTTGGGTACACTGCAGCATCCATTGAGAGGCTCTTGCTGCCAAGGGAATGCCTGACAGCTTGAAAGATGTTTTGGACAATACAGTGACAATGGTTAACTTTGTTAAAGCAAGGCCCCTGAACTCTTGTGTATTTTCTGCGTTATGCAATGATATGGGCAGCGACCATGTAACGCTTTTACAACATACAGAAGAAGTGTGCTGATTATCACGGTTTTTTTAAATTGAGAGACAAACTTAAAGTTTTCTTTACTGACCATAATTTTCACTTGTCTGACTGCTTGCATGATGACGAGTTTCTCACACAACTGGCCTATCTACGTGATGTTTTTTCTCGCATGAATGATCTGAATCTAGGATTACAGGGACTCTCAGCAACTATATTCAATGTGCAGGATAAAATTGAGGCTATGATTAAGAAGTTGGAGCTCTTTTCTGTCTGCATAAACAAAGACAAAACACAGGTCTTTCCATCATTGTATGATTTTTTGTGTGCAAATGAACTCAAGCTTACGGACAATGTCAAATGTGATATAGCGAAGCACCTGAGTGAGCTGGGTGTGCAATTACGCAGGTGCTTTCCCGAAACGGACGACACAAACAACTGGATTTGTTATCCCTTTCATGCCCTGCCTCCAGTCCACTTACCGATATCTGAACAAGAGATCCTCATCGAAATTGCAACAAGCGGTTCTGTGAAAATGTAATATAATCAGAAGCCACTGCTAGATTTCTGGATAGGGCTGCGCTCAGACTATTCTGCCTTGGCAAATTGCGCTGTTAAGACACTGATGCCCTTTGCAACCACGTACCTATGTGAGACTGGATTCTTGGCCCTCACGTGCATGAGAACTAAATACAGGCACAGACTGTGTGTGGAAAATGTGTGGCACACCCTTCTTATTAACCTGTGGTGAGTCATTCACAATTTTTGATGGACAAATAAGGTTTTATATGTAAGATGGTTAAATAAAGAGCAAAATGATTGATTATTATAATATTATTATTTCTGCCCTGGTCCTATAAGAGCTCTTTGTCACTTCCCACGAGCCGGGTTGTGACAAAAACTCACACTCATTCTTATGCTTATGTTATGTATCATATAGTGTGTGTGTGTGGCAGGCTTACAATGATGGCAAAAAACAACATTTGAGAGTGCGCTGACCCTGGTGCTAGAGGGGGTACGCAGCTGGATGTTGAATGTTTGAAGGGGTACAGGACAATAAAAAGTTTGTGAACCAATGTTCTATAGGGATGTCAGACATAAGGAAGTGGTAGTGCTTCCTTTATCGAAACCCTAGTGAGACCCTCCCTTGATTGACATGCAGAAAACAGACACACACGGCCCTGACATGCAGGACAAACATGCGCTCATCTCCTTGCCCAATCTCCCACTGCCAGGGTTGTGAGTCAGCAATGACTAAGACTGGAAACCGATACGGTTTAGTAAACTGGGATAGCTTTCTTGGCTACCTGTCTGTTCTTGGCAAGATCAGAAACGTTCCATAATTGGTTGGCCTGTTGGATTAGTAAGAGGAAGAGAAACAAATATAACTTACAGTAACGTCGGGGGTATCTAACATATTTACTTGAGCATCTCCATGAGACCATAAATGTTGAACCCTGCACCCTCTGACCTAATCACATTTTGGCCTTCTTCATACAAAACTAACACTCTGAAATGAATTAGCTTTGTGTTTCAGACATCGCACATGAGAGACTGACTGTCATAAATAACTTCACAAATACCTACTAGATGTCATAAATAACTCACACATGTTTCGTTCACCAGTCTGTCTGTCTCTCTGTCTCTCTGTCAGTCAGTCAGTGGCCATGTGTCGTAACTACTGAGACAGGAAGGTCTAATCTATCTTAAGACACCAGAACCACCTCTGTCTGACTCTACTCTGATTGACATGACTTTTACGCCAATATGGGTGACAATATGGCCTCTGTGCGTGTTGACTGGAATTGACGCATATTGACGAATGAAAAAGAGACCAGTTTGGCCACTTAGTCAGAGAACTGGTTAGCCATGGCCCATTGTGACGGGAAAATACACTATGTTCATTGAAATAACTTGTTAAGCAATTTAGTCCATAGGTACAACAGTTTGTACTGTATGAGAACATGAATTCAAAGCTAAGTTTTAACAAACAGATTAAGCATCAAGAGCCTGGCCTAAGCCTCTTATATTTTCAGCAAATGGCATTGCATCAATTGTTTCTGTGAAGAAGTATTTGAGTGCTGTTTCTATGATTAAATTCCTGTGTAGTGTTATGCCACACATACTCCTTCTTCAGTGTGTTATAATGCTCTCTCTATCAGTGTCCTCCATCCGTTACAGGACTCTGTCTGTAATCCTACCGTCCTCACAGCACACCCCCAGCACGTCCTCTCTGACATTACAAACATGTTCTCCGTCTGTCTCCTAGTGCCATCTGATTCACCAGAAAAAGCGTTCCATTGTTTTTTGATAGAAAGGATAAGCCCTACTCTCCCTCAAGCGTTTGATTTTCTTAAACTTTTAAGTCATCAGAATGATAGACAAGGCTGTGTCTCCGGTTTCCAACGTCATGTTGCAAAAAACTGTCAGGAATCACTCTCTTTGTCTACTAATACAACTGTCCTTTGGTGAGGTCATGTGTCTATTGTTAACCACACAGGAAGGGACTGGGGAAGGGAGGACATACATCTCCAGCATTTTGTTTCAGCAGGTGATTAGTCAGACACTGCGTAATAGATTGTTTGTTTGGGAGATAAAATTCCTGTTGAGCGGACGCTCAAGATTATAACTAATGTTCTTATTTAGACCAGGTGTCATCCACCCCCTGATATTTCCTACTACTACACCAGTTAATACTAATTTATGTTATGCCATTATGAATAATGTTACTCTTTAAAGCCCCAATACAACACTCATAACAGTTACAGCTACACAGATATTATTGTTTACCGTCATTACTAATGTGGTCGATACCAAGTACGCCAGCCATATAGATATTGTACATTTATGATGTTTTAATTCTATTTTGGATTTCATCATAGTTATTTAAATGTTTGCCTACGTTGAGCTTTGAGATAACACTGTTATAAAAAGTGCTATACAAATTACATGTGTTATTATATAAGATAATGACATCATTAGACAAATGTGGTCATAAATGAACTTATTCTTTCTTCTGATTGCAGTGAAAGTAAACCGTGAGGCGACCGACCGACAATGAATCACTGGAGATAAGGTTTTAATGACAAACAAGCGGTTGACAGACAGTGGCTCTATTGTGTTCTGATATCACTTGAATCTGTTCTGATAAAGGCCATTGTCATGTGGTTGTTCTGAAGGACATCAACAGAGCCATAACTGTGAATCATGATCCAACACTAGTCTTTACTTGACAAGGAAATGGAAGTAGTGGCTAATCTAGTTTCACTGCCATCATAAATACCCTGTTTCCACAATGCTGATCTTATTGTTCCTATCTTAAGCCAAGGTAACACAGGGGTGAGGTTTATTGTCAGTACACTTGTTTCTCCTTCTCTCTAAATTTAAGCTGTCCTTTTTTTATATAACCTTTATGGTATGGTGAGTGTGTGATGGTTCCAGTAAAGTCTATGTAGCGCACATTGAGCATTGTGAGATGTATGAGTGATGGCCAGCTGGTCCAGGGTACTGTCCTATGCCGTTGATATTGAACACATATCGCTTACGCTTATGCATGCCAGCTACGTTGTTATACTGTATAAGACTTTTGCTTATGTCATTTTGTTCTAGTATTCAGCTGAAAAAATGCATTATTGGTTGGCATCTGTGAGAGTTTGACAATGTCTTTGTGTCTCGGAGTCCACATAAATATGTAAAGGAATGCATGAGCACAATGCAGTAGGTCTCTAAGTGGGTCTAGGTCTTGCAGTGAGTCCTGCAATGTGGCAATTAATTGTTTAGAAGTGACCGTTTGGAATTCATTGTTTACTTTGCATGGCTTTGTGTGATAAGACTGGTATGCTGGTCTAGTACAATACAGTACTGAGACACTCAGTTATAAGAGGGTATTTACAGTTCTTTACCCTAATACACATTGATAGGAAGAAACTGTAGACATCATTCTTATTAGCACACTTGACCCCAAAGCCTGAGATCAATAGGCTATCAGTTTATCTATATGGTACTGAGTAAGCCAATCGTTCATTAAGCTAGAGATATCCGTTTTTTTGCGGTGAAAGGTGACAGTGCTAAAGCAGTGTTTTTCAGACCATTAGACATCCCGAAATTCGGTCTTCTCACAAAACTTAGCTGATGGGACCTCACTCCATGGGATAGGAGGACATGGCATGACATCTGGCACTGCTTCAGAAAAGTATTTGGGTAGCGTTATTTCTTCACGACAGCATTCTGTGGAGGCCGATTTAAGGAGGGGTGAGACTGGGGGTGTCATAAATAAGTAACCAACTTCCTCCTCCATCCATCCACCTCTGTGACACCTATTCTCCATCAACCATGGCATTCTACATTCTTCACCAAATCATCCCAATTAGTCACAGGAAATGAATGTGTCCAGGAGAGACAAGCCAGCAGCTGTAGTATAATCTCCTGACCTATTTATATTCTAAGACATTTGGCAGAACCGAGCCAAACATTACATGTATTGTGTCCATTCTATGCACCATGAAATGGCCTGAATATCAGGCATATTTATAGTAAGTCTGAGTATTTTCTGTATTAAATCCCAACGCTGATTCATAAAATACTCATTTTTAGAGGAAACATGTGCAGGTACAGGACTACACCCTGTAAAATGATTCAAGGCCCATATGGAGAAATACCCCAAAAGTGTACAAGAATAGTTCAATGACAGTCAATAGAGAGCTGGAAGTCTTACCTGTGACTGACTGTTTGGTATTATTAATAGCCTCAACATTAGAATGAGACAGGCAACGTTTCCAATCATTGTGTTTTCATTTGCAACTATTTCGCTGTCCCTGAAGAGAATACTGTGGAGAGAAAGGTTATCTGACAGAGGGCAGCGAGAGGGCAGAGGGAGGAGAGATGGAGGGAGGGGTGAATGGAGGGAGACACCGCCATACAGTACAGTTGAGTGACACCGCTGTCTAGGATACCTCACATCTGGACTAGCTCAGTACTCCCAACGAGGGCAGGGTCAGGGTGCACCCAACCACCACCCCATCTGTTTATCAACCAACCAACTCCACTTCCTATGGAATGCCACCAGTCTACCAACACCAGCCTAGACGATTACACAGGGATGACCCTGTCCATCTCCCAAATCCTTATCCCCAAATCCTTCTACATCCCCCACCCCTGGGTCAGGGACCCCAGCCAGAAACACCCTAACTGAAGGGAAAGACTGCTATTTTTAGATATGGGGAGAAAGAGGGAAACATGGATAAACTGGGCCCAAAAAGAAGGTCACAAATACAATTTCTCTTTCTGTGACGTATTCCTCCTGCTACTCAACAATCACATTACATGTCACTATAAGTAGTGAAACTGGTCAGCAGAGACTGCACTCATATGTTGGCCATCTCTGAAATTCACTTTCATAATTAATTTGATGATAGAGCAGTAGCACTACAAGGATGTAACATCTACCAAAGAGACAGGAGTGACTATGGTGGAGGTGTTGCTGTTTATGTTCAGAGCCATATTCCTGTAAAGCTTAGAGAGGACCTCATGTCTAATGTTGTCTAAGTGTTGTGGTTGCAAGTTCACCTGGCTAATCTAAAGCCTCTTCTTTTGGGGTGATGCTATAGGCCACCAAGTGATAACAGTCAGTATCTGGATAATATGTGTGAAATGCTTGATAATGTGTGTGATGCTAACAGAGAGGTCTATTTTCTGGGTGACCTTAATATAGACTGGTATTCATCAAGCTGTCCGATCAAATGGAAGCTTCTTACTGTAACCAGTGCATGTCATGTTAATATTTCTTTTTACAAAAGCTGGAAAGTCTTGAGTCAATACGTATTCAACCCCTTTGTATCCTACACATACAATTAACACATACAATTAACTGATTCAACCACAAAGACTAAGGAGGTTTTCCAATGCCTCGCAAAGAAGGGCACCTATTCAGTGGCAGATTTAGGCATAGGCAACATGGGCATCCGACCAGGGCGGCATCTTGCCGAGGGCAGCATGGGGCGCCCGCACAAAAATAATAATAATAATAATAGATCAAACACAAAGAAATACAAAAAATAATATTCTGAATGGTGACATTTGCGCGATCGGTTTTCTATCGCTCATTTGCACTTCATGTCAATGATATCATGTCACTGTGTGGGACTGTCGGTCAGTTAACCTTGTCGGAGTGGGCACCCTGATTCTAGTTTGTGAGCTAGGCAGGCTACTGCCTGGGAAGGTCTCCCACTCAGAAGTACAAGATGGGGAGGAGGGTGGGGGTAGGTTGACCTCAGGTCTCCCCACTGGAAGCCCGAGGTAGGTGGAGTGGGGGAATCTATCAAATAGCACACCTCTAACTTTGTACAGTACTAATGCAATTAGTAACGCAATTAGTTGTGCAATTTAGTTTGTGTGTTTCTATTTTGAAGTGCAATAGTGTAATAGTCAGGTTCTCTTCTTTATAAGTGTGTTATTCTATTTGTGTATTTGTGTGATATAAGATTTGTGCAATTTAGTTTTATTTCTGTGTTTTTTGTTAGCAATTGTCATGTTTTGTCTTTGATCATGTCTTGTCCCTGTGCTTCCCTCTGCTGGTCTTATTAGGTTCTTTCTCTTTCTCTCTCTCTATCGTTCCGTTCATGCTCCCAGCTGTTTCTCATTCTCCCTACGACCTCATTTACTCTTTCACACCTGTCCCCTATTTTGCCCTCTGATTAGAGTCCCTATTTCTCCCTCTGTTTTCCGCTCCTGTCCTTGTCGGATTCTTGTTTGATGTTTGCAGTTCCTGTGTCTTGTTCCGCCCTGTCGTGTTCTTTTGCCTTCTTCAGATGCTGCGTGTGAGCAGGTGTCTATGTCAGCTACGGCCTGTGCCTTCCTGAAGCGACCTGCAGTCTGTGGTCGCGTCTCCAGTCGTTCCTCTCTATTGACGAGAGGATTTCAGTTTCCTGTTTTGGATTTCCATTGATTTATATCCAGGAGTATCATTATTTGTTTTATACTGGAATAAAGACTCTGTTACTATTACGTCGCTTTTGGGTCCTCATTCATCTGCATAACAGCAATAGAGTAATAGTGTAATAATTTGATTCTCTTTTTTATTTGTATTTATATACTACAATTTGTTTCTATTTGCCTTTGTTACTTCTTTTTTATATTTATGAGTCTTATTTTTGTATATATATTTATATAGTTTTAAATGTTATGATTATTTATGTGTGTTGTTCCAAATATCTGAATAAAAGTAACGGGGGGGGACATACAAGCTAGAACCGCCACTGCACCTATTGGTAGATGGGTTAAAAAAAAGCAGACATTGAATATCCCTTTGAGCATGGTGAAGTTATTAATTACACTTTGGATGGTGTATCAATACACCCAGTCACTACAAAGAGACAGGCGTCCTTCCTAATTCAGTTGACGTAGAGGAAGGAAACTGCTCAGGGATTTCACCATGAGGCCGATGGTGACTTTAAAACAGTTACAGAGTTTTTTTTGGCTGTGATAGGAGAAAACTGAGGATGGATAAGCAGAATTGTAGTTACTCCACAATACAAACCTAATTGACAGAGTGAAAAGAAGTAAGCCTGTACAGAAAAAAAATATTCCAAAACATGCATCCTGTTTGCAATAGGCAAAATTAAAACTTGTCTTGAATACAAAGCTTTATGTTTGGGGCAAATCCAATACAATGTATAACTGAGTACCACTTTTCATATTTTCAAGCATGGTGGTGGCTGCATCATGTTAAAGGTATGCTTGTCATCGGCAAGGACTAGGGAGTTTTTTTAGGATAAAAATAAATGGAATAGAGCTAAGCACACGCAAAATCCTAGAGGAAAATCTGGTTCAGTCTGCTTCACAACAAACACTGGGAGACAAATTCACCTTTCAGCAGGACAATAATATACATTGGAGTTGTTTACCAAGATGACATTGAATCTTCCTGAGTGGCCTGGTTACAGTTTTGACTTAAACTGTCTTGAAAATCTATGGCAAGACTTGGAAATGGCTAGCAATGATCACCAACCAACTTGACAGAGCTTGAAGAATTACAAAAATAATAATGTGCAAATATTGTACAATCCAGGTGTGCAAAGCTCTTAGGGACTTACCCAGAAAGACTCACAGCTGTAATCACTGGTAAAGGTGATTCTAACATGTATTGACTCAGGATGTGAATACTTATGTAAATTAGATATAGATTCTGTATTTAATTTTAAATAAATTTGCGAAAATTAAAAAATATATGTTTTCAGTTTGTCATAAAGGGGTAGATTGTGTAGATGGCCGAGATCATTTAGTTTTTTTAATCCATTTTGAATTCAGGCTGAATGTGGAATTTGTCAAGGGGTATGAATACATTCCAAATGCACAGTAAATGATAAAGTGTGATGGAATAAAGCTTTGGGGTACTTTAAATGAAATTATGGGCAGACAGACTAATTCAATCCTATCTTTCATTGAATCAGATGGCTCATTTATCACAAAACCTTCTGATGTTGCTACTTATTTTAATGACAATTTCATTGGCACAGTGGGCAAACTCAGGCATGAAATGCCAACAACAAACGGTGAGCCACCTAATAATGAAAGAAAAGCATTGTAATTTTGAATTTTGTAAAGTTAGTGAGGTGGGAAAATGATTGTTGTCCATTAATAATGAGAAACCATCTGGTATTGACAACCAAGATGGAAAGCTACTGAGAATGGTAGTGGACAATGTTGCCACTCCTATTTGCCACATCTTTAATCTGAGTCTGGAGAAGGGTTTGTCCACAGACATGGAGGGAAGCCAAAGTGTGTTACCCCAAAATGGTAGAGCACCCTTTACTGGCTTTAACAGCATGCTTATAGGGAATGGCACTCAACATGTACTGCACTGACACAATTTACAGAATAATAATATGATTGTGGGAGCTGTATAGTTAGACTTCAGTGCAGCCTTCGATATTATTGACCATAATTTGTTAAAACATCTTAATTAAGGATCGGACCCTTTTTTCCAATTTTCGCCTAAAATTACATACCCAAATCTAACTAGCTCAGGACCTAAAGCAAGGATATGCATATTCTTGATACCATTTGAAAGGAAACACTTTAAAGTTTGTGGAAATTTGAAATTAATGTAGGAGAATATAACACATTAGATCTGGTAAAAGAATATACAAAGAAAAAAGTTTTCTTTTTTGTACCATCATTGTTCAAATGCAAAACAAAGGCCATAATGTACTACTCCAGCCCATGAGCAATTTAGATGTTGCTCACTAGATGGCAGCAGTGTATGTGCAAAGTTTTAGACCATTCCAATGAACCATTGTATCTCTGTTCAAAATGTTGTATCAGGACTGCCCAAATGTGCCTAATTGGTTTATTAATACATTTTCAAGTTTATTATTGTGCACTCTCCTCAAACAATAGCATGGTACTCTTTCACTATAATAGCTACTGCAAATTGGACAGTACAGTTAGATTAACAAGAATTTAAGCTTTCTGCCCATATCAGATATGTCTATGTCCTGGGAAATGTTCTTGTTACTTACAACCTCATGCTAATCACATTAGCCTGTGTTAGCTCAAGCGTCCCGCGGGGGGGCACCAATCTCGTGCCCCCCCGTTTTAATGAAAAAACGAATATTATTGACCATCATCTGCCATGTCATGGATAGAAAGCTTTCTATCTAATAGAACAGATACTTTTTTAAATGGTAGCTTCTCTGGGGTAAAACATATAAAGTGTTCTATTCCACAAGGAACCTGTCTTGGACCATTACTATTCTCTATTTTTACTAACGATCTACCACTAGCCTTAAACAAAGCCTGTGTGTCTATGTATGCAGATGATTCAACGTTATACACTGTACAAAAATATCAACGCCATATGTAAAGTGTTGGTTCCATGTTTCATGAGTTGAGTTAAACGATCCCAGAAATGTTCCATATGCACAAAAAGCTAATTTCTCTACAAAGAAAAATCCACAAATGTGTTTACATCCCTGTTAGTGAGCATTTCTATTTTGCCAAGAAAATCCATCCACCTGACAGGTTTGGCATATCAAGATGCTGATTAACAGCATGATCATTACACAGGTGCACCTTGTGCTGGGGACATCAAAAGGCAACTCAAAAATGTGCAGTTTTGTCACACAACACAATGCCACAGATATCTCAGGTTTTGAAGGAATGTGCATTTGGCATGCTGACTGCAGGAATGTCAACCAGAGCTGTTGCCAGAGAATTTTAATGTTAATTTCTCTACCATAAGCAACCTCCAACGTCGTTTTAGAGAATTTGGTATTACGTCCAACCGGCCTAACAACCGCAGACCACGTGTATGGCATTGTGTGGGTGAGTGGTTTGCTGATGTCAATGTTGTGGTACGGGCAGGCACACAATTTAATTTTATCAATGGCAATTTGAATGCGCAGAGATACCATGACGAGATCCTGAGGCCCATTGTTGTGCCATTCATCGACCGCCATCACCTCATGTTTTAGCATAATAATACACGGCCCCATGTCGCAAGGATCTGTACACAATTCCTGGAACCTGAACATTTCCCAGTTCTTCCATGGCCTGCATACTCACCACCTGCTCACCGCCTGCATACTCACCAGACATGTCACCCATTGAGCATGTTTGGGATGCTCTGGATCAATGTGTACGACAGCGTGTTCCAGTTCCCGCCAATATCCAGCAACTTTGCACAGCCATTAAAGAGGAGTGGGACAACATTCCACAGGCCACAATCAACAGCCTGATCAACTCTATGCGAAGGAGATGTGTCGCGCTGCATGAGGCAAATGGTGGTCACACCAGATACTGACTGGATTTCTGATCCACGCCCCTACCTTTTTTTAAGGTATCTGTGACCAACATATGCATATCTGTATTCTCAGTCATGTGAAATCCAGATTAGGGCCTAATGAATTTATTTCAATTGACTGATTTACTTACAGTATATGAACTGTAACTCAGTAAAATCTTTGAAATTGTTACATGTTGTGTTTATATTTTTGTTCAGTCTCTTTTTTGCTGTTTGAAGATGGTGTACAAAACCTATATTAAGATGGAAAAATGAATCTGATCAGGAAGCATTGAAATAGCTATGTAAACTTGGTTGGGTCATCAAAGAAGTTACATATTGCAGTTTTAAGTTGAAAAATGTATAATTGGTGTGTGGATACTAATATCCCTGTGAGCCTCCCAGGCCCATGTTTTTAAATAGGGAGCAAATTTATTTTGAGCACTTTTATTTCCATGACTGATCAAAACTTGCTTTCTCATGGCTCGAATTTGTCCCTCCGCAGCAAACATATCGTGAGCAATATGTTTGGAACATTGAATCGCAATAAAATCACAGCATGGAATCACAATACATATAGAATAGTGAGAATCGCCATACATATAGTATCTGCACCTAAGTATCGTGATAATATCGTATTGTGAGGTCCCTGGCAATTCCCAGCCCTAGTCTGTATGATGTCAGAGTAGTATTGAGGAAATTATCATTCCATCAAAAGCGCCTGGAAAACTCTATGCTTTGATGACGTACAGCAGGGTTCCCCAACTGGTGGCCTGCGGGCAGGATTCGGCCTGCAGGTGGTTTGATTTGCCCCCCCAAGTTATTTTTTATTATTTGACATAAACAACTATAAAAACACCAGGAAATCAGCTCCAAGTGATTTTAATTTTGTTAATGTGTTCTTAAGTATTCCCACGCATAATAGAGAGACAGTTGTGATCGTACACAAACGTAAGCAAGGTTTGAAATAACTGGCTAAAGTTGGCTAGCTTGTTAGCTACTTCCAGACACAAATGAGAGAACACCTCACTCTGACCATTTTACTCATCCTAGCAGATGTGGTTAGGCTGTTTTCATGTTATCTAGAGCGTTGACTGTAACTGTGCTGCTGGAAATAATTTAATAACGTTTTTTTTGCTGACATTTATATTCAACAGGTGTTGCGTGTTCGTAAATTCATCAGTTATTCTGCGCTCTGATACACTCAGACGACAGTGCTTTGAAATTGGAATAGATAGCCAGAGTGAATTTCCGAACGCACTCAAAGTAATGGTTCATATAGTTCCTTTTCATAATTTTTTTAAACCTTTGAAATCAACATCGTTTTTATATTTAGCTAATTATTTTACCTCACCAGTTAGCACGTTTAATTGGTCAGTTAGGCTATTACTAACATCATAACTTCACAGAATTACGAAATGATATACTAGACATTAGGAATATTTTTGGAACAAAAAAGAACATTAGTAATCAGTTCTCAAGAGTTGAAAATAAAGGTTATGTTTCAGAAAACTAGAGATCACTTTCGTTTCAGTACTGTTTCTATTACTCAAAAAAAATTGTTCTATTTCCAGCTTTCGGTTCTGTTCCCTGAAACGGTTCCAACCCCTGGTTATAATTGCCATGTTGTCTGTACAATATAAAATGCCCTTGATCCATAGAGTAGAGGCTATGCAAATGTAACAGGTTCTGTTTCCAAATTGTACCGGATAAGCTCACCCCACAGCATGAAATACCGCCAATGGCACCATTGACGAGGATCCTTTTCGGTGGCTGTGCGGTCATATGTGTTGGCGAACAGAGGACTATTGATTCGAGCCTAGTGTTTTTGTTTAATTTAACCTTTATTTAACTAGGCAAGTCAGTTAAAACCTCTACGGGATCGGCATCCCCCCCGCGGGACGGTTGAGCTAATGTAGGCTAATGTGATTAGCATGAGGTTCCCCCAAAATTTCCCGGGACATAAACATATCTGATGTGGGAAGAAAGCTTAAATTCTTGTTAATCTAACTGCACTGTCCAATTTACAGTAGCTATTATAGTGAAAGAGTACTATACTAGTGAAAGAGTACTATACTATTGTTTGAGGAGAGTGCACAATAATGAACTTGAAAATGTATTAATAAACCTATTGGGCACATTTGGGCAGTCTTGATACAACATTTTGAACATAGATGCAATGGTTCATTGAATCAGTCTAAAACTTTGCACACACACACTGCTGCCACCTAGTGGCCAAAAGCTAAATTGTGCCTGGGTTGGAATAATACATTATGGCCTTTCTCTTGCATTTGAAAGATGATGGTACAAAAAAAAACTGCATATTCTTTCTTTGTATTATCTTATACCAGATCTATTGTGTTATATTCTCCTACATTAATTTCACATTTCCACAAACTTCAAAGTGTTTCCTTTCAAATGGTATCAAGAATATGCATATCCTTGCTTCAAGTCCTGAGCTACAGGCAGTTAGATGTCATTTTAGGCAAAATTGCAAAAAAGTGTCTAATCCTTTATTAAGAACAAATTCATATTTACGATGACAGCCTACCCCGGCCAAACCTGGACCAATTGTGAGCCACCCTATGGGACTTCCAATCACGGTCAGATGTGACACAGCCTGGAATCAAACCAGGGACTGCAGTGATGTCTCTTGCACTGAGATGCAGTGCCTTAGACCGCTGCACCACTCAGGAGTCAGTAGAGGGACAGTGGAGGAAGCAAAGATGTTGGCAGCACAGTGCCGTCCTTCACACAAACATGTGCCCATGCATACCCCTTCTTTTATTGGAGATTAGATAAGACATATCAGATAAAACATATCCCTATTTATATTTGCTGTATAGTACAATAAATATGTTCCTGTACAATAAAATAGCCAAGCCTTTTTGTGAAATAGCACAAAGGTCTTTACACTCTCGCTGTGCAATGGCTTCTTTCCCAAATGGCACCCTAGTCCCTATATAGTGCACTACTTTTGAGCAGGACTGTCCTTCCCGCTCTCCCTCGTTTCCCTGTCAGATCGTGCTGGTATTTCTAAATAATCCAGTAGGTGACAGCCCAAGTAAAGTGTGGCTTTATCTCTACCCTGCAATTTCACATAATGACCAGCAGAGATCAGAGTACTCACATTTTTGACAACTGAAAAACAAGCATTTTAGCTTCGACAATGCAATCATATCACATTAAGATAACTTTATTGATCAATTGCACACAAGGTCCAACCGAAATTTTACTTCCGCTTTTAACACTACCCCCTCCGAAAGACACACATACATACATAGGATTTTGGAGAGGCATGGGTGGTTTAAGTGCCTTGCTCACGGGCACAATGAACGTGGGCAGACCCGCGAGCAACTGCGCCCTCATGATGATTTAAGATTTTTTTGTGGCCCTCAAAGTTGCCCATCTATCGCTTGTTAGGATAGGCCTATCATCATACAGTCATCTATGATTTTGAAATCAACTTCAGTTATTTGGAGATGGGAAGGGATATTATTTTCAGGGGTCCAGCGAACACTAACAATGCCCATCAGACAGTCAAACAAACATTTTGTTGTGTCAAACTTTACGTGACATTTCATTACCACTCCATCCTCGGAGAGGCCGCATTGTTTGTATGGGCTAGCTAAACATTTCTACACTCGATGTATACGTTTGTTTCCCGTATTTAAGCAGTTCATTCTTTCTTTTGATTCTCTAAATGTTTGGAACGCACTCTATCTACAATAGTAGGCCGCAAAAAAACAAATAACCTACAGTTTACGTCACTGCAAAGGTGGAGCGCCTCATTTGACATCTTCAGTGCGCATGTGCAGACTCACTAATCTCTGTCCACTTTCAACAGCGATTTCTGGGCTCAGTATTCAAATAGGTAGCTAGCTACTACGTAAGTTAATATCTATCTAAGCAGTCTATGTACAAATGAAAATGTATAGACTATAGTAACCTGATATTAGATGTTGCTGTAGTTTTGATACTTTAGGTAGCTAAATTAGCTGGTTATTTTTTTAATAACTAGTTCCGGCTTTGTAGCTAACACGGGGATTTAGGTCGAGCGACCCAGCTTTTGGAGCAATATTTCAAAGGTAAGTGCATAGCTAACTATCATATCTTATTTTTCAAGATGCATAACTCTCACTGAGAACATGCATTATTGTGTTCATTGTTAGGTCAGGAAAGTTGTTGACTGGTTAGCGAATAGCTAGTCATTCAGACATTAGCCGGAACTCTGAAAACTACTATAGCCACCTGTTGCTTTCTTGCGTCAGCTATTTTGCTTGTAAGCTCCAGTACTTTAACTATAGTAGTCTATCATATCACATACTTTTTGTGTATCAACATGCTAGCTAGCCTTTTCATTAACGTTATAGTTAAGGTCAATCTTTATTCTGTCTGACTAAGTGTTCTTATAGCAAACCAGCTACAGTAACTATATGATACATTAGTGCAACTAGCTAGCTGGCTATCCAGTCAGGTGCAGTGCACAACCCCATTTTCCATAACATAACTCGTTTACCGATTATTTTGTGCCACTATAACGTTAATGACACAGCCAACATTTTGACGACTAAATACTAAGTTGATGGTAAGTTAGTTAGCGCATTAGTTATTTCTGCTTGATGATAGACCCAGTCAGTGCCCTGCTCTGGTTTGCCCACCTGTAATGCCAAGTGCCAAAACAACAATATCATGTACATAATTTTAGGTTATTGAAGGCTGAATAGACTTGACTTTTACCACAATTTCACACTATATTTCCATCTGTATGCCATCAAATAGGCATACAAGTAGTTTAGCACACACACACAAGTGCCCACAAGGCAGTTTTAAATGGGCTAGGTCTATTTTGTCTACTACAGTCATCAGTTGGATTGTTTTCAGGACATTGTGTATCATCATGTCAGCAAAAAACAGATGAAGCCATTGTTTACAGATGGCTCATTTCTGGGGTCCTTGATCAACCAAACCTAAACTATTAGTTTTCACCAAAATAACGTTTAATGTCGAGGCATATCTAATATCTCTTGGAACAATACGTACGATTCACCCCCCTACTATTTCGTGAACTAACACTCACACTTGACTTTGCTGATAGGAAGTACATTTTAACTCAAAGTAACTATGACTGACATGTGGTTGTCCCACCTAGCTATTTTAAGATGAAAATACACTCACTGTAAGTCGCTATGGATAAGAGTGTCTACTAAATGACTAAAATGTAAATGTCAGGTTGAATGTGTCTTTCGCTATCAAAGAAGTGTTTAAAACCCATTTGTATCCAGGGTCTCTTGGAAGTGGGTGATTACATGGTAGCTTACACTCGCGTGGTCTAGACTCCACTACAATGGCAGCCCACAGGTAGAAAATGGGAGACTTCCTAAATAAAACTTATTTGAAATGCTTATTTGATAGCGAAGGACACATTCAACATGCCAAATCGTAAGTATTGTTCCTAGAGATATTGGAAATACCTCTGTTGATGGGAAACTTTATTTTGGTGAACCAGAGTAGTTTAGGTTTGGTTGATCAAGGATGCCAGGCTGTAAACAATGGCTCGTTGCAGGACGAAGCAAATAGTAATAACCCTTTGAGTTAAGCTCTTTTTCACAAGCCCCATCTAGATGAACTACAATTTAGTTTCACTGTGTTACAAATACTCGCATCTTGAGCAAAGTCTCATTCAACATTATTAGTTTCTCCAGTTTAATTACCCTGTGCCTCGTTCAGTTTGATCTCTCTGGTTTCATTACGGTTGTGATTTGACTTGGTTACACACGCAGTCTCTTTTCATGTAAAACATAAGATTAGTTGACTGTCATGTTGCTGGGCGTTTTAGTTTCCACTCATTTAGAGAGTAGAGGAGCAAATACCTCTCAGGAATTCCCTTACAGCAATTTCTGCTTGTTCCAACAAGTGTCAAGTGCCTTCAGTGCTGACTGGAGGTGGTAAACAGCTCTGTAGAATAGGATACCTCGGGGTTTGTCTGAGTTGTCCGGTTCTTCTAGAGAGAAGATGAAAGAAAGGGATTGTTTTACTACAGTTTTATCAGATCGAGATACTCAATTGCATGCAAGTCAGTCGTTTTAAAGGTAAGGCTATTGTTTCACTTTGTTTTATATAGGCTGCTTTAACACTTCACTGCAAAAGGTGATGGAAATCTGTAGTCTGGGTTCAAGTCCATGGTTTTAGTGAGGAGGTTGTAATGTAATTTATCTGAACAGAAATGATAGATTTCTTCACTTTCCAATTCAGCACATCGTCACATCCATGCTACCTGATTAATAGGCCTATGTGTAGTTAATTAGGGCCTATTTGTTTCCAATGGAAAGTTAATGATATGTGGTTAATTATTGTTTTAGACTTTTAAATGGTTACTGCTCTGCTGTCAGTTGGCTATATGAATAAATTATACCAAGCCCCCCCCCCCCCAACTTTGTGTGTGGACATGGCCAGTGCTGCAGAATGAACCCGACACAATGGGTGATTGTACCCACCCAGCTCATTCAAGCTCTTCCCGGGCTTGCAGCATTATGCTCTGCTCTAGGAACTAGCCGTTAATAAGATGTCAGGGAGCACAGAATAAGCTGCACTGGTTGTTGCTCTCTACAATATTTATGAACGCTGTCTCACAATGAAAATTGAGAGCAGCTGATTTAGCACCAGAAGTTATTTTATGTATGCATTTTTAGCCTGATGTAGGTGTTTTATTGCATCAGTTCAGTTTGAGAAGTTACTTTTCAAATGACACGTACAGGTGGCATTACTAATCTATAGCCTAATAAGTAAAACATAAAAAATTAGGTAGGTGCTTATATTTGTTAGATCTCACATGTACAAGTGTGTATTAAACACGTGTGAATTGTAAATGTGTTTTTTGCATATCGTAACTCCCCTGAGACACCCTCGGATAGTAGGGTCATGGCCAGGGTCTGGCATTATCAATGGCAATCCTGACGCAATTAGGGTTAGGTGCCTTGTTCAAGGGCACATTGGGAGATTTTTTACCTTAATGGCTCAGGGATTTGAACTAGCAACCTTTCAATTACTGGCCCATGCTCTAACCTGTCGCCCATGTAGGCAATGTGTGTATGTAATTGGCACAGTCGCTGGAGCACCCACACAGTCACACACACACTTTAATTTTGATGAAAGTACCCAAAATCTCATGGCTGAGAGATTGTAATATAATTTTTCTGAACAGAAATGATAGATTTCTTCACTTTCCAATTCAGCACATCGTCACATCCATGCTACCTGATTAATAGGCCTACATGTAGGTAATAAAATTAAAAAAAACAAGATTCAACGTTGTCCAAGTAATTGATCGTATTAAAAAAAACACCACTCGCAACTTCAAGGAGAAACACAGAAACCTTACCAAACCTGAAAATCTGGTTTCCTTCACCTGTCACTTTATTCCTTTTTATGTCAGGTTCTGGTGTCCTGATGCAGTACTCTAAAACTGTCTAACAACCACCTAAACATACCAATAAGCACAGAGAGATGGGTCATTACCTGCTCTGCTCGCCATTTGAAGTTAAATGGCGCTAGACCGAGGTGTGTGTGAGACTATCTGTTGCTTGTTCAAGTGTTCAGGCCAGGACCTTTTGTTGTGCATTATGGAGGCCTAGTCTAACCTCTACTTTACTCTCTGATTGGCCACACAAAGCAGCAGCAGCCAGGTGAACATTAACTCTCCATTTTGTTTGCCTTTCCTGCCTGCCCATAACTAGTCATTTGTTGCTTTTTAAAAGCTAGCCTAGTCTACCTCTCTTCAGATCTGCATGGGAGTTGAAGTAGTCTATGAGCTAGGCCCTAATGCACAGCTTGGAATTTTGAGTATGGAACTGAGTGAAGCACAGATCTTTCTCTCTCGTGAATAATTTGTGGGCAACCTCACGTTGGCTTTACTCGGGCATCCATGAGAAGGTCAAAGGCATTGGCTATATACATGTAGGCCTATAAGAAATAGTCTACTGATTATGCCATTCAATATGAGCAAGCATAATGACCAGGCAGATACTTGGCAAGCTCTGTCTAGTTCCACATGTGCCTGAGCCTAATGCCCTGGCAGTGGGGATTAGTTAGGCTAATTTAAGTGGTGTACAGAGTGGCGTACAGACGTACATTGCTACTGCCGTGGGGAATGACATCACGTGTGTCTGTTTCTGTGTCAGTGTCTACTCACTGCAGTGACATTGCCAAACCGGTTAGACAGAGCAAAGCTGACCATGCGTGAGATTGTTGCAGCTGAAACAGGACGGCCTAGCCTATGTTCTGACTGTTCTAATGGTTATTTACATCTCCAACGTGCAGCAGCTACGTTAGTGTTTAGGTTCAGCCGTTCAAGCGGTGTGTTTTTCATGTTGTCACTTGTCAAGTTGAAGTTGTCATGATGTGTCTGGATGTATTAGTCCCTAGTGGCCGTCCCTGTCCTTCTCCTTGGTAGAGATATTGATCTGTATGTGTTTTATCGGCCCCAGAGGGCTTCAGTGTTGTCAGCACTCTCTAGTACAGTACAATACAAATCTGCAGTAGTAGTCACACCTCAACAGTCTGTCAGGCTGTTTTCCATGAGGAGTATGTTATTTTGTTTGACCTTCACTGACTTTGTTTTTCTCTTTTTTATAGGAATAATTCAAGTCCTTCACAGAAGTCAGGAATCCCAGACACTACTACTGACTGGGGACGTTACAAGGCCTATGGTCTTTTGAAGTGAGTAAGTAACCTAGCTGTTGGCCCAGAACTGGCTCTACTTAGTCCAAGTCATGCTCACTGGCCACCTTGCCAGGGCTGTTACCTTCTGATTGATACAGTGGTTCCTCCTTTAACACCCCCGCTTCATTGATTTTCCTCATTTTGATACGAGGGGGTATATAAGCCAACCCGACTTGCGGGAGGTGTGTGCACACTACAGTCAGATATTCTCAAATGAAAACTCACTCGATCACGCCCAGCGGTATCACCGAGGCTTTTCTACTTTACATACTGTGCATCAGTAGATAAAAGTTGCGAGGTTACGCCACGGGACTTGGAGGTAATATGTGGTTTAGTACGGTACCCTGCGTCACTACTTTATTGCTCCAGACCAGCACAAGGGGGAGTTAGAGCACTGATTATGCTTTTGGGTCCTACTGTGTCTCTAACTGACAATGAATGGGCGGCATAAACCTAAATAGAAACTGATAATTGTGCTCGACTTCAGTATTACTTACTAAAATGTTACACTAGGGTTTTTATTTTATTTTGTTAGGATTATTTTGCTCATACGGTAGTACTCTATGCCACTCCCGCCCGGTCACGTTGTACAGCGCCTGAGTGGCATAATGGTCTAAGACACTGCATAGCCGTGCAAGCTATGTGTTGCTTTACCACTCTCCATCACTGATGTGGAGTACACCTCCGCTTGTATGTTTTGTGCAGAGGGGGGCAACTCCCGTCTTTGTTTATTCACTGTTCTAAGCAGGCTAGTCTATGCAATCAACTTGTCTGCCATGGAAATTGATGTGAAGTTGTCCGTGGTCACATTTCTGCCTTTGCCCATGTAAGGCTCCCCGAGTCTCAAAACCACAGTCTCGGACAGTTGCTCACCCGCTGGCCTTGTCTCATCTTTCCCCAGATATGGAAAGCCATTGAGCAAGTACTTGGTTTTCGACACTGGCGGCTAACCAACATTTTACTGAAGTCACATGCACCATTATCAGTTTCTATCTGGTTTCTAGCGCCCATTCATTGATGACAGAATAGCCTATTTTAATTGTACGATTATTATGTTACTAGTTTTTGCTTATAGTAGCCAGAACAATGCTGCTGCGTGAGTGGTCATGTGCCTAATGCATGGACAACACGGATATTCTTGGAAAAAGTGGCATTTGGACCTCTTGAATTTGGAGTTATTTGACTAAGGTAAGTGTCATAGAAACTGCAGAATATTCTCTTTCAGATACTATATAGAAATGTGACTGAAGGAGGATTTGATAAAGCAATGCTCCTTTCCCCGCATCTGTCAATTACAAGATGCGCCCTTCTCTTCATGTACAATTTGACAATTGATATGCTTAATGTTGTCACTCATCAGGTTATTGTCGATTTAATCTTGTCTATAGGTTAACTCTATTATGTGAAATTGGTTTTGGTGTAGTTTCGATGTGCAGGTTGACTGGCATCATTTGTTTCCCCCTCATCAACTTGGCTAGAGTCAAGGATGTTTTTTATTATTCTAAAGGCCTTCTGCAACACATGGCATGTTTTCATTTCCCTTACAATAAATTAAATTAGTAATAGTTACAGTAAATAAAACAGTTCTGTAACAGCTTCTTTTTACAATGTAAAACGTCAGAGAATGGTATCAACCTGCAAGGTGTGCCATCAAATTATTAAAATGAGCGCCAACGCTGATAAATAGGCAGCACAAACTCATCATCACACTGTTGTTCACACTACTCATCATCATCACACTACTAGAGTCCTAATTTAAATTATATTGTGAAGTAACTTACACAATTATCGCCCATTTGCCACTCATTAAGTGGGCTGGCATCATTTGCTTTGCTAGATAGACAAGGATATGTTTTGCATTATTCTAAAGGCCTACTGCAATATGTAGCATGTTTTTGTTTCCATTACAATACATTTGATTAGTTATAGTAAATAAAACTGTCCCATAACCGCTTCTTTTTACAAATTTAATCATAAAAGAGAATGGTATCAACCCGCAAGGTATGCGGTCAAAGGATTTACTGCTGATTTTAATAGGCATAACACAAACTCATTGTGTTTCTAAATTAAATCAACCGCTTTACCCTCCTTATTCAGTTAGGCCTAATTTAAATGCAATTGTGAAGTAAGGTGCACAATTATCCATTTGTCATTCATTCAGTGAAGAGTGAGAGACTGCATTATTGCCTGGCTGGGTTCCAAAGTCCTACAGCACATTGTGTTGGCTGATTTTAAGTTAGGAATAGGTGTGAGGAAAAACAGGTAAAAAGGCTATAAAGTACTTTTCAGTGTGTGATTTTCAACTCTGACAAATGAGCAGTGTAAAATACAAACCTTTTTAAGGAAAAGTCAGGGAAGGAGCAGGTCATAGCTTTTTTGTGGGCTGATAATTAAAATCATAATGTGGCCTACGGCAGTTCAAGTGTTAAGAACTGGGGAGTTTTTCAGGATAAAAAATAAATGTTATTGACCTAAGCGCAGGCAAAATCGTAGAGGAGAACCTGGTTCAGTTTGCTTTCCACGAGACACTGTGAGATTTAATTCACCTTTCAGCAGACTATAACCTAAAACACAAGGCCAAATCTACACTGGAGTTGCTTACCAATAAGACGGGGAATGTTCCTGAGTCGCCATGTTAAATTTTTTGTCTAAAATCTGGCAAGACCTGAGAATGGTTGTCTTTTACTTTAAATTTTTTTTAACTAGGCAAGTCAGTTAAGAACAAATTCTTATATACAATGAGAGCATTCACCGGCCAAACTCGGACGACGCTGGGCCATTTTTGCGCCGCCCTATGGTACTCCCAATCACGTCCGGTTGTGAAAAAGCCTGAATACGAACCAGGGTATCTGTAGTGACGCCTCAAGCACTGAGATGCAGTGTCTTAGACCGCTGCGCCACTCGGGAGCCCCAGTCTTGCAATGATCAACAACCAATTTGACAGAGCTTGAAGAATAATGGACAAAGGTTTCACAATCCAGGTGTGGAAAGCTCCAAAGGTAATTCTAAATTGTGTTGACTCAGAGGGTTACCTATCTAATCAAGAAACACTATTTTTTACTTACTTTTTTATATTTTTTTTAACAAATGTTCAAATTTTTCTTCCACTTTGACATTGGAGTATTTTGTGTACATTGTAAAAATAAAAATATATAAAGACTATTAAATCCATTTTAATCCCACTTTGTAACACAACAAATTAAAAAAAGTCCCGGGGTGTGAATACTTACCGGCAGGCACTGTATTTCTATCTGGACGTTCCGCAACGTTTTGAATAGCTGAACGCAACCCTACCTTGTTTCTGCTCAGGTTAGTCACGTGGGCAGCAGGGAGAGAATCTGTTTATTTTGGTCAGGGGACTTTGTTCAGGGACTACTACATTCCAAAGTGCTGTACCTACCACTAACCGCCCTACCCATTTCCTGCTACGATATTCCAGGGCCACACCTACTCCACACAAATCACAAGCTGGGTGAACACAGCATTCTGTGTTGCTGCATTGACTGTTCAATTCTGTAGTGATCTTCATGGGATTGGCCCTTTGTGGTAATCAACTTTGTCAAGTCCTGATCCAGCCCTGGGTCTGGTTGCATCTGCGTCAATGAACAAACACTCCCACTGACTGTTTCTCTCTCAGTTCAAAGAGCTGCTCTGAGCTTCCCTGTATACCCTGTAAAGCTGTCCTTAGCTGTGATTACAGGAAAGGTATCTGATCACTTGAAGAGGTGATTGTTCCTGCGGGCCATATACAGACGTAGGCTTCCATTTAATATAATAAGTCACCGGCTACACTTGGCCTGTCCCATTGTCCAGAATAGAGAGTAACATAACTAACTGGTGCTTTGTTTATACATTGTTTGTCATGTAATAGGCTGTAATAAAGAACCCTACGTGATATTGCCTCCACATGTCAAAATCAAATTGTATTAGTCACATGCGCCGAATAAAACAGGTGTAGACCTTACAGTGAAATGCTTACTAACCAACAATGCAGTTAAACCGATAAGAAATAAAAGTAACAAGTAATTAAAGCGCAGCAGTAAAATAACAATCGCAAGACTATATATATATACAGGGGGGTACCGGTACAGAGTCAATGTGCGGGGGCACTAGTTAGTTGAGGTAATATGTACATGTAGGTAGAGTTATTAAAGTGACTATGCATAGATGATACGAGTAGCAGCGGTGTAAACGCGTGGGGGGAGGGGGCAATGCAAATAGTCTGGGTAGCCATTTGATTAGGTGTTCAGGAGTCTTATGGCTTGGGGATAGAAGCTGTTTAGAAGCCTCTTGGACCTAGACTTGGCGCTATGGTACCGCTTTCCGTGCGGTAGCAGAGAGAACAGTCTATGACTAGGGTGGCTGGAGACTTAGTCAAGTTTTAGGGCCTTCCTCTGACACTGCCTGGTATAGAGGTCCTGGATGGCAGGAAGCTTGTTTCTGTTAATAAGCGGAAGCTGTGCAGCTGGTACTGTGGTTGTAATTGGCTAACAAACATTTAGGACCTGTGATGCAACCCTGCTTGAATCTGTTTTCTAAAAGCTTGCTTGGAGCACATCAAAAAGACTGGGCAATAGACAAGTCAGCCCCTGACTCCTTTTGGCTGGGTTTTAAAACCCAGGCAGACATTCACACTGACATTGGTTCATTCCTCCATCACCTGGGCCTCCTCCTTCCATATGCTCTTTGATGATTTACACAGTCCCAATCTGAGTCTTAAAGATATTGTGGCTTGTAACACTAAATCTATTTGTTTGGGGGTGGTGAATGGAGGGAGAGGGGGTCTCGGATGGTTGATGGGCAGCTCTCGGGGAATTGTGGGGGAATCTTGGATGGTTGTTGGCCTGGCTGGTTCGGGTCCCTGATTTGACTTGGTGGGAGATCTGTCGACGTGCAGTTGGGCGGGGTGCTTGACCCTGGGTGGGAGTCTGCTAGATGACTTAATGTAAATGTTGAGCAACTTCACTGCAGGTTGTATGTTGTGTTATGGTTTGGTATGTTTGTTTTAAAAACAACTTGCTGCTGTCCCATGTGCCCAGAGTCCAAAATGAATTGTGTGTGTGATTGAACATGGCATTTGTTTCTGTGTCTGAAGTGGAAAGCTCAACATCGATTTCTTCCTGTCTGGTCAGGGTCAATTAACGCAGTGAAAACCACAGGTAGTTAGCAGCCAGTGCAGCCAGAGGATTAAGGGCCATGTTCATAACTTGGGAAGGTGAGAGACTGATTTCTAAACTCGGATAAACCATTTTGAATATGGGGCTAGAGCTATTCATTTTACCGTAACTAAACTGATTCTTCCTGATTGAGGCCTGTCTTAGTCTGTTGGGGAAATGAGAGGAAAGCACCATTTTACTACTCTGTGGCTCCTCTCCCCCTCTTACAGACTGAATGCTAGGCCTGATGGAAAGATGATCTAATAAGGTGTGAATTACTCTTTTTAACCAACACTCTTATATGAGGGATAAGGACATCTGATGATAGTATCCATTGACACACACACAGTCCTCTCATTCGTTTGTGTCTGGTGCCTATTTTATTCTGTTGTTAATTCTACTTCCTCATTTGCTCAGTTTCATCCCTTGTTTTGTCTGACTCAGGAGCTGTTGTCTGCTGTGCTTTGGACTCTGTGATGGCAAATCGGGGTAAGAAAAGTATGATTTCTATGTAGGCCTGTATCCTAGCCTATTCCTTTATGAAAATGGCTTTATTTCTAACATGTCATGCCCTTTTGTGTAAATGGCTTAGGCCTTATTGTCTAGGAAAATTAGATTTTGTAAGGGGTGGTCTTAGTGCAAAAGCTAAGTCAACACATCTGAAAGCCCACAGAAGACTGTTCTAGCTAGTTCTGATAAGTCTCACATGCGACAGTGTTGTGCTTTGGAGATTACTATCAGACATGGTATCAGGAAAGCCGAAAGTGGTGAGTCAACACTAATAGTGTAAAGTGGCTGCGCTGGCGATACTAGGCAGTCCTATCCATTATGTGGTTGGCGCAACGTGACACATAGAGGGGCTACGTTGCACCAACCACATAATGGATAGGACTGCCTAGTATCGCCAGCGCAGCCACTTTACACTATTCAACAGAGCTATTTGATTGGGCCTGTCCCAGAGCACACACCTGTATGGGGCTATCTGATTGGGTATTTCCCCAAGTAGAGGACACGCCTGTAAAGGTTAGGAAACGGCTGTTTTTCTCTACCAGCCCCACACAACCTTGGCTCTAGTCTCTTGTTTCAACCGCTGAAGGACCTCCGTGTGAGTCCATGGAAGAGGACACAGTATCTGGTCCAGACTCTGTAGTTGCTGCCTGTCCTTGTCACAGACCGATCTGTTGTTCTGTCCTTGGATGTATTGTTCTAATCTGTTAATTGATCTATGAAAGGCTCAACAATGGTTGTACGATCGGAGTATAGATGTGAGTAAAATACTGTTTCTGTTGGTGATTTTGATAGTTCTGTTGAATGTTTTTTGTATTATTTTCTGAAACTGTTGAACAATGTCAGTTATTTGTAAGGTGGTTTTATCTGAAAGACTGAATATGATAATTGAATGAGAGAGAGGTGTGACTTGTTTGTACTGTAAGCTGATCCACATCGTGATGGGTAGCGTGTGTGTGTGGCCTCCCTAAGCCAGGCAGTGAAAGATGTGGGGGCTGGTCTAGTGCAGATCTGGGTCCTCATTTATAAAACTGTGCAGAGGATTCACGTCAAATGGTGGCGTGCGGACGAAACAAAGTGCTTACGCACAAAAATATTCTGATTTATAACACAATGTGCACGCATATCCCACGCCGGTTTCCCTTCATAAATTGCGATCAACTCGAAATTTGGAGCGCCTTGTCCCACCCTTTTAACGGCCATAGTTGCCTATAAGTAGTCAGTGAAACGCCCCTAATTAATACTCATCCACACTAACTGCATGACGACAATGATGGCAAGTCCCGACAAAGGCACAAAAAAAATGGAAGTTCTTGTAGTGGAGGTTGAAGCAAGAAAATAAAAAAAAGTGTTTGGTGGACACAGTGTGGGCATTACAAATGCCAAAAAGGCGCTTGTGGCAGATGCTGTGAATGTTGCTGGCTCAGAAGGTCGGATCCTCTCAGAAATGGAAAAAGTGGTCCGGCATAAAAGTGGAGGCCAAAAGGCACATAGCCTTAGACAAAGTGTTTGTGCCACGGAAGGGGGAAAGGGGACACCGGAGCTCAACCCCCTTGATGAGCGACTTGCCGGTGTTATAGGGGAATCCCTCCTGAGTGGAGTAGTGACGGAGGGGGACACAGACAATTCAGGTATGTAATTTAGTTTTCCCTCGTTTTGAAAAGAGTAAACCAAAGTTGTTTTTAAACATTTATTTACACAAACAATTGACATTTTCTATTGTTTTTGGTCGCTGCATGTACCAACGGGGTCAGTGGTGCTGCAGCTGAGCAGGAACTGAGTGCGCCCAGCCTTCACTGCACCTCGTGCGTCACAACCCTACAGTGTCCGTGTCCACACAGATGCAGTCCTGCAAACGCAAAGAGACGCCATCGACGCTATTAACGAGATTGCCAAGGAGTTGAAGGAAATAATAAATGTTGTGTGTGATATTAGCTGTACATTGAAAGAATTACTCAATGAATAATGTTATTTGTTTCCATACCTTGTGTTCTTACAAGCAACGCATCACATCCACACGCTGGCTTATGGCAGCTGCGTTTGGTTCAAACGCCTGGGGATAGGGGTCGTGGTCGGAGCCAACACAACCAACAGCGTCAGGGGGTAAAGTCACGTTCCTTAGCTGTGCCACATTATGTATATCACAGCACACAGACCCCACAATGTCGCAGACCTATTCAGGCTTGTATAAAAGGTTTCCGCCAGGAGTGGAGGCAGTGCCATCTGCCCTTCAGAAGCCCGATGGTGCGCTCCACAACAGCACGTACCTGGCAATGGCGCACATTGTAGTTCCTCTGCGCTCTGTGGGTTGGAGAAAGGGGTGTGCAGCCACCGCTTGAGGGGATATCCACTGCCACCTGCAAGATTTAGTGAATGGGTTAGGCCCTGCAGTAGAGAAATTGCAATTGATTTAGAATTTCTAGATTACTCATCCGTAACTAGAAGCCAGCCATCACGCACAGCTCCGGCCTCAAGTCTGCACCCAATACTGCTGTTTCTCCATATGCATGAGTCATGGGTTGACCCAGGCCACCAAGCCACTACATTAGTCAGTACCATGTCCGCATCACATTTGATTTAGACATTAATGGAATGCGAATGCTTTCGATTTAATGAAAGCTAATTCATTCTCACTTGGTGACCTTATACCAACATGAGTGCAGTTAATAGCACCGAATACATTTGGGAAACTGGACATTGCTGCAAATTGCACCTTTTTTATTTGTCTGTTCACCCACCGTGTAAGGACACTTTTATCTAGAGGTGCATCAATCCAATTATACCTCCTAACACGTCTGGCATAACATGACTAAAGGTAGGTCAGGGATCTCTCAGCCATTCAGCCAATTCCCTTTGAAAAGTGCCGGTTGCCAGAAATCCGAGGGTTGTCGGGACTTGAAGTAGGACAAAATGTTATTATGCTCACTCAGCTGTGCCTCACAAGTATTACAACAAATAATCTATACCAGTGTGATCATATCCCTAACATTTTGAAATATCATTTTATAAATGGTCTGAGAAGAACAACATTGGTAGGGCAATTTCAAGCATAGCCAATATGCAGTGATAATGTATTGGGCTTGCATTTTGACTCAAAGCGATCTTGACTCAGAAAAGGTTGGTGACCACTGGCCTAGAGGAATAGACACACTGTCCACTAGCTGGGACAGATAAGGACAGATCTACTCAACCCTGTCCCTGACTGGCCTCCTCACCCTGGCTGGCTTAGTGGCCCAGCTCAGTATAAATATACCTCACTGATTTGATTAGATACCTGTCTCTTGAACTGTTCTCAATGGAGGTGTTTAAACGTGACTGATTCCCTCCCTGCCAGAGCCGTATAGGGCACTAATGGGGCCTTTTATCTCAATGGTGGTGGTTTTGGCAGTAACTGGAATGTCAGTCAGAGGCAGTAATTAGATATACAGTTGAAGTCTCGAAGTTTACATAGGTTGTTAAAACATTAACTTGTTTTTCAACCACTCCACAAATTTCTTGTTAAATTTGATCGATTATTTAGGTTCTAAAATACCTAAAGCTGGATTAGGAAAGTTGTTTGGACCAAGATTACAGGTAATTTATTAGATAATGTGTAGTCATGTTGGGCGAGTTGGAACCAGTGTTTTTCTGATTCAAACGCGCCAAATAAATTGACATTTTTGGGATATAACGACGAAATTAATCGAACAAAAGGACCATTTTGTGATGTTTCTGGAGAAATTGCAGAGCTACGTCAAATAACATAAATACTCATCATAAACTTTGATGAAAGATACATGTTTTACATAGAATTAAAGATACCCTTGTTCTTAATGCAACCGCTGTGTCAGATTTCAAAAAAACTTTACGGAAAAAGCAAACCATGCAATAATCTGAGATGGCGCTCAGAAAGAAAAGAAAAAAAATTCCGCCATGTTGGAGTCAACAGAAATCAGAAATTACGTTATAAATATTCCCTTTGATGATCTTCATCAGAATGCACTCCCAGGAATCCTAGTTCCACAATAAATTGTTGTTTTGTTCCATAATGTCCATTATTTATGTCCAAGTAGCTACTTTTGTTAGCGCGTTTAGTACACATATCCAAACGCTCGTGCAGGTCCAGGCGAACGTCGGAAGAAAACTTAAAGGTATATTACAGGTCGAAGAAACATGTCAAACTGAGTATAGAATCAATCTTCAGGATGTTGTTATCATAAATATTCAATAACGTTCCAACCGGAGAGTTCCTTTGTGTGTAGAGAAGCAATGGAACGCAGGTCGCTATCATGTGAAATGCGCATGACCAGGACCTGGCTCTCTGCCAGACCACTGACTCAAACAGCTCCCAACCCGGCTCCACATCACAGTAGAAGCTGCATTCAAGGTTCTACAGACTGTTGACATCTAGTGGAAGCCGTAGGAAGTGCAAACATATCCATATCCTACTGTGCATTCAATAGGCAATGAGTTGAAAATCGACCAACCTCAAATATCCCACTTCCTGTTTGGATTTTTCTCAGGTTTTTGCCTGCCATATGAGTTCTGTTATACTCCGACATCATTCAAACAGTTTTAGAAACTTCAGAGTGTTTTCTATCGAATAGTAATAATAATATGCATATATTAGCATCTGGGACAGAGTAGGAGGCAGTTCACTCTGGGCACGCTATTCATCCAAAAGTGAAAATGCTCCCCCCTATCCCAAAAAAGTTAAACAAAAATAGAACTGTTTGGCCATAATGACCATTGTTATGTTTGGAGGAAAAAGGGGGATGCTTGCAAGCTGAAGAACACCATCCCATTTGTTAAGCACGGGGGTGGCAGCATCATGTTGTGGGGGTGCTTTGCTTCAGGAGGGACTGGTGCACTTCACAAAACAGATGGTATCATTAGGAAGAAAATGATGTGGATATATTGAAGCAACATCTCAAGACATCAGTCAGGAAGTTAAAGCTTGGTAGCAAATGGGTCTTCCAAATGGCAATGACCCCAAGCATACTTCCAAAGTTGTGGCAAATGGCTTAAGGACAGCAAAGTCAAAGTATTGGAGTGGCCATCACAAAGCCCTGACCTCAATCCTCTAGAAAATGTGTGGGCAGAACTGAAAAAGTGTGTGCGAGCAAGGAGGGCTACAAACCTGACTCAGTTACACCAGCTCTGTCAGGAGGAATGGGTCAAAATTCACCCAACTTATTGTGGGAAGCTTGTGAAAGGCTACCCGAAACGTTTGACCCAAGTTAAACAATTTAAAGGCAATGCTACCAAATACTAATTGAGTGTATGTAAACTTTTGACCCACTGGGATTGTGATGGGGGGGAAAAAAGCTGAAAAATCATTGTCTCTACTATTATTGACATTTGACATTCTTAAAATAAAGTGGTGATCCTAACTGACCTAAAACAGGGAATTTTTACTAGGATTAAATGTCAGGAATTGTGAAACTGAGTTTAAATGTATTTGGCTAAGGTGTATGTAAACTTCCAACTCCAACTGTAAGCAATAAGAAGACCATATTGCCCTTGACTCCTGTGTGTGACTTGATAATTCATCAGTATTGTGGAATTTGTATTGTGTTGAGTCATGCAGTAGCCTATTTTTATTCAGCTCAACTGTTTTTTCATAGATGTGATGAGGAGAAAAAAACTCTACCTATTCATTATCACAGAATCTGTTTCCCTTGATAATTGTCAGTAAGGCCGGTATGGTTTTCTATAGAGACCAGCTGACAGCCAGGGATGGTTCCCAGGGTAGTGGGCCTGATTAGGACCTTTTATCAAAATGATCACCTATAGCCTCGCATTCCTAACATTCCTGCCTGTCATTTCCCCTTGAAAGAGCTCTTTTGTGTCGTTACCTGGTTCCACCTCTAGAGAGAGCTACAGCGGTGTGTGCTGTAGCTCAACAGAGGCAAAGGTTTTGGAATGGAGTAGTGTCAGATTTGAGAAGACGCGCACACACACATTCAATCTTTATTTTAAGTTAAGGTAAATCACTGTAGACATTCACAAACTGACGACTTCATTCAGAATAGTTGGCTACTTTTATGGGTTACACACGTAAAAATAGCTACTGTTTGAAACATTGACATAGGTTTGAACTTGTGTGAAGTAAGTTATCGAGCCAAGAATTGTTCCACCTGTAATTGAACGGTTTAGGCACGTGTCATATGTTCCGTGTCAACTCATTGACTTCATCGTAGTTGTCTCTGCCGTTGAGGTGCTTTACAGTGTCAACAAACAAGCTGCACATTCCCACAGACAACTAGTCTGTCAATCATTCATTGATTTATGGTGTACCTGTGTAGCTCAGTTAGTAGGGCATGTCACTTGTAGGTTCGATTCCCGGCACCACCCAGAAGTTTAAAAAAATATATAAAATAATATGCTCTCATGCCTCTAAGTCACTTTGGATAAAAGTGTCTGCCAAATGGTTTATTATTATAATTATTACTACTACACTGTGGCCAGTTTGTTAGGTACACCCATCTAGTATTGGGTCAGACCCCCCTTTGCCTCCAGAACTGCCTGAATTCTTTGGGGCGTGGAAACGTTGCTCAATTGGTTTCAAGGGACCTAACGTGTGCCAGGAAAACATTCCCCACACTATAATGCCACCAGCCTGTACCGTTGACACTAGGCAGGATGGGGCCGTGGACTCATGCTGCTTACGCAAAATCCTGACTCTGCCATCAGCATGACGCAACAGGAACCGGGATTCGTCCTCTGCTGCATTAGCCTATCTGTGACAAGGACCAATGAGTTGTGTGTTCAGAGATGCTGTTCTGGCTCACCTGTTTGGTTGCACGATTCCTTTCATTTCTCTTTCGACCTCTCCTCAAGAAACTGTATGCGCCCACAGGACTGGATGTTTTTTGTTTGTCGCACCATTCTCAGTAACCCTAGACACTCATGCTTGAAAGCACAGGAGGGCGGTCCGTTTCTGAGATACCGGAACCGGCACACTTGTCTCCGACGATCAGACCTAGGGCTGTTACGGTGACCGTATTACAGCCACAACGGCGGTCACGAGTCACGACCGCAGTCAAACTCCACGTGACCGTTTTGTCACGGTAACTAGGCTTGTCCAAGCTCTGATGCTGCTGATGGTCATTAGTAGTCTACCAAACTTGCAAACTGCCTGGTACTGAGCACTCTCTTGTCCCTCTCATCACTCTGACATCAATGCAAATGTAACGTTCAATCAAACAGTAACTGAATGCCTCGTTTCCTGTCTGCTTGCTTCATATAGCAAGCCACGGCCACGTCTGTTAGCGCAAACCATTTTATTCACACAGTTCAACTCAGGCTATGTGAGTTTGGTTGTCTTTTATTGTAGGCTAGTCTTTAATGGTTGAGTAAATGCATTTCTGTGACTGCGTAGGTTAATTAGGCTACTAATTCACTTAGTCTTAGGCAATTATAGCTAGGCTAGGGGAAGAAGCAACTGTTGATTCCTTCATGCTCCCAATCATAGTATGAGATGGACTTTCTGCACGTTGCTATTGGTATTACTTAGAGAAAACATCTATCATCCAGCAGGGGTGACTGTGTTTCATAGCAGTTTATCACATTTTTAGGTTGGCTAATCTGTTTTATGTATTGCCACAGACTGAGTTTGAGTGTAGGCATTTATTCATCTCTGCAAGATTTTTTTCCCAGGAGTGATTCAAAATGAACGATAGTTTGTTAGGCTATAGGCCTAGCTATTCACAAATTGGCCTCGCAGTCAACCAGGCAACGCTGACTGGTCTGGCAATTGTCAAATCTGCTCTTGACGAGATTGTCAGTAAATGGAATGTGTTTGCGGACTTGAAGGGGTTGCACATCCCGCTCTGACATACCTTCTTCTTACCTCCATCCCTCTAACTAACCTTATCCCCTTAGCTATTTCTCCTCTCCCCCTATCACTCTAAACAGACTGATTACATGTAACCACACCACTCACTGCTAATACAGTTCAGTACAACAGGACTGAAGGAAGATTGCTGTTCTCCATGCTCAACAGGGATTTCTGACTGACTGACACATTAAGCATTGACTGAAATCTCCTGCTCCTTTGTCAGTTCACTTCCCCCAATAGTCCCACTGTGAAAGAATGGCCCATTTTAGAAAGCAGAAACACCTATTGAGGAAATATGTGCTTCGGTGTAGAATTTAGCGTGCCCTGAGATATTGTGGTGGTGTTGATTTAGCATTGTGTTGAGGTTGGGGCATCTTAGGTGAGCTGCTATGCTAGTTTCTTCTCTCCTCCTCAACAGTTCTCTCCTCAAACTGTCCATCCAAACTAATCTATCCATAAAATAAGAAAAGTGTTTCAATTAAGCTGTCAGCAACAGCTCTAACATTCAGCTGGCCTTCTGTACAAACAACACATGCACATTATCGGCTATATGGTTGACTTCGAGTGTGCAATACGACACCTGAGTGACATCACATCCTCTCTGCCTGGTGCGGCGCTCCACCTAGACTCGTCTCACCTTCCACCACTTCTCATGTTACAGAGAGGGAGAGACCTCCCCTCCAGTTACCAACCACTTTTCCTCAGGAGAACTGGGATCAAATACTATTTGAATTCTCTCAAATAGTGTTTTGCCTCCTGTGAACTTTGCCATGAGGAATGACAGGCTTCGGAGTCTGCCTGGTATGCCACTGCCTTATAACTGGTGTACCTTATTTATGAAGTCAGCTGCACAGACCAGGGGAGGAGGGACTTTGCAAATTGAGTGAGTGAGTGAGAGTGTGTGTGAGAGAGCGAGACCAAAACACACAGTGAAATAGACGGAGGAAGGAAGAGAACAACGTGAGCCAAGGTAGTAGGAGAGTCTTGGGTTACAGGAGCGTTAAGGCGGTTGGGTTTGTTGGCGAGGATCATAGCAGGGGATCTATTTGTCCTCTGTCTGTATCCCTCCCGACCGTGGACCCCAGGAGAGTTAGGGGCCGGTGGGCCAGAGGGGACAAGGGCGTGGGGTAGCATGGGACAGAGTGCCAGCGACGCGGAGACAGTGCCCCGGCAACACCAACCGCAACCTGCTCAACACAACACTGGTGAGTCCAAGGACAGAACAGGAACCTGTACAGAACCTGAGGACATGAGCTTTTGTATTTGTTTTTGGAGGAGGAGTTTGAAGTAGCCGACTCAGGAAAGCGCTATTTGTTTGTTTTAGCGTGGAAGAACCTGCTTTTGTATTGCTGTCTATGGACGAGGAGTTTGTTTGTTGAATGTTTTGTAGAGAACTGTTTGTTAGCATGGAACAGAAAGGGTAGGTGGATATGGAAGAAATGTGTTGCAGGGGTTTTTGTGTTGGGAAGCGAGACAGAGAGAGAGGAGGCGGAGATGGGCAGGCACAGACAGGTGAGGGAATGTATGCTGATGGAATGTGGTGATTGTGTAATACACCAACCTCACCGACCCACACTGCTGTCTAAACTCCTCTTTTTCCCTCGCTCTCTCCCTCCCCCCTGTTTTTACAACGGAACATGGGATTCTTTATTAAAAACAGGGAGTGCAAGGCACCAGGCTGTATCACAACCGGCCGTGATTGGCAGTCCCATAGGGCGGTGCACAATTGGCCCACTTCGTCAGGGTTTGGCCGGTGTAGGCCGTCATTGTAAATAAGAATTTGTTCTTAACTGACTTGCCTAGTTAAATCAAAAAATCTGCCGTTGTCTGTGTCTCAGGATTCCATCTCTTATTATGGTGCTGTACCGTTTGCCTAGCCTAAAGCCCCCATCGTTCCTCTCTCTAATATACAGAAACCTGTTTTTGCCTCTGTGTCTGTCAGAGGGCGGAACACATGACTGTTGAATTTGGACAACTTGACTGCTCCATAGTAAACTGTGCAGGGAGGGGTCTCTTGATGGTGTGGTGGCTCAGTGTAGTTTATTAGGCTTGGATTGTGAGTTCTAGTCAGTGAGAAGAACACATTACAGTTGGATTTAGGCCTAATTGTCTCTGTACTATGCTGAGTTTAGGTGGGGGTGGTGGCTCATCTGAGATTGTCTTAGACAGGTTGGAATAAAGCAGCATGCTAATTTCTGTGGACAAAGTCATCTCTATATTATCCTGCTTCTTCTTGTGCTCAAGTTTATTGGGCTTGTATTGTGAGTTTCTAATCCGTCTTTAACTTAGCCCCCGTAGGTTTATTTGCTTAGTAAAAATGTGAACCACATGACACGGTCTGGTCAGTCAGTGTTTGCTGTGTAATGTTGTGGACTTTAATAGGTTAGCATTGTTTTGTTGTGCACTGTACATTCAACTCTTTAATAACTAAACAAATTGTGTGCCTTGGTTTAGCTATTTTTTTCTGAACAACTGGGTTTTATATTGGAGCCCGTTGGGGAATGTTAATGTAGTGTAGGCCTAGTATTAGTTGGAATTGCGTACTTTACACTGATTGACTTGGTAATGTAGTTATTACATACAATAAACTTGTAACACATGGTGACAAATACAGTGCAGTACATTCGGAAAGTATTCAGACCCCTTCCCTTTTTCCACATTTTGTTATGTTGCAGCCTTATTCTAAAATGTATAAAATAAAAAACGAATCAATCTACACACAGTACCCCACAATGACAAAGCGAAAACAGGTTTTTAGAAATATGTGCAAATGTATTACAAATTTAAAAAAAACAGATACATTTACATAAGTATTCAGACCCTTTGCTATGACACTCGAAATTGAGCTCAGGTGCATCTTGTTTCCATTGATCATCCTTGATGTTTCTACAACTTGATTGGCATCAACCTGTGGTAAATTCAATTGATTGGACATGATTTGGACAGGTACATGCCTGTCTATATAAGGTCCCACAGTTGACAGTTCATGTCAGAGCAAAAACCAAGAAATGAGGTCGAAGGAATTGTCCGTAGAGCTTCGAGACAGGATTGTGTCAAGGCACAGATCTGGGGAAGGGTACCAAAAAAATGTATGCAGCATTGAAGGTCCCTCAAGAACACGGTGGCCTCCATCATTCTTAAATGGAAGAAGTTTGGAACCACCAAGGCTCTTCCTAGAGCTGGCCGCCCAGTCAAACTGAGCAATCGGGGGAGAAGGGCCTTGGTCAGGGAGGTGAACAAGAACCCGATGGTCACTCTGACAGAGTTCCTCTGTGGAGATGGGAGAACCTTCCAGAAGGACAACCATCTCTGCAGCACTCCACCAATCAGGCCTTTTTGGTAGAGTTGTCAGACGGAAGCCACTCCTCAGTAAAAGGCACATGACAGTCCGCTTGGAGTTTGCCAAAAGACACCTAAACAAGTTTCTTTGGTCTGATGAAACCAAGATTGAACACTTTGGCCTGAATATCAAGCGTCACAACTGGAGGAAACCTGGCACCATCCCTACGGTAAAGCAAGGTGGTGGCAGAATCATGCTGTGGGGATGTTTTTCAGCGGCAGGGACTGGGAGACTAGTCAGGGTCGAAGGAAAGATGCACAGAGCAAAGTACAGAGAGATCCTTGATGAAAACCTGCTCCAGAGCGCGCAGGACCTCAGACTGGGGTGAAGGTTCACCTTCCAACAGGACAACAACCCTAAGCACACAGCCAAGACAACAACAGGAGTGGCTTCGGAACAAGTCTTTATGTCCTAGTGGCCCAGCCAGAGCCCGGACTTGAACCCGTTCGACCATCTCTGGAGAGACCTGTAAATAGCTGTGCAGTGACACTGCCCATCCAACCTGACAGAGCTTGAGAGGATCTGCAGAGAAGAATGGGAGAAACTCCCCAAATACAGGTGTGTCAAGCTTTGTAATGTCATACCCAAGGAGTGTCGAGGCTGTAATCGCTGCCAAAGGTGCTTCAACAAAGTACTTTAAGGGGTCTGAATTTATGTACATTTAATATTTTGTTTTATTCTTAAAAGCTGTTTTTGCATTGTCATTATGGGGTATTGTGTGTAGATTGAGGGGGGAATTTTTTTTAAATACATTTTAGAATAAGGCTGTAACGTAACAAACTGAAAAAAGTGAAGGAGTCTGAATTCTTTCAAGATGCACTGTAAGTGTAATTGTATTTCTTTAGTACAGTACTCTCCTGTGCATGCTTCCACTGCATGCATGTATGGTATACCACCACCGTGCTATGCTCATAGTAATAGAATGTCATTCGAACTTCATGGCTACACTACTCAATGCAGTTGTCGGAGACTTTGTTGACTCAGTGCGTGTCATGTCATTGTTATGGGTCCTTTACCTTATGGACCATTCAGAATGATTGCTGGTTGAGTTAGAGCAAACCAAGGCTTCTCTAGCAGCTCTCTCTGCTTCTCTCTGCTTGTCATGTTCACCACGAAACAATGGGTACATTCACCTTGACAATATTGTCACAGATTTCTGTTCAAACAAGACCTGTGTGTGTGTACTATTGGTGTGTTGTAAAATATGTAGCCTGCATGCCAGTAAGACAGTGCTCAGCCTGTAGATGGATGTCAATCTGTTTATCTTTGATGGCATGTCAGTCCCTGGGGAGCAGTGGTTACCGTCAGTCAGTCCAGGGTTGTTTGACTCTGCCGTCACCTTTTATTCCCCAACTCTGATACCTGCCTTCTCTTCTCACGTTGTCGCATTCTATTGTAACACAAGGTCGCCTCGCCCCACACAGACAGAGCCCCTTCCAGCACCAATTAGTGTCTGTCTGTCCAGGATACAGTAAGTGTCAGGAACAGCTGTGAGGCTAATGTGTTTGACAGAGGGAAGCTTCAACGCCCACCACCGCTCCCTGTCCCCCGCATCACTGCAGTGCCATACAGTTCAGGTTAGGACCTCTCCGCGGTCAACTGGGGATCACACGAGACCCATATAGGAACTAAACGGACAAACAGACTATATCTGAAAGAGATACATGCACCTGACAACATGGTTGTGAATTTAAATGGACTTAAAAAGGAACACTCATTTGAATGAGATTAATCATTCACAGCAACGTAAACTAAGGCTTAGACTTAATCCGAAATGAGTTAATGTACTATACAATGTAGCTAAGCTAACAGCTATGGTAACTTGGCATAGTGATTGCTGGTGTTTTGAAGTTCAGTTAGTATTGATAGTTCTGGTGACCATGATAATGTATGATTCCTCAGTTGTTCCTGTATGGAACTGTCTGTACCCAAATGAAATGTAATATCCTGAGCTTTGCTGCTGCTACATTTAGCTTAGACTAACCTTGAGAAGAACTACAGTATTGCTGGGAACTGCATCTCTGAGTGTTCACTGTTTCCAGACCAGCACAATTACCATGTGGCCTGGATGTGGAACTACAGTATTTACAGTATATATTATACATACTAGATGCATGTTTTCAGATGAATATTGGCATTAGGTCTGACATAATCTGCAGGCTAGATGCTACAGACAAAACAACAACTGACCTCAAAGTTCTGGTGGGATTCTCTAATTGTTTTGTTTTTGCTGGCACTGACTGGCTTGTCTCGCTCACTCTCAAACTGTTTTCTGTGGAACTGGCGCCTGCCTGCCACAGGGATATCAACACTCTAATTTTCCCCTTATGAATCCTAGCCCCGTCTCGCACGACTTGCCATGTCTTGTCTCCAACCCCTCTCTTTTTGCTGTTTTGCTCTCCCGCTTTCTTTCTCTTTCCTCTCTCTCCCTCTCTCTACTAGTCTTTTAAAACATTTATCTATTTGTTTAACAAACACCCTTGCCCTCAGTGAATTTCACTGGTAACCTGTTTTTAGCATTAGTTTACCTATTCATACTATTTAGGGGCATAATATACCTGTCTCTGTCTGTCTGTCTCTGTAAAATTATCAATCAAGTGAATTCGATCTGTTGCTCTCCGCTTACCTTTCATCCCTCTTTCTCATGCCAGGGTGTTTTCTGGTAAGAGTCAGAATACAGGGGGATGAGGGAGAGATGGAAGGAGTGGGATGGATGAATGAATGAATGAAATTGAGGATGCAAATTGCCACTGTCCTAAAGTGTGACCCATAGACTGGATTGTTGTGACCTCAACAATATAAGGCCGATGACTGTAACATATGTCTGGTGTTTTTATATAGATCTCATGCTATTCAAAGCTTCCTGGTTTGTTCCTTAGGGAGTGACTCAGTAAGTCAACCATCAACATGCTGTGTATCCTAAGCACCGTCCTCTTGTGCAGCAAGTGTGTGTATGTGTGGTTGACTCATCACCTAAGAATGTGTGGATATTTCACGCCCATAATGAGTCTTCCTTGCTCTATTGCATGGTTTACAGCAGCATGTGATGTCATCAGCTGGAGACCAGTTATGAGTCATGGTTTCTGGGAGACTAACCTTATCCTCTCCAATGTGTTGCTTGTTTGTTTATTCTGCTCTCTGTCTGCAGTTTCTGTAGTAATTATGTTTGTACTCTTGACAGGAAGTGTGTTGGGCTTATGTTTGTATTGAAACCATCCCACTCTGTCTTTCCATTCTGGTGGGGAGAAGTCTCAGTTCAATGTTAGGAACTCGGCAGCCAATAAGAGTGGAATTCAGAGCAGCCTTCAGCTTTAAGCCTGGCTCAGTCTGTATTGTGGTCTAGTATAACACACTGTACAGTCGTTGCAAAACGTTTTGAGAATTACATAAATATTAATTTTCACAAAGTCTGCTGCCTCAGTTTGTATGATGGCAATTTGCATATACTCCAGAATGATATGAAGAGTGATCAGATGAATTGCAATTAATTGCAAAGTCCCTCTTTGCCATGCAAATGAACTGAATCCCCCAAAAAACATTTCCACTGCATTTCAGTCCTGCCACAAAAAGACCAGCTGACATCATGTCAGTGATTCTCTCGTTAACACCGGTGTGTGTGTGTTGACGAGGACAAGGCTGGAGATCACTCTGTCATGCTGATTGAGTTCAAATAACAACAAAAGCTTCAAAAGGGGGATGGTGCTTGGAATCATTGTTCTTATGTCAACCATGGTTACCTGCAAGGAAACACGTACCGTCATCATTGCTTTGCACAAAAAGGGCTTCACAGGCAAGGATATTGCTGCCAGTAAGAGTGCACCTAAATCAACCATTTATCAGATCATCAAGAACTTCAAAGAGAGCTGTTCAATTGTTGTGAAGAAGGCTTCAGGGCGCCGAAGAAAGTCCAGCAAGCGCCAGGACCGTCTCCTAAAGTTGATTCGGCTGCGGGATCGGGGCACCACCAGTACAGAGCTTGCTCAGGAAGGGCAGCTGGCAGGTGTGAGTGCATCTGCACGCACAGTGAGGCGAAGACTTTTGGAGGATGGCCTGGTGTCAAGAAGTGCAGCAAAGAAGCCACTTCTCTCCAGGAAAAACATCAGGGACAGATTGATATTCTGCAAAAGGTACAGGGATTGGACTGCTGAGGACTCGGGTAAAGTCATTTTCTCTGATGAATCCCCTTTCCGATTGGTTGGGGCATCCGGAAAAAAGCTTGTTCGGAGAAGACGAGGTGAGTGCTACCATCCGTTCTGTGTCATGCCAACAGTAAAGCATCCTGAGACCATTCATGTGTGGGGTTGCTTCTCAGCCAAGGGAGTGGACTCACTCACAATTTTGCCGAAGAACACAGCCATGAATAAAGAATGGTACCAACACATCCTCCGAGAGCAACTTCTCCCAACCATCCAGGAACAGTTTGGTGACGAACAATGCCTTTTCCAGCATGATGGAGCACCTTGCCATAAGGAAAAAGTGATAACTAAGTGGCTCGGGGAACAAAACATTGATATTTTGGGTCCATGGCCAGGAAACTCACCAGACCTTAATCCCATTGAACTTGTGGTCAATCTTCAAGAGGCAGGTGGACAAACAAAACCCCACAAATTCTGACAAACTCCAAGCATTGATGATGCAAGAATGTGCTGCAATCAGTCAGGATGTGGCTCAGAAGTTAATTGACAGCATGCCAGGGCGGATTGCAGAGGTCTTGAAAAAGAAGGGTCAACACTGCAAATATTGACTCTTTGCATCAACTTTGCATCAACTTCATGTAATTGTCAATAAAAGCCTTTGACACTTATGCTTGTAATTATACTTCAGTATTCCATAGTAACATCTGACAAAATTATCTAAAAACACTGAAGCAGAAATCTTTGTCGAAATTAATATTTGTATCATTCTCAAAACTTTTGGCCACGGCTGTACTTTAACATAACAATTGAATGTAGCACCAACCAGCTCAGGCCTAGTTCATACTGTAACGTTACTGTTGAAGACATACTGTAGAGTTAGTTAGGGCCCAGTCTATAGAGGAAAATCGATCCCTTTTTACGAATAGGGCAGCAGTAGGTCTATTATCATTTTCTATCCCCCTTGCCTTCATCTTATGTCTTGTAATAAGCATCATGCCACTCCCCTCCCTCTCTCCCTCCCTCTCTAGATGATGAGGTGGACTTGCAGCATAGTACGACAGGGAGCGAGGGGGGGAACTCATCAGGCGAAACCCCTCCCTCCAAACGCAAGGGCAAGTTCTCCAGCTTCGGCAATATGTTCAAGCCCTGGAAGTGGAGGAAGAAGAAGAGCAGTGAGACGTTTCTGGAAACCTCAATAGGTACCTACCCTTTATAAATAGTAACCTTGATGTATGGATTGTACAACTGTAAGGACCTGTTATTTTAAGTCAGCTCAAGTCTTCATGGTCTCAGACAATGTTACTCATCAAGCCACTTCAGTTACGGGAAAATTAAACATTTGTTTACTTTCAGTGTTGGAGAGGAAGATCTCGGTAAGGAGACCTCGTCAGGAGCTAATCGACAGGGGAGTGCTGAAAGAACTTCCAGAGAATGGTATGCAGACCAATGCCTGTATCCACAAAGCCTCTCCGAGTAGGAGTGCTGATCTAGGACCGGTTTAGCCGTTTAGATCATAATGAATATGATTATATGGAAATATCCTAGATCTGCACTCCGACTCTGAGATGCTTTGTGCATACGGGCCCTGATAGGCAAAGGACCTACAGAGATACTGGTAGCCTATATTTTATCAACGAGTAACAAAACTATAGTAGGGTAACAATTTTAGAGAATATTGATGTCGAGAATATCTTTGCTGACCTCAGATTCCTTATCAGTATGTGTTTCTGTGTGACAGAGAGCAACGATGTGAACCACTCCAAAGTTCCGGGGGTGAAGAATGGCCAGCCAGTATCCATGGACGTTGACCGGGTCTCAGAGTTAGGGGTCAGGGGGTCGCGGGGGGAGCCAGGCCCAGGGCTCAACCCCACTTGGTTGCCCCAGGGAGTGGACCCCCGGCGGGGCACTGTCCCTTCAGATGACCCCCGGAGCAGGAGCAGGGTGCCCTCCGATGCCTCTCGCTCCAACCGAGCCCCACTGGACGTAGACTCGCACGCCAGGCTATCGGCCATAGATCTGGAGAGACGGAGCAGACTGCCCTCTGACGTGTCGGGGGAAAGGAGGAAAGGAGGGTCACTACCGAGAGGACCTGCTCCTGAGGATGGGAAGCACCGGAGAGAGGGGAAAGAGGACAAGCGAGAGGAGAGGAGAGATGGGAAAGAGGAGAGGAAAGGAGAGAGGAGAGATGGGAGAGAGGAGAGGAGAGCGGATGGGAAAGGGGAGAGGAGAGATCCTTGTGATGAGAGAGAAAGAAAGGATCAGAGGGAGGAGAGAGACCGGGAGGGAGGCGAACGGAGGGATGATAAAGACAACAAGGAAAAGAGAGACAGGAGAGATGACAGGGAGAGGAGAGAAGATAGGGAAAGGAGGGACAGAGATAATCGAGAGGAGGACAAGGAGAAGAGAGATGGGAAGGGAGAAAAAGATGACCGGAGAGAGGGAAAAGAGAAAAGAGACGAGAAGAGAGATGATCGAGAGAGGAGGGATGACTGGGAAATAAAAGATGACAAGAGAATCGATTGTGAAAGGAGAGATGCTCGTGATCGCAGGGACGATGGTGAGGAGAAGGATAGGAGAAGGAGTCCTAGGGCTGGGAAACCAGAGACTATCTTGAGACCTGTAGAAGGGAGTCGTCCGGTGGTCAGACCCCACTCTGAGATGGAGCTGAGGCCCAGTCTCCAGAAGACCTCCTCAGAGGACCTCCGTACCAGGGTCCGCCCTGCCTCCGAGACTTACTGTGGAAGCACCTTGCCCAGGTACATACCATCTGAGGAGACCAAACGAGGGGAAACCCGCGGAAGAGCAGGTAAGAAACTGCCTGGGATGTATAAGTAAATCCTCTCACTTGTACGTCTGAAGGTTGCTCTTCAGTTGTTGAAGTTCAACAATTATTATTGGAAAAAAGCATTTTAAAGCAGTTTATTGGGCACTTTGCAAGGCAATGTCTGCTAGTTGAGTGTCTAGAAGATTCTTTCCATTCTACTGTGTTGTATATACGGTAACTCGTAAATCTCCTTGTTCTCATCCCTGTGAAAGGTGTGAGGACTTGACCAGTATCCGTCTTTAGTTAGTTAATCTGTTAAAAAGCTGCTTATTGTCTAACGTTGAGTTGCAGCTTATCTCAGCTCTGTGTTCTATGTGCTCAGCACTGTACAGTAACAGTGTGTGTTTTTGAGGCTGCACTTTGAGCCCCAAGGACCAGGTGGAATAGAAACACTTATTATCCTTCTGACTTCCTGTCTGTCTCCGTGTTTTGTCTCTGTCGATCTCCATGTTCTGTCTGTAGAGTCCACTGGTGTCCGCTTCGCTCCTGGCCCCACCCCAGACTCTGACTCCGCCTTTAACTCCTCCTCCTCCCGGAGAGCTCAGCCTCCTACCAAACAGGCCATGCTCCCTCCCAAGGGCCAACCCACCACCACCTCCTCCACGGAGCCTGGCCGGACCTCCACCCCACCTTCCTCCTCCTCCTCCTCTACTTCCTCCACCTCCTCTGCTATAGCGGTGGCCAAGCCACCCAGGACTGTTTCCCTGGTCATCAGTGATGACCCTCCTCCTCCTCCCAGCCCCGTCCCCCCTGCGCGGTTTAGCCATGTACCCCCATCCTTCACCCCGGGAGAGTCGGCCACCCCTCCCCCTGTACCCCCCCATGCCAAGCAGCCACCTGTACCCCCACCCAAACTCACCAACCGCAACAGCAACCCCGCTCTGCTTGGTGAGTTTACCCTGCCTCTGCTCCCTGTTTGTACTGCTGTTTCACAACATAATGTACTGGTTATCATTGTTTTACGTAGGTTTATGGATGAGGTAAGTCCTGTACCACTCAAGTAAAGTGTTACAATTACATTTGACCTTTTTGAACCCAAATCAATGACTCTGGTGTTTCTAAGTGTCCTTTGCTGTTTCAACAGAATATGTCCTCCTGCAGTATAGTGGTTGGTCTCGATGTGTACTGAAACACAGTGTTCTATGCAGTACCTAGGCCTTTTCTCAGTTGGATTTGCTCAACTCTTGCATCCTCTCTCACATCCTTTTGAAAAAAGTCAAAGGTAATCGAGGAGAGGGAATGTGGAAGAAAATGCGTTTGTATGAAATGACTGATCTCCACGCACATCAGGCTAATTACTTTTACAAGGGTGGATCCCAAAATAAATGTATAAAGTGATATGTTTTTATGTTAGTTGTGCAAGACATTTTTATAGATAAAACGATAAGTAGCATATCGTTTTTAAACGTTTGCATCATTTTCTCCTTCGAGAAAACAATGGTATGTGGCAGATTTCGAAACTCTTCCGTAAAGGACTTGAGTAGAATATACTTGTGCTTCCTCGCCAAAACAAGGCTATTGAGGAGGGCAGGACCATCTTCCATTTGCCTAACGAATTGACACGTTCCTCGACCACTCATCGATATTCCGGTCACAGAGGAGAGAGGGCGGAGGACAGACTTATGTCCAAACAAGAAAAGGCCCTAGTCTGCAGTTTGTGTACAGCGAGACAGTCTCCAAAGAGAGGGGCAGGCAAGGGCTTTTCTTTACCGGGTTTATTCAAGCTCCGCTCTCACATACACACACACAATGCTGTGCTGGCGCTCCTCCAACATGCCTGGAGCAACTCCAGAGCATCCACGGCTCTGATTGGCTGCCTCAGTTTTCCACATCCTCTGCCCCAGCTGCCCTAGGTCTGGAGCCCATTCCAACAGTCTGTATAGTAACAGTTGTTGTGACTAGGGCTGTTGTGGTGACCGGTAATTAGTAGCCTACCAAACTTGCTAACGGCCTGGTACTCAGCACTCTATTATCCCTCTAATCACTCTGACATCAATGAAAATCTAATCAAACACTTCATGAGATGCCATGAGCTCATGTTGCGCAACATTTCTATAGGCTATGAAATTGTGCGAGAAATGGTGATGGCCTCTATTAAAAAGAGGAGGATCCCATTCGATTTCTATAGGCTAGGCCTAGTGTATTTATTTCTCAACTTTCCTAATATTAAGCACATTGCTTATCTTTACAACAGGTGTATAGCCTACCTGGCTGGCATTAAAATGAACTACAGGAAAAGCATCCTCCATTCACTATTTAAGTGTAGAGATTACATGTATTTTTTCACCTGCCCCTGTTTCAAAACAGATGCATGATAATGGTCCAATCTAAATCAAAACGGATTTCACACTTATATGTAAAGTTAATACTAAATCATGAATAGTCTGATGGATGACAAAATTAGCCTATCACTTGTGAGTTAGATATTATCACTTGTGTATGATGCCCAGCTTAAGGCAAGAAACAAATCCTTTTTTATTATTTTAACTTTTTCGAATCCTAGTCCACACCTCATGTAGCCTAGCCCATAGGCCAATATGTTTTGATAAGGTTTGCGTCACAGCTAAAGTGACCAAATCAGGGAGAAGCCCTTCTCAGGGAGAAGCCCTTCTCAGGGAGAAGGGCTGCAAAAGGCATGGATTTTTTTTAGGGTGCATTATTTCCACACAAAGAGGATTCTGCCGGGAAATTCAAAGCATTATCAGGTGCTTCTCAAATTGTGAACGAGAAACTGACGAAGTGTGAACAGTCTGCACAAAAAACAAAGCAGAGCTCATGCCTTTCAAGTTACCTCATGCCTTTCATCATTAGTCGCATCATGCAGCCTTACAAAGTATTAAAAATCTAAAAATCCAGCCCAATGTTTGTAGAACAACTAAAGTTACATTATTAACTCTAAATTAACCATATAGGAGTACCTATTTAGTTGTTAACCGCTCAGCATATGTCCGCACTCCCTCAAATCATTTGGAGAAAATACCCATTATTTTTATTCAGCTTTGTTCAATTGTATTCTTCTTACTATAAAATAATGCCATGGAATTCTAAGCAAATCTTGTCTGCTAAATGAACTAGTGTAGCCCACAGCCATTTGGCATAGCCAGATCAGTACAACTCAGTATGATATTCTGTTCTTATGAAATGGACTACATTTTCTTCATATCATGTTTCTTCAGACCTGTCTAAAATAAATAATGGATTTATTGTGAAGCTGTAGGCTATATTACATGGTTTTATTAGACTTTTGAAAATGTAAATGTTCCAAAGGTCCACATCAGTGGCTTGTAGGCTGTGTGGAAGCCAGGAGATGCTAAATGTGTTTTTTAATTAATGGTCAATTACCATGAGACCGACAGTTTATTTTCTTGACAATCGCCCGGTGACGGAATTTTGTGACCGCCACAGCCCTAGTTGTGACACAATTAGAAAAGTCCTATGCCATTCTGAAGGCATAGTCCTCATAGATACGTTGCTCCATTTTACAATAGCATCTGGCTGACAGTTGTGTACAGCAGAAATGATAGTTAGTATTCATTATGTGGATCTCCTCCCTGATAGGCATTCTGAGTCTGTATTCTGATTGGCTGCTACACTGACACACAGTGCATGTCTCCTGGCTAATCCCAAGAGTGGCGTTTGTCAATGGTTATGTAACCCTGTCATTGGTCGTAAACCATACAGGATCCACAGAATACAAACATCCATTCTGTCACTGCAAGAGAGAGCAGGTTTATGTATCACAGTATATACATACAATAGGCCAACGTCCTCACCAGTCTGTCAACAGACAATCATGCTGCCTGGCAGTTTTCTATATCCGAAGCCTGTCTTTAGGTTAGATATTAGATATAATAAGATGTTAGATATTGAGGTAACAATCTGCCTAGCTGGGCAACAGTGGCCAGTTATTCAATGTCTCGCACCGTCAACCAGTCCGCTGAAGGCCTTGACCTCTGACCTCACTCATCTCTGGCAGCGTCCACATTGAACAGAGCCTCAAGGGTCCACGGTCCCCATCCTCCGCACTACTGGACAAGTTGAAGAAGGCAGGGGGAGCTGGGCCTCTACCTCTCCCTGTCCACCTACTACCTCCGCTACTGACGAGCTGAACAAGCCTGTTCAGATACCCTGTCCTGAGGGGCACAAGCCTGCCATGCCACGCTGTGATGCTGTCCATCCATGGGCTTAGCACTGAATAACTGTAACCGCTCCACAGCACGTGTTATGACACCACCAAGTCTGATGGGTTAGTCTGACAGGAACTGATGACATTGGAACAACTGTTCCCCGTTCTGCCCATAGCAAGTGATGTGATGCACCACCAGCATAGATCGATCGTCCCCCACTTTATTCATTGCATGTCAGATTGAGTTGTGGCTGAACTGACTGAACTAACTTGACTTGGTTGGAATGAAAACAATGCATGGAAGTTAGGCTAACTGCCAGGCAGTGTGTCCCAGCTTGTTGGTTGTGTCGTCTTTGACTTTAAAGAGAGGTCAAGAGAGACTGCTGAGGCGTGTGAAATGACTTAAAAATAATGGATTAAGACTAATAAAATGCTTTTCAGGTTGTTTTCAAATTCAGGCTTTAATACTGCACGGAATGATTTCCATCTGAACCATAGGATAAGATATGGGCCATGCTGCTAATATCCAGACCTGATATCATCATGCTTTTTCAAATATATCCCATCCATCCACAGGGTAAAAATGCATTGTGCCTTCATGAAACTAAACAACTCATCATAATCCTTTAACCAGTTTCCTTAAGTGTGAATGTGATGCTTTGATGCCCTCTTTCCCTCTGACCTTCTCTCTCAGTTATGTCCTTGTAAATGACCAGTATTCATTCTGTTGTGTGTTTTTTGTTCCGTAGCGGAGCTCTCTCAGGCTGGCAGTGGTGTCATCGTGTTTCCTGCCCCCACCAGGCGCTCTCCACCCACTCCGCCCAAGAGGATGACCCCCGTCACCAAGCGCCTCTCCGACGACCCGTCCCCTGAGGCAGAGGCCTCCTTCCCCTCTAGTTCTGCCCCTGTTCCAGTCCCCATACCTACTGTCTCTGTACCCCCCAGCACTGACCAAGATGACAATCAGGACACCCTTAAGGCAGTAGGCTTCCAACTACCCACCTCTGACCCTGCACCACGACCTCTGCCCCATATACCCATGTCCACTCCTAGCTCCCACCCCCACCTACCTCTCCCCAACCCTGTCTCCGTCCCCCTCCCTATCCATCAGAAGGATCCTCCCAGCCCCACCACAGAGCCACCCAGCCACCCCCCAGCCTCAGTCCCAGCCATCCCTCTGCACATCCTGATCCAGCGGGCCCTGTGCTCCCCCAGCCCGGCCCAGGCTAACCCAGACGGATCCCAGAGAGCCCACTCCATGCTGTTTGAGTCCCCTCCAGAGTTCCTCACTGAGGCTGGAGGCCGACGCTCTCTACCCGTCACCATAGAACTGCTCAGACTGTGAGTGCTGAACTTATCATGCTTCCATAATGTCACAGCATATCTATTAACCACAATATCAACTGGAACAATATTGACGTTGAGCTAAAAATGTGTCTCCAATCATGACAACAGAAAAATTATAGACATACTTCAAACACACGATCACACTATTCAACAGAGTCAGACTCAATTATTGACATTTGTCCCTCTTTCTTTCGATCCCTCCAGACCTGAGGATGATGACTTCAACATGGAGGAGGAGTTGGAGAAGCTACACCCCAGGCGGATGCTGCCCTCCCAGCCCCCCAGGCAGCCTGAGCTGGAGTCCAGGAACAGAAGGGGTCTGATAGGGGAACCCAGGGTCAGTGTGATTCCAGAGGGCCGGGGGCCCGGAGACAGCAGTGAGGAGGATGAAGATGAGGAGACGGACTCTGACGGACCCATCCTCTACAGAGATGACGATGAAGACGAGGACGAAGATCCACCAAGTAAGTAGATCTGAAGTCTGTTGATGATATCACATGGGTCTGGTGTTGAATGTAGTAAGTAGATCTGAAGTTGGTTGATGATATCACATGGGTCTGGTGTTGAATGTAGTAAGTAGATCTGAAGTTGGTTGATGATATCACATGGGTCTGGTGTTGAATGTAGTAAGTAGATCTGAAGTCTGTTGATGATATCACATGGGTCTGGTGTTGAATGTAGTAAGTAGATCTTAAGTTGGTTGATGATATCACATGGGTCTGGTGTTGAATGTAGTAAGTAGATCTGAAGTCTGTTGATGATATCACATGGGTCTGGTGTTGAATGTAGTAAGTAGATCTGAAGTTGGTTGATGATATCACATGGGTCTGGTGTTGAATGTAGTAAATAGATCTGAAGTCTGTTGATGATATCACATGGGTCTGGTGTTGAATGTAGTAAGTAGATCTGAAGTCTGTTGATGATATCACATGGGTCTGGTGTTGAATGTAGTAAGTAGATCTGAAGTCTGTTGATGATATCACATGGGTCTGGTGTTGAATGTAGTAAGTAGATCTGAAGTCTGTTGATGATATCACATGGGTCTGGTGTTGAATGTAGTAAGTAGATCTGAAGTCTGTTGATGATATCACATGGGTCTGGTGTTGAATGTAGTAAGTAGATCTGAAGTTGGTTGATGATATCACATGGGTCTGGTGTTGAATGTAGTAAGTAGATCTGAAGTTGGTTGATGATATCACATGGGTCTGGTGTTGAATGTAGTAAGTAGATCTGAAGTCTGTTGATGATATCACATGGGTCTGGTGTTGAATGTAGTAAGTAGATCTGAAGTTGGTTGATGATATCACATGGGTCTGGTGTTGATTTCAATCTCAGAAGAAGTACAATAGTATTAGGAAGACACTTCCATTATTAGTGAACATCAATAAGGGAAATTTAATTTGAGCCTGTATCTTTTGATTTTCTTCCTTCATTGTATGCATTTTACTACTTGCAGGTAAAGCTAAACCAAATGAGTAGTCTAATGTGATGTAGAGCGAAAGTATAGCCCCAAGTTAAACTGTCTGTTTTTGTCTGCACCACCCAGGTGCCTTGGCGAGCCGTGTGACGAGGAAGGACACCCTGGCCCTGAAGCTGGAGAGACAGCAGGAGAGAGAGGAGCAGGAGGGAGGAGAAGGACAGGACGGAGTCGGCCGGCAGAGCAGAGAGCAGTGGGAGGCACTCAGGAACAAGATCGGTACTACACTCAACAGGTAACTACATCTAGAGACTGGTGTGTGTTGTGGGGTTGTGTTCCCCTATCCTGAACAGGCGTGTGTTGTGTGTTTCTAATCAGGAGGTTGAGTCAGAGACCCACAGCAGAGGAGTTGGAGCAGAGAAACATCCTTCCAGGTAACTCTCTCATATTTTTGGTCTGCATTTTTATGTCAGGTTTTATTATAATGTTTCCAGTCAATATCAACTTCATGCTTCATTCATTTCCCCTCAGTTGCTTTAATGTCCGTTACGTCTAGATAGACAAGCATCTCTCTGGTTTTACTAGTAACCAAAACTGTATCTAATACAGTGTGAGATGTCAATGTGTTGTAGACATCTGCCATACATCAGTCTACCCTCTAGTGGTCTGTAAAAGTACTTCCATACAAGAAAAGATATGGCTTGCTTCACAGTGTAATTTAACCATTGCACTTGTTTGTTCTTGAGTTTAGCATTGGGACCAAAACGGTAGTGCCAACACTTTAAGAATTTGAGATTATATTTTCGAAAACATATTTCCACTCAGGTATCCAAAATGGAACGTTTTCACATGTCTTATGGTTGTCCTCAGACTACTCTGAAAGCACTACTTAAAAGCTTTGTCCTTAGACAGCTTTGTAAAAGGACTACACAATGTGCAGAGTGCGTATTAGACAAAGGACTTCCTTGTCCCCGAGAGGGGAAAGACTGATTTAAAACAACTCCTGTTACTCCTGTGCTGTGTAGATGCCAGGAGAAGCTCAGGGACCTGAGTGCTGGTCTAGTATCAGGTCCCCCCTGACCATATAATCATATTCATTATGATCTGAAAGGAAAAACGGATTCTAGATCAGCACTCCTATTCTGAGACGCTTAGTGAATATGGGCCCTGGTCCAGTCTACCTGCTCGCGCTCTCTCTCTCTCTGTGTCTAACTGACTGCAGTGTTTCTGTTCTGCCTCTGATGGAATGTCTTGTCTTATTGTAGCCAGGAACGAAGCTGATATCAGGGCAGAGAGGAGCGAGATCAAACGCAGACTAACCAGAAAGGTTAGCCTGACACACACACTGCAGAATGAAAACACACAAAGATACCGTACATTATCCTGCATATATACACACACTCCGGTGACAAAACAATCATACACAGATATACAAATAAAACACTCAAATGTAACTAATCACCATAAAGTGTTAACTTAGCATTTTAGTTCCAGACAGTCAGTGTGTTTTCTTTCTACCCCCCCCCGGGCAGCTGTCCCAGAGGCCCACCATAGCAGAGCTTCAGGCCAGGAAGATCCTGCGTTTCCATGAGTACGTAGAGTGTACCACAACTCAAGATTACGACCGCCGTGCAGACAAACCCTGGACCAAGCTCACTCCCTCTGATAAGGTGAGACTCAGTTAAGGGGCATTTTCATAAATGTTCAACTTCATATTAATCATCTCCAGCACCATCTCAACATCTTGTGAAAATGGCGCGTTTCTATGTTTTGTGAAAAAAAGAGGGAGATGGATGTTTCCAATGACATCATCAGTGTGCATCATGTGATTTTGACCAACGATGAGTATGCATTGACTACTAATTGTCTACTAATTGGTAGATGTCATCTTTTTTACTACAAACATAAACATAGCTATTTTCATATGTTGAGGTGGTGCTGGAGATGATGAATAAGGTTGTAAAAGACTGGTAAAAAATGGTAAGAGTGCTCAACTGTAATATAGAGTCATAGTAATAACAGCCTGTCACACACTTTTAAACCTTTGTACCTTTATTTATACCAGGAAGTCTTCTGAGGTTTAAACCTCTTCATACTGAGAGATATTGTATCATTTCAGCAGGGTTTTGAATTCCAGACACATACTGTGTCAAACAAAAATCCCAAGAATGCAATATAATCGCTTCTTAATGGCTGTGCTGAGTTGTCCCCAGGATATTACCTGGTCCAGTGAAGCTAGGAGAAGAGGTTGAAACAGAAATGATAGCATACTTTCTGCTATTCAGAGGTTTAAAATCCGTCACCATTTCTTAGATGAAAACTGAGGTCTTAAAACATTTGCTGTTTTATTTTTTTTAAGTTGCAGAACTTTTATTGGCAAGTTAAAATATTGAGAAGTTCATATTTATGATTGGATGGCAGTTCTGAGGTGCCAGGATTTGGATATGAGGCAGGATTTGGATACGTGTGCCATCGCAAATAAACTCAGCAAAAAAAGAAACGTCCTCTTACTGTCAACTGCGTTTATTTTCAGCAAACTTAACATGTGTAAATATTTGTATGAACAAAAGATTCAACAACTGAGACAAACTGACCAAGTTCCACAGACATGTGACTAATAGTAATGGAATAATGTGTCCCTGAACAACGGAGGGTCAAAAGTAACAGTCAGTATCTGGTGTGGCCACCAGCTGCATTAAGTACTGCAGTGCATCTCCTCCTCATGGACTGCACCAGATTTGCCAGTTCTTGCTGTGAGAATTCTGGGGGGAAATGGCCCTAGCCCTCACCCTCCGATCCAACAGGTCCCAGACGTGATCTGGGCTCTTCGCTGGCCATGGCAGAACACTGACATTCCTGTCTTGCAGGAAATCACGCGCAGAACAAGCAGTATGGCTGGTGGCATTGTCATGCTGGAGGGTCATGTCAGGATGAGCCTTCACCAAGGGTACCACATGAGGGAGGAGGATGTCTTCCCTGTAATGCACAGCGTTGAGATTGCCTGCAATGACAACAAGCTCAGTCCGATGATGCTGTGACACACCGCCCCAGACCATGACGGACCCTCCACCTCCAAATCGATCCCGGTCCAGAGTACAGGCCTCGGTGTAACGCTCATTCCTTCGACGATGAAACCGAATCCGACCATCACTCCTGGTGAGACAAAACCGCGACTCGTCGCTGAAGAGCTCTTTCTGACAGTCCTGTCTGGTCCAGTGACGGTGGGTTTGTGCCCATAGGTGACGTTGTTGTCGGTGATGTCTGGTGAGGACCTTCCTTACAACAGGCCTACAAGCCCCCAGTCCAGCCTCTCAGCCTATTGCGGACAGTCTGAGCACTGATGGAGGGATTGTGCGTTCCTGGTGTAACTCGGGCAGTTGTTGTTGCCATCCTGTACCTGTCCCGCAGGTGTGATGTCCGGATGTACCGATCCTGTGCAGGTGTTACACGTGGTCTGCCACTGCGACGACGATCAGCTGTCTGTCCTGTCTCCCTGTAGCGCTGTCTTAGGTATCTCACGGTACGGACATTGCAATTTATTACCCTGGCCACATCTGCAGTCCTCATGCCTCCTTGCAGCATGCCTAAGGCACGTTCATGCAGATGAGCAGGGACCCTGGGCATCTTTCTTTTGGTGTTTTTCAGGGTCAGTAGAAAGGCCTTTTTAGTGTCCTAAGTTTTCATAACTGTGACCTTAATTGCCTACCATCTGTAAGCTGTTAGTGTCTTAACGACCGTTCCACAGGTGCATGTTCATTAATTGTTTATGGTTCATTGAACAAGCATGGGAAACAGTGTTTAAACCCTTTACAATGCAGATCTGTGAGGTTATTTGAATTTTTTTTGAATGATCTTTGAAAGACAGGGTCCTGAAAGAGACATTTTATTTTTTTACGGAGTTTATGTCTGACTCAGCTGGAGAGAAGAGCAGACACTGGCTTGCTTGTCAATTGATTCTCATTGAATAAAGCCTGAAGTCTAGGCACTAATCGCTTGATCTATTTGTCTGTACTGTACAGGATTACAAAGTAGAACTGCTCTAGGTTGTTGCTGCCAGTACAGTGACTCCGGTGTTATGTGATGCATCTTCCCTCTATTATTTTCTATCTAGGCTGCCATCCGCAAGGAACTTAATGAGTTCAAGAGCTCTGAGATGGAGGTTCATGAAGAGAGCAGGATCTATACCAGGTTAGTGTCCTATACAACACCAATGTCTATAAATTATTCAAAATGACTCCTCAGATTTAGCTGAACACTTCAACATTTCTTCCAACTTTATGATTAATATTTGATTTACTTATATCCAGGCCCGGAACTCAGAACTAACCAGGATTTCTCTAAAACTCAACTGTTGTTGAATGTTGTAAGTTGGAGCCCTATATCTTTCTAGCCAGTGTGCATCATAACTTTCCTCCATCCTCACTCCTCAGATTCCATCGGCCTTAGCTGTGCTCCCTGTTCTGGCTGCAAAAGAAGCACTAAAATGCAATACGGAGCCGGGGGTTTGCAGGACTTCAATATGGAACGCACAGACCCCCTGGTGACTGCAATATCTAGTCCCTTGTCCTGGAACAAGCCTGTTCCTCTCCCGGAAGGCACACTATTGATGGCTGAAATAAGAAAAATGTAACATTAAAAACAGAAAACATCAACAAAGATGAATTTTCCTGGAACAAGCCTGTTCCTCTCCCGGAAGGCACACTATTGATGGCTGTATCTGAAACCATGGTATGTCTGTGACCATGGACTATGAATCTGTTGATGTGGTCCCTTGGTCTATCCAGTCATTGTTGAAGCCACGGACTAGATGTGAGGCCCATCGGTCCAAGCCCTCAGATATGAAACCATGGTGGTACTGGTACTACTGTACTGCAGCGTTGAGCTTCCTGACAAGATGACCCACGGGGAAGCAGGAGGAGAACAACAGAGGTGGTGGTTTAGGCCTATTTCAGAGGACATTTTGTTACTTCCCTGTGCCAACACTGTGACTTACGATAGGCATGACAAAAGGGACAGAGATTGACAGAGAATGTCCTTTTTTGTTCATCACATCTACATTCTCTATGTCGCTAGCTAAGGCAAGAATATTCCCAAGAGGCCTTTCTGTACCTGCTTTTTAGACTTCCCTCAACACTTTGCCATATTTTTATTTGAGAAGACGAAAGAATTGTGTACGTATTGTATTGATTGTTGATCATGATGATGGTTGACATTAGTACACGGTGTCCAAATAAATGAGATACTGAACTTTCTTAGACTACATGACACTGGTGAAACCCTCCAACTTGTGTGTGTATGGGTACCCACTGGTACTAGCCTTATCGCTTTTGGGACAATACATGGAGTGGTATGGAAACTGTACAGAGGAAATGTGAAATGGCTATATGTAGCCTACATATATCGGTGATGGGTTTAGTTAAAGGAAACTCAAATGTAGCCTCAACTAGTCAGCTTACTAGCTGTTTTACATAGACCTAGATCTTATTCAACAGCTCCATTCTCCCCATACACAATGATGTGCATTTTACTGTATTCTGTTGATTTTCTGACAGCCAGTAATACAAGCTGACTAATTGTTTTTTCAGGCATAGTAATAAGGCACCGTATTGTAAAAATTAAATTGTACAATTTGAAACGTTAGATTAATTTAATAAAACATAACATAAAGCTTACATGCACTATAATTATTTCACGGATGGTGTTGAAGACCTGCGGCAGGAACATGGATATATTTTTACTTTTTTTTTATGTTACTTTGTATGTAGGCCAATGGTTGGCCTCAGCTGTATAAACTTATCCTGTAGATTTGACTTTATATTAAATACTGCATGTCTTCCTAATGTGTTTTAAATATAATTAAAGTATTACAACAGTGCTATTTTCTAATAATGTTACAGAAATTGGTACAGAAAAAGCGTCCCCTTATTTTACAGATGTTTTTTTATGAAGAGATTTTTAAAATTATTTGCAAACCTATTGTATAAATGAATGGTCAACTTGCACTCAAATTAAAATAAGTGGTTTATCATAAAGAATGTTGTCAAATTGTCATTTTCCCAACCATTTGCCTTTTAAAAAGTACTCCAGGTGAGGGCAGTATTACACAAACTGTATAGTTTGTCTGCGTCTTGCAACTTCTATTCTGGGTGGAAAATACAGGGCAATTGTGTGTGTTGTTTTGGGTCAACAATAGCCTTGAAACTATTATGAGTCTTTCCTATCGTCATACATGTAGATGAGAAGTGTAGTCTACTGTGTACCCTAGCTATGGCAATAGAGTATTATTGTGTATCTTCTTCGACCGTTGGTGCATGGGATAAACAGCCTTCCTCGATCAGACATGTTATATCATACTGCACATCGAGCCTCAAGTTAAATCGGGTCCTATTTGCTCCTCTCGTCATCCTTTGAATTGCTAATTATGGAGTTGCGTAATAGAAATACATATTAAATGTGCCCACTCTACCTCATGTTAGTTCTTCTAAGCCAATTGGCCCAAGAATATTATTATGCCTTTTTTTTTTTAGCAGAGTGAACTAATATCTAATACTCTTCCACTCTTTATTGCCTTTCATCTTTGTTGATGTTTTCTGTTTTTAATGTTACATTTTTCTTATTTCATTGAGTCTTTAGACTATCAATTGTGGACAATGTGTTCCACCAGCAATAGCCGTCAGTGGGTCCTTACCGATACCGACGTCATTAAGAACCGCTGCATCATCCAGAGTATCATGACTGGCTGCATAACTGCTTGGTATGGCAAATGCACAGCCCTCGACCGCAAAGCACTACAGAGGGTGGTGCAAACAGCCCAGTACATCACTGGGGCCGAGCTCCCCGCCCTCCAGGACCTCTATATCAGGCGGTCTCAGAGGAAGGCCCAGAAAATTGCCGTACACTTCAGCCACCTAAGCCATAGACTGTCGACTCTGCTACTGTCTGGCAAACGGTACCGTAGCATTGGCTCTCGAACCATCAGGCTCCGAGAGAGCCTGTACAGGGGAAGGAAAAAAATGAAAATGTATGCACTCACTACTTGTAAGTCGCTCTGGATAAGACTGTCTGCTAAATGACAAAATAGCTTCTACCCCCAAGCCATAAGACTGCTAAATAGCTAATTAAATGGTTACCTCGACCCTATTTTGCACAGACTCTATGCACGCTTTAGACGGGTTGGCTGACAATGTCACAAAAGATGCCTGCGCATCGATGAGGCAGAAGGATGTGTGGTGTTATGATTCTGAAAGGTCAGATCTCTAGCAACAATGACAAGAAGCTGCCATGTGGGGAATCGTATGTGGCTCTGGAGAAAACCAGGCACAGCTCATCACCCGTCTAACACCATTCCTACCGTGAAGCATGGTTGTGGCAGCATCACGCTATGAGGATGCTTTAAATAGAGCCAAATACAGGCAAATCCTTGATGAGAACCCGCTTCAGAGTGCAAATGATAGACTGGGGCGAAGATTTACGTTCCAACAGGACAACGACCCCAAGTATTCAGCCAAAGCAATGCTGGAATGGCTTCAGAACACGAATGTGAATGTCCTTGAGTGACCCAGCCAAAGCCCAGAATTGAATCCCATTTAAAATCTGAACAAAATGAAATTGCTGTTCACCGCCGCTCCCATCTAACTTAACAAAGCTTGAGAAAATCTGCTAGGGAGAATGGGAGAAAGTCCCCAAAACCAGATGTGCAAAGATGATATAGACATACCCAAGACGGCTGAAAGCTGTAATCGCTGCCAAATGTGCTTCTACAAAGTATTGAATAAGGGTGTGAGATATTTCTATAGTTCAGTTTCTATAAATTTGTCAAAAATTTCTAAAAACACATTTTCACTTTGTCATTATGGGGTATTGTGTGTAGATGGGTAAGAACAATACATTTCATCAATTTTTAATCCACACAAAATGTGGAATAAGTCAAGAGGTATGAATACTTTCTGAAGGCGCTGTACACACACTCTCCACTGACACATAACACACACAAGCATACATATACACATCATTTGCTGATGCTACTCTGTTCTTTGTTTTAGTTTTGTCTATCCTGATGCCTAGTTACTTTACCCTGCTTTACATATCTACCTCAAGTACCTCGTACCTCTGCACATTGGTCTGATATTCCTTGTATATAGCTTCATTCTTGTGTATTTTATTCCTTTTGTCTTTTTTTTTTACTGCATTGTTAGGAAGGGCTCGTAAGCAAGCATTTCACAGCTGTATTTGGCGCATGTGACAAATAAAATGTCCTTTAATTTGAAACAGGTTTTAGAGAAGACCATATTTTTAACCTGCCTAGGACATGCGTTCCGCTAGCGGAACCCCTCGACAACATTCCGCTGAAAAGGCAGCGCGGGAAATTCAAAAATATTTTTTTGAAATATGTAACTTTCACACATTAACAAGTCCAATACAGCAAATGAAAGATAAACATCTTATTGATCTACCCATCGTGTCCGATTTCAAAAATGCTTTACAGCGAAAGCACAACATATGATTATGTTAGATCACCAAGTCAAAAAAACACAGCCATTTTTCCAGCCAAAGATAGGAGTCACAAAAAGCAGAAATAGAGATAAAATGAATCACTAACCTTTGATGATCTTCATCAGATGACACTCATAGGACTTCATGTTACACAATACATACAGTGGGGAGAACAAGTATTTGATACACTGCCGATTTTGCAGGTTTTCCTACTTACAAAGCATCTAGAGGTCTGTAAAAATCCAGAAAATCACATTGTATGATCTTTAAGTAATTCATTTGCATTTTATTGCATGTCATAAGTATTTGATACATCAGAAAAGCAGAACTTAATATTTGGTACAGAAACCTTTGTTTGCAATTACAGAGATCATACGTTTCCTGTAGTTCTTGACCAGGTTTGCACACACTGCAGCAGGGATTTTGGCCCACTCCTCCATACAGACCTTCTCCAGATCCTTCAGGTTTCGGGGCTGTCGCTGGGCAATACGGACTTTCAGCTCCCTCCAAAGATTTTCTATTGGGTTCAGGTCTGGAGACTGGCTAAGCCACTCCAGGACCTTGAGATGCTTCTTACGGAACCACTCCTTAGTTGCCCTGGCTGTGTGTTTCGGGTCTTTGTAATGCTGGAAGACCCAGCCACGACCCATCTTCAATGCTCTTACTGAGGGAAGGAGGTTGTTGGCCAAGATCTCGCGATACATGGCCCCATCCATCCTCCCCTCAATACGGTGCAGTCGTCCTGTCCCCTTTGCAGAAAAGCATTCCCAAAGAATGATGTTTCCACCTCCGTGCTTCACGGTTGGGATGGTGTTCTTGGGGTTGTACTCATCCTTCTTCTTCCTCCAAACACGGCGAGTGGATTTCAGACCAAAAAGCTCTATTTTTGTCTCATCAGACCACATGACCTTCTCCCATTCCTCCTCTGGATCATCCTGATGGTCATTGGCAAACTTCAGACGGGCCTGGACATGTGCTGGCTTGAGCAGGGGGACCTTGCGTGAGCTGCAGGATTTTAATCCATGATGGCGTAGTGTGTTACTAATGGTTTTATTTGAGACTGTGGACCCAGCTCTCTTCAGGTCATTGACCAGGTCCTGCCGTGTAATTCTGGGCTGATCCCTCACCTTCCTCATGATCATTGATGCCCCAGACCGAGGGTGATTGACCGTCATCTTGAACTTCCTCCATTTTCTAATAATTGCGCCAACAGTTGTTGCCTTCTCACCAAGCTGCTTGCCTATTGTCCTGTAGCCCATCCCAGCCTTGTGCAGATCGACAATTTAACCCTGATGTCCTTACACAGCTCTCTGGTCTTGGCCATTGTGGAGAGGTTGGAGTCTGTTTGATTGAGTTCTGTTATACTCACAGACATCATTCAAACGGTTTTAGAAACGTCAGAGTGTCTTCTATCCAATAGTAGTAATAATATGCATATATTAGCATCTGGGACAGAGTAGGAGGCAGTTCACTCTGGGAACGCTATTCATCCAAAAGTGAAAATGCTTCCCCCTATCCCAAAAAAGTTTTAACAGATTGGTAAGGCTTTGTGTTCCTGCTATGTTGCTTCCATTTAGTCCCTTGTAGAGCTTAAAGGAGGAATCCTACAGCACATCTACCAGAGGTGATCATACAGCTTCAGGCTCTGAGACATTCGGTGCTAGCGATTGCTCTGTAATAGTGATTGCAACCTATTATGCCCCCCTCCTCCTTCAAAAGAGAGTTAAAAGGATGACTAGATAAATGATAGGCTCTGTCCCAAATGGCTCCCAATTCCCTATATAATCACAACTTTTGATCATTTGGGACTCTGCCAGAGACTCCACTCACTGGTGTATAAAATGGAGAGTAGAGTACTTATCTGGGGAGACGCAAGACAATAAAATTGTGGCTCGCTTTTCAGCAGTAACCTACCTAATTAACCTATTATTTATAATGTATATTGGAGATCCATCTATATGCCCTTGTAGTTTTGTATTTCATCTCAAAGCATTTAGCCCATGGGCCCTCCCTGGTTCTGCCTTATTCAAGTTGCCATTGGCAACAATATGGTCCTGTTGAAAAAGTGTTAAATGGTGTTTCCTCTGAAACAGATTATCAAAATCCTGTTAACCATTTCAAATACCGAAACAAAAGAAGGTATATTTAATGTACCTTCTTGGCTCCTGGAAATGTTGGACCTTTCCAAGCTACTAAGACAGTAAGCCTGATGTACTGTGAGATTTCCTTCTGGGTTACGAGATTATGACATTTTAACAACCCAATATCTACCATAACACTGACCCTACCTCTCCCTATTCAATGGACTGACAGTGGACGGATCTCTCTCTCTACCATGTAATCGTTGTTGTCATGTAGACTACTTTAGGCTTAGTTCCCCGTGACAGACGTTTGATTCAGGGGTAACAAATCTATTTTATTGCACAACAGGCAAATGGAAGGTTTTGAAGTGTAATTACAGTTATTCAGCTGAGCTGAATGTCAACTGGCACTATACCACTACTTACTTTTTCACAAAACACCCACTTATCTACCCATCTATTTCTGTCTATGTATTTGTTCACTTTAGTAAATTCTACTGTACAGGACAATGTTGATCATGGATCTGAATTTGTGGTCATTTTGCTCCATTATAATATTTTTATCAACCTTTGGAACACAGTTGCTTGGTAACTATGGACAAATCTGATATATGGAAGGGATCATGGTTGTGTTGTCGATCTGGTTTATTACAGTAATGAGATATAAATCCTTTCCCATACAGTTCTTCTCTCAGATGTATTATACTGTATATGTGAAGTGATACAACGTATGAAAGTGGCACTTACTCTATCCTCATTTTGTAGGCTAAGAATGAACCTCAAATGTGCATAGTCAAAGTCATGAAAATGTGGCCATTCAACCCATTTAATCCCATCGGTCACAATAGTGCCTTCATTGTCAATACATTGAATCCATGATACTCATGATATAATAAAATATCTTAATGGGAAAATACAATGGCTCTAATTTATTATATATATATATATAAGCAGATTATTTATTCTTTCAGTAGATTGAAATTTTGTTGATTATAGATATACTTGATCAAGAGATTTTACAGATCATTTTACCATTATCCATTACATACATTACATTTACATTTTAGTCATTTAGCAGACGCTCTTATCCAGAGCGACTTACAGTAGAGTGCATACATTTTATTAAAAAAAATGTTTACATACTGAGACAAGGATATCCCTACCGGCCAAACCCTCCCTACCGGCCAAACCCTCCCTAACCCGGACGACGCTATGCCAATTGTGCGTCGCCCCACGGATCTCCCGGTTGCGGCCGGCTGCGACAGAGCCTGGGCGCGAACCCAGAGACTCTGGTGGCGCAGCTAGCACTGCGATGCAGTGCCCTAGACCACTGCGCCACCCGGGAGACATAAACATACAGTATGTTTAATTAACCTTTCTGGAATACCCATCCCGGATCCGGGATCATTGTCATCAGAAACGCTGACTAGCATAGCCTAGCATAGCACCACAGGTAAATAATATAATATAATATCATGAAATCACAAGTCCAATACAGCAAATGAAAGATAAACATCTTGTGAATCCAGCCAACATGTCAGATTTTTTAAATGTTTTACAGCGAAAACACAACATATATTTATCACCACCATATCCCAAAAAAACTAATTTTTTCACAGCAAAGATAGCTTTCACAAAACCCACAAATAGAGATAAAATTAATCACTAACCTTTCAACATCTTCATCAGATGACACTCATATGACATCATGTTATACAATACATTTATGTTTTGTTCGATAATGTGCATATTTATAGCCACAAATCGTGGTTTTACATTGGCGCCATGTTCAGAAATGCCTCCAAAAATAGCCAGAGTAATTACAGAGAGCCACGTGAAATACAGAAATACTCATCATAAACTTTGATGAAAGATACATGTTTAACATATAATTAAAGATACACTGGTTCTTAATGCAACCGCTGTGTTAGATTTAAAAAATAACTTTAGTAAAAAGCACACCATGCAATAATCTGAGACGGTGCTCAGCCATCAGAATGCAGTGCCAGGAATCCTAGTTCCACAATAAATCGTTGTTTTGTTTTATAATGTCCATTACTTCTGTCGAATTAGCAACTTTGGCTAGCATGTGTAGTACACGTGTCCATACACATTTTTGCAATGAACGAAATCTTCAAAAAGTGATATTAAAAGTCGAATAAACTGGTCAAACTCAGTTGAGAATCAATCTTCAGGATGTTTTTCTCATATATATCCAATAACGTCCCAAACGGAGCATTTCTTCATGTCTATATAACTCATTGCAAACAAAGACATCACATGCGTAGTGTGCGTGGCCAGGAACTGGCAATCTGCCCGACCAGTCACTCCAATAGCTCTCATCCGGCCCCACATCATGCTAGACGCTTCATTCCACATTCTACTGCCGGTTGACATCTAGTGGAAGGCGTATGAAGTGCATACAGATCCATAAATATAGGAGATTTGAAAAGGCGTTGACTTTCAGATCGACCCATTTCAGATTTTTCACTTCCTGTTTGGAAGTTTGCCTGCCATATGAGTTCTGTTTTACTCACAGATATAATTCAAACAGTTTTAGAAACTTCAGAGTGTTTTCTATCCAATAGTAATAATAATATGCATATATTATGATCTAGGACAGAGTAGGAGTCCGTTCAATTTGGGCACCAATTCATCCAAAAGTGAAAATGTCGCCCCCTAGTCTTAAGAAGTGATTTTGAGTGTGAAATGTCATATTTGTTTTATTTCAGGGGGAATTGGCCATGTATAGACCCAAAAGCTGAATTAATGTAATAATTTAACGAATACATAATATCAATAGGTTTGTTTAGTGTCTCTTGCACAATGGTAGTGAGTGTTGATGACTAGTCACAAGGGTAGACCTGGTTTATCAGAGTATTGGAACATAGCCATAGGTGCAAACCTGGTTCGTATGGGTATTTCTGCTGAGATATGCAGGAGTAGATCTGGTTTATATTAGTATTGGGACTCAGTCAAAGGTGTAGACCTTGTCAGAGTACTGGAGCTGTGGTGCAGGGGTAGAACAGGTTTACAATTTTAGTATTCAGGCTTTGTCACATTTAAACCTGGCTTAGTTGACTTATTGGGTTCAGGTGTAGACCTGGTTTTTATGAATATTGGGGCTGAAATGCATAATTACACATAGCCTTTATGTAGTGTTGGTAGACCTGTTTTATTGTAGGGCATGCGCAGCAAAAGCCCCAGGTTTTTTTATTTTTTTTCTTCTTCATATTCTTTAGCACACTACTCACCCTACACTGTTTAAGCTAGAAACGCTGTTCAGACGTCAAAACGTGTGGAATGGTCACACTCGAGTTGCTTGTGTACAGTACAACTATTTTCTTTGTCTTCCATCCACTTTCACGGCATTTCTTCAATATACTGAAGCTCTCCATTGCAGTGTTGCCAACTTAGCGACTTATTCAGACCCCTCTAGCAACACATTTTCAAAAAATCGACTTCCAACAAGTCTAGCGACTTTTTCTGGTGTTATTGGAGACTTTTGGAGACTCTGACGTGAAAGCACGTATCGTTCTTACTCTTCTCAACGGGCAGCGGGTGCTGCTGTGGGCCCCACCCTGTCCCAAAGCACTCACAGGTGGCCCAGTCCTCGCGCAGCAGTCCCTCCCAGCTGCAGTCAGAGCAGCAGATGTTCACCCCTCCGCGTCTAGACTGCAAATGAATCGCGCATGCGGGAAGCAGCCGCTGGCTGATCCCACCCTGGCTTACATTCAGGGCGGGATGTAAATGTAAAATGTTCTTTGTCTAAAATAAGTCACTGCATTTGACTCACACAGCCTCAGTCACTTACTCACCTTGTCCATTGTGTGTGTGCCTCTCTGTGACATAAGCTAAACATCTAGCTGGTGTGAAGGATGGTTTTGTTCTCTTTTAACATAAATATATGCCTTATAGAAAAAGGACATGTTAATCACAAAACATAGCGTGACTGTAGAAAAGCTGTTGTTAATCTAGGGTGTCGACTGTGCAAACCACAAGGTTGAGACAAGATGGAAAAATGCTGAATAACAAGAAAACAGGAACTGAGGAATGTGTAGAAACCAACAAATCAGCTCAATCTTCACACTGGCTAGCTCATGTCTCAGTTTAAACTGTACACTCAAAATACAGAAAGGAGTGAGAATCAAACCCTGAATTCAAAGGCTGGTTGAAGCCGTTTATTGGAGATGATACACGGGCATACTGTCTGTATTGTAAGGCTGATTTCTATGCTTAGAGATGTAAAAAAATATAACTAAAAAACATACTCAAAAGGCAAGGCCTTATAACAAAAAATTGACTGCAAAAAAGGCTGAGGCCACCATGGCATTAGCTATCGCTGAACACTGTTCCATGCTGGCATGTGATCACATTGGAGAAGCATGTAGAGCTGCTTTCTCAGACTACACTGCTGCTACCCACTTCAAAATGCACAGGACAAAGTGCACAGAAATGATTAATGGTGCACTAGCACCATACTTTCTGAAAAAGTTGGTTGCAGATGTAGGTGACCAGAGTTTCAGCCTCCTCCTCGATGAGTCCACGGATGTAAGTACCTTGGGGTTGTGATAAGGTACTTTAGTGACACCAAGCAGACAATTGTATCAACATTTCTGGGGCTTAGTTGGAGGGAGGAGATGCCAAATCTATAGCCCGTGCTGTTGTGGCTTTCCTCGAGAAGTGTTGTCTTAAAAAAGAGAAGCTCCTGGGGATAGGAACTGACAATGCCTCTTATGACGGAGATTAACAATGGGGTCCATAAAGTGCTGAAGGAGGAGTATGGCCTCAAATATCTGGTTCTTATTCGCTGTGTGTGCCACTCTCTGCAGCTTGCTGTAAGTCATGCTTCCAATGACACCATCCCCGTAGTGTGGAGTACTTGGTACGAGAGACTTATAACTGGTTTTCAGTGTCTCCAAAGCACAGGGAGGCCTACAAGGCCATATATGAGACCATCAACTGTGGGGAGAAACCTTTACAGATAACCAAGGTGTTTGCCACACGTTGGCTCTCCATTGAACCCGCGGTTTCACACATTTTGGACCAGTGGGAGGAGCTTAGGCTGCATTTCACAGTCACCAAGTCCAGTGAACACTGCTACATGGCTGTAGTTTTATACTCCATGTACAGTGATCCTCAAAACATATTGTATCTGACTTTTTTGAAGTCAGTGCTGGGTGAGGTACAGTTGGCCATCAAGGCTTTTGAGGGAGAGCAAGTAGATCCTCTTAAGCTACTTGACAGCTTGGTTAGCCTGATCAAGTCTGTGAGCAGCAGGGTGCTGAATCCACTGGCAAATATTGATGTACTCAAAGGGCCAATAGATGGATACATCAGTCCCAAACCGTACCTTGGTTACCTTTTTGAGTCAAAGGCAGCTGAGCACCACCTTGCGCCTGAGGATGAAAACAATGTCTGAAAGCGGTGTGTAGCCTTCACCATCTCCCTCACTAATGAGTTGAGGTTGAGACTAACGGACAACATCGAAGCATTGCAGTACATGTCAGTTTTCAATGTGGAGGAAACTCTAAAGCACAATAAGAGCCATGGAGAAATAGAAAAAATAGCCAAGCGCCTTGGCTACTCCCCTGCAGAGATAGACAAGATTGTCCAGCAATCACGTGCCATCCATCTTAGTAAATGGAATGAGACAAAAACACACTGGGCTTCTGGAGTGAGATTTGGAAGTTCAGGGACGCAGCTGATATCAACCTGTTTCAAGAACTTGCCACGGCTGCTGTGTCTGTGTTGTCCTTGCCACACTCGAATGCTGAAGTCGAGAGAGTATTCAGCCAGATGAGTGTGGTAAAAAGCAAACTTAGAAATCGGATGTCCTTTCAGACCCTTAACTCCATCCTGTACATTTGATATGGACTGAAGCTGTCTGGTGAGGCTTGCAGCTTTTTGGCACATCATCTGCTTACTCATTTAAGTCAGCTCCCTCGGTTGCTGAACCTTGTTAGGATTTATGTTTATGCACTATAGCCTGTTAGCATATTGGTTGACGATGAATATTGTTTTGTTACACACACACACAAACAATACAGAGGGGGGTGTGTGTGTAGGTGTAAGGACTGACCAACACAGGCCATACAAGCTGTGGACAGTCTGGAGAGGGGAGGGGTGCATCTCTCTAGACCAACCAGGAGGTTAGAATACTGGACAATACCATATTAGGAACTGTTTCAGTGTAGAATCAATCTATCCCACACCCATCACTACCCCCACTCTTATCATAACTCCATCCCATACCCACCACAACCCCCACCCTTATCCTCACTCCATTCCATACCCACCACAACCCCCACCCTTATCCTCACTCCATCCCATACCCACCACAACCCCCACCCTTATCATCACTCCATCCCATCCCATACCCACCACAACCCCCACCCTTATCCTCACTCCATTCCATTCCATTCCATTCCATACCCACCACAACCCCCACCCTTATCCTCACTCCATCCCTTACCCACCACAACCCCATTCCATCCTCACTCCATCCCATCCCATACCCACCACAACCCCCACCCTTATCATCACTCCATCCCATACCCACCACAACCCCCACCCTTATCCTCACTCCATTCCATACCCACCACAACCCCCACCCTTATCCTCACTCTATCCCATACCCACCACAACCCCATTCCATCCTCACTCTATCCCATACCCACCACAACCCCCACCCTTATCCTCACTCCATCCCAAAGTGTCTCTGGGTCACTTTTGCCGGTCCCAAGCCCGGATAAAGGAGGAGGGTTGGAATTGTGACATAAAAAAAACAAGAATCGACAGAAGAAAGTTCATTTGTAGTTCTAAACATATTTAGGGTGTTTTTTAACTTACTTTTTGTCTCTCCCACAACGTTATTCCGCTCTCCTACAGCGTCCATCACAATTACATGCACATGGCAAATTAGGTGATGATGTCATTTAGCGACTTTTAGGACAGCCAATAGCTACTTTACTTACTGAGGAGTTGGCAACACTGCTCCATTGTGACAACATCACTTCCAACAGCCATTATCTGTACATGGAATAATGCAACTTTTGACACAAATCAGCTACTTTGACCACTTTACAAGAAGCGTTCACATCTTCGTATAATTCTCTGCTACTCAAATCTGGCGTTTGAACAAAAAATAATATTCTGATAAAAAGTTACAGCTGTTTAAGTAACTGCATACCGAACATTTTTGCGGTTTTGACCACTACCCTCAACCAGTTAAGACAAAGTTAGAGTGTATGGAATATTCGTCTACTTCTCTGCTATTTCTATCTGTTCGCGGAACCAAAATACTACAGATCTTACGGTACAGCTGTTTTATTAACTGTGTTACCATCTTTTCTTCCACCTTTTTTCAAACAACCGCCATTTTGACCACTTACCCAACAAGTTAGAAACACGTTCAATGGCATCAAATCCAAAAACGTATTTGGAATATTTTCTATCAATCTGTAACTAGAGCCGTTTTACTAACCCATTGCCTGCTCTCTTTCTAGCTGCAGTAAATCATGTCAGAAGTTATCAGATTAATTATTTACCAACAACAGCTGCAGTTTCCGATCAAACTACATCATGTTTTGAAGTTCACTTTCCTTGCTTTGTCTAACAACACTATCATGAATCTAGCAAAGTCGTTTTGTGGGTCAGAGTGCAGTGTTTAGTTCATATTAAAGCGCAAACTAACTATTTTAGCCTGCGTCTATCTTGCTTTCGCCAAAAGGCAGCAGTGTTGCCAAGGCTACTGTTGCCTAGCAACGCTAGTTTTTCTGTCTCTGAGGAGAAGGGTGGGCTATACCCCTCTGATGGAAAAGAGCGGATTAGGAATAGCTTCTACCAATAAAAACGAAGTTGTTTGTTGGCGTTTAGAGTGGCAAAAGGGGCATGCTGGCGTCTATTAACCCTCTTTCTAAAATGATCTGCCGAAATTGTTGCAACCCCTATTACTAGCCTGTTCAACCTCTCTTTCGTATCATCTTTCCAAAGATTGGAAAGCTGCCTCGATCATCCCCCTCGTCAAAGGGGGAGACACTCTAGACCCAAACTGCTACAGACCTATATCTATCCTACCCTGCCTTTCTAAGGTCTTCGAAAGCCAAGTTAACTAACAGATAACCGACCATTTCGAATTCCACCGTACCCTCTCCGCTATGCAATGTGGTTTCAGAGCTGGTCATGGGTGCACCTCAGCCACGCTCAAGGTCCTAAACGAAAACATAACTGCCATCGATAAGATACATTACTGTGCAGCCGTATTCATCGACCTGGCCAAGGCTTTCAACTCTGTCAATCACCACATTCTTATCGGCAGACTAAACAGCCTTGGTTTCTCAAATGACTGCCTCGTCTGGTTCACTAACTACTTCTCTGATTGAGTTCAGTGTGTAAAATTGGAGGGCCTGTTGTCTGGACATCTGGCAGTCTCTATGGGGGTGCCACAGGGTTCAATTCTCGGGCCGACTCTTCTCTGTATACATCAATGATGTCGCTCTTGCTGCAGGTGATTCCCTGATCCACCTCTACGCAGACGACACCATTCTGTATACTTCTGGCCCTTCTTTGGACACTGTGTTAACTAACCTCCAGACGAGCTTCAATGCCATACAACTCTCCTTCCTTTGCCTCCAACTGCTCTTAAATGCAAGTAAAACTAAATGCATGCTCTTCAAATGATCGCTGCCCACACCTGCCCGCCCTTCCAGCATCACTACTCTGGACGGTTCTGACTTAGAATATGTTGACAACTAAAAATACCTAGGTGTCTGGTTAGACTGTAAACTCTCCTTCCAGACTCACATTAATAAGTATCTCCAATCCAAAATTAAATCTAGAATCTGCTTCCTATTTCGCAACAAAGCATCCTTCACTCATGCTGCCAAACATACCCTCGTAAAACTGACCATCCTACCGATCCTCGACTTCGGCGATGTCATTTACAAAATAGCCTCCAACACTCTACTCAACAAATTAGATGCAGTCTATCACAGTGCCATCCGTTATGTCACCAAAGCCCCATATACTACCCACCATTGCCACCTGTACGCTCTCATTGGCTGGCCCTCGCTTCATACTCATCGCCAAACCCACTGGCTCCAGGTCATCTACAAGTCTCTGCTAGGTAAAGCCCCGCCTTATCTCAGCTCACTGGTCACCATAGCAGCACCCACCCGTAGCACGCGCTCCAGCAGGTATATCTCACTAGTCACCCCCAAAGCCAATTCCTCCTTTGGCCGCCTTTCCTTCCAGTTCTCTGCTGCCAATGCCTGGAACAAACAACAATAATCACTGAAGCTGGAGACTCACATCTCCCTCACTAGCTTTAAGCACCAGCTGTCAGAGCAGCTCACAGATCACTGCACCTGTACATAGCCCATCTGTAATAAAGCCCATCCAACTACCTCATCCCCATACTGTATTTATTTATTTATCTTGCTCCTTTGCACCCCAGTATCTCTACTTGCACATTCATCTTCTACACATCAATCACTCCAATGTTTAATTGGTATATTGTAATTACTTTGCCACTACGGCCTATTTATTGCCTTACCTCCCTTATCTTACCTCATTTGCACACACTGAATGTAGATTTTTTTCTACTGTATTATTGACTGTATGTTTGTTTATTCCATGTGTAACTCTGTTGTTGTATGTGTTGAACTGCTTTGCTTTATTCTTGACCAGATCGCAGTTATAAATGAGAACTTGTTCTCAACAAGCCTACCTGGTTAAATAAAGGTTAAATAAAAAAAACAATAAATAAATAAAAATGAACATCTCTCTGTGTCATCATTGAGTTGCAACGGAGCCGTTGCTATGATACACAGACACAGAGCACAAACATTATGAGGAGAGTGAAGAGTGACCACAATTACTGACCACAACAACACAAACAACTGAACCACACATATACTGACCAAAACTTCTGACCACAACCACACAACTAACCACAACCACACGAATTCTGACCACACAACTACTGACCACTCATCTACTGACCACAACCACACATCGCGTGACCACAACCTCTGACCACACAACTATTGACCACTCAGCTTTTGACCAAACCTACTGACCTAAACCACACAACTTGTGACCACATCTAGTGACCACAACCACTGACCACAATCACACAACTTATGACCACAACTACACTATTGCTCTCCACATCTAGAAACATTACTACTGACCAGAACCACACCATTTCTGACCACAACTACATTACTTTTGACCACAACCACACAACTATTGACGAAATCTACTGACAATTGATGGGAATTTAAAATTATTTCACTATTTGAATAATATCATCAAAGTACAACTTTGTAAACTTCTTTCACTACCACAAAAAAAAATATTTTAAAGAGCTTTAACAAGCCCCACAACTTTACTTGTAAAGTTACCATCTAGTTGCAATCAATATTGGGTTAGACGTGCAGATGTACACCTGAGCTGTGTTCAAATACTCATCCCGCAATAAACATACAATTTGTGACATAATTTGAGTATGTCGTATGCTTATTGGTCATCGATTGGATATAGTTAGTATTCCAAAAGTTCACGGATGTTGTACTAAATTCGCCAAAATACAAAGTATACAAGCAGTGGACACTATTTTCGTGCTTTTAGGGCCCATAATACAATTCTTCAGAAAATGGCCGTTGCTTCGCAACGTTTTCAGATTTTAAGAACATGGCGGAAAATATGCAGCCGAAGTCCGACGAGAGAGGATACAAATTCATTGCTTTAACTTATTATGACAAATGTTAAGAAAATCTTGAGCAATGTAGTAAAGTAATGACTTTTCAAATAAGTTACACGTTATGTTGGCTGACAATTTGTTAGCTGACGCTATCCTTATGAACCACATAGCATATCATTACAGCAGTATGTACTGATATGTTAGTTAGCTACCTAACGTTAGTTGGCTACTAATACATCGAACTTGCCAGGCAGTATATTAACTATCTGCTATCTAACTAACTACCCAACGTTTATTGACTTGATTATTCACATCATTCTTAGCTAAATGGTACAGTCGTTGTGCGTTATCAATGGACATTGTTCATTCTGGCTATCTACTCTGATTTCAGAGCACCCTCGTCTGAGTGTGCCAAAGCGCAGAATAACTGATGCATTTACGAATGCTCAACACCCGTTGAATATGGCCGGCGTCAGTAAACGTTGGCAAAAAAAACTTAATTAAATTGTTGTCAGCAGCACATTTACAGTCTCCACTAACATGAAAGCCTAAGCCAGCTCTGCCAGGGTGAGTAAAATGGTCAGCGTGAGGTTCTCTCTCATTTGTGTCTGGAAGTAGCTAGCAGTTAGCTTGGGTGCTTGACTGCCGTTGTGAGGTCAGAATGCTTGGATCAACCCTACTCCTCGGCCCGAGCGTCCAGTGTGCACTCTGAATTTAAATAAAATAACATGTTATTGATCACATACACATGCTGGTGCTTCTAGTTCCGAAAGTGCAGTAATATCTAACAAGTAATCTAACAATTCCACAACAACTACCTAATACACACAAATCTAAAGGGAAGGAATAAGAACATGTACATATAAATATATAGATGAGCAATGACTGCGTGGCATATGCAAGATGCAATAGATGGTATAAAATATAGTATATACAGTTGAAGTCAGAAGTTTACATACTGTACACCTTAGCCAAATACATTTAAACTCAGTTTTTCACAATTCCTGATATTTAATACTAGTACAAAAGTCCTGTCTTAGGTCAGTTAGGATCCCCACTTTATTTTACGAATGTGAAATGTCAGAATAATAGTAGAGAGAATGATTTATTTCAGCTTTAATTTCTATCCCCACATTCCCAGTGGGTCAGAAGTTAACATACATTCAATTAGTATTTCCTCCTGACAGAGCTGCTGTAACTGAGTCAGTTTTATAGGCCTCCTTGCTTGCACATGCTTTTTCAGTTCTGCCCACACATTTTCTATAGGATTGAGGTCAGGGCTTTGTGATGGCCACTCCAATACCTTGACTTTGTTGTCCTTAAGCCATTTTGACACAACTTTGGAAGTATGCTTGGGGTCATTGTCCATTTGGACGACCCATTTGCGACCAAGCTTTAACTTCCTGACTGATGTCTTGAGATGTTGCTTCAATATATCCACATAATTTTCGCTCCTCATGATGCCATCTATTTTGTGAAGTGCTCCAGTCCCTCCTGCAGCAAAGCATCCCCACAATAACATGATGCTGCCACCCCCGTGCTTCACGGTTGGGATGGTGTTCTTCGGCTTGCGAGCGTCCCCCTTTTTCCTCCAACCATAACGATTGTCATTATGGCCAAACAGTTCTATTTTTGTGTCATCATACCAGAGGACATTTCTCCAAAAAGTACAATCTTTGTCCCCATGTGCAGTTGCAAACCGTAACCTCGATTTTCTATGGCGGTTTTGGAGCAGTGGCTTCTTCCTTGCTGAGCGGCCTTTCAGGTTATGTCGATATAGGACTCGTTTTACTGTGGATATAGATACTTTTGTACCGGTTTCCTCCAGCATCTTCACAAGGTCCTTTGCTGTTGTTCTGGGATTGATTTGCACTTTTCGCACCAAAGTACGTTAATCTCTAGGAGAAGGAACGCCTCCTGAGCGGTATGACGGCAGCGTGGTCCCATGGTGTTAATACTTGCGTGCTATTGTTTGTACAGATGAACGTGGTACCTTCAGGCTTTGGAAATTGCTCCCAAGGATGAACCAGACTTGTGGAGGTCTACAATTTTTTTCTGAGGTCTTGGCTGATATCTTTAGATTTCCCATGATGTCAAGCAAAGAGGCACTGAGTTTTTAGGTAGGCCTTGAAATACATCCACAGGTACACCTCCAATTGACTCAAATGATGTCAATTGGCCTATTAGAAGCTTCTAAAGCCACGACATAATTTTCTGACATTTTCCAAGCTGTTTAAAGGCACAGTCAACTTAGTGTATGTAAACTTCTGACCCACTGGAATTGTGATACAGTGAATAATAAGTGAAATAATCTGTCTGTAAACAATTGTTGGAAAAATGACTTGTGTCATGCACAAAGTAGATGTCCTAACCGACTTGCCAAAACTATAGTTTGTTAACAAGAAATTTGTGGAGTGGTTGAAAAACGAGTTTTATTGACTCCAACCTAAGTGTGTGTAAAATTCTGACTTCAACTGTACATATGAGATGAGTAATGTAAGATATGTAAACATTATTAAAGTGGCATCATTTAAAGTGACTTTTGATCCATTTATTAAAATGGCCAGTGATTCGAGTCTGTATGCAGCAGCCTCTCTGTCTCTCAAAGCACGATGACAGAAGTGAGTGCTACGGGGCGATAGTCATTTAGTTCAGGTATCGTCGTTTTCTTGGGTAGATGAACAATGGTGGCCATCTTGAAGCATGTGGGGACAGCAGACTGGGATAGGGAGTGATTGAATATATCCATAAACACACCAGCCAGCTGGTCTGCGCGTGCTCTGAGGATGCGGCTAGGGATGCCGTCTGGGCCGGCAGCCTTGCGAGGGTTAACACGTTTAAATGTCTTACTCACGTCGGCCACGGAGAAGGAGAGGGGGGGCCTGCAGTCCTTGGTTGCGGGCTGCGTCGGTGGCACTGTATTATCCTCAAAGCAGGCAAAGAAGGTGTTCCGTTTGTCTGGAAGCAAGATGTCGGTGTCCGTGACGTGGCTGGTTGTCTTTTTGTGGTCCGTAATTGCCTGTAGACCCTGCCACATATGTCTCGTGTCTGAGCCATTGAATTGCGACTACACTTTGTCTCTGTACCAACATTTCGCTTGTTTGATTGCCTTGCGGAGGGAATAACTACACTGTTTATATTCAGCCATATTTACTAACAGACAATCTGACGAAGTCCTGGATTTACTCTGGCACTCCAGATTGATTTTACGAACACACCCGAAATTGTAAAATGTCTAACTAGTAATTTGTTACGCTAACAGGCTAGCAAGAGGTTGCATAGCAACATCATCAACTTCCAGGAAGACAGGCGAAGTGCTAGTACGCTCAACTGAAACGATACTGTTCGTTTACAGTACACTAAAATGAACTAATAGTATGTAGTATATACTCATTAAGTATGTAGTATGCAGTATGTTAGTATGGGTATTCAAACACAGCTCTAGTCTATCAGAATATTGAGGCCGAAGTACAAGTGTACACCTGGTTTGTATGAATGTTGGGCAATGGGGTAGACCTGTTTATATGAAGTATGCCCATGGATTTTATATGAGCAATGGGGTGTAATGGGGTGTAGGGATACACAAGGCTCACACAGGGTTTTGGATTGACGTCTGTTGCTCATTCAAATACTTTCTGGCTCCAAGTTTGCAGTAGGAAAAAGCAAAGGGGGCTGGGGCACATGTGTTATACCACTGTACTAGGAGTTTACCTGTGAAATTATTAGCATATAAATCTCAGAAGTCACAGGACTAAGATATGCAAATACCAGGGTGAGGGTGTGCAGCGAATGGCTGGATATAGGTTCCTGTTGGTGACTTGGGGAATACAGGCCTAAGGAAAGTGGTTAACAGAGCTGAGATAGGCAAGTAACAGGGATGAGGTGTATTGGCAAATGAACTGGGGTCTATGAGTAACAAATAGGGCCTTTAGGGCTAGGATATGGGTGTATCTGTACTTGACTGTGTCAATATTAGGGTATTGGCATGTGAGTTCTAGGGTTAGGGCATGGGGGTAATTGGGTTTAGGTGTGTGGGTAAGTGGGCTGAGGTATATAGATAGTGGGGCTGAGGAATTTACTTACCATATGCCATATTTGACAGCCAAGATGAAGCCCGAAGCCGAAAAGTTTCATTACAACTACACACATGAACTACAACTACCACCAGCTATATATGTCTCACTTTTATTGACATTTTTTATAGTACTTGCTGGCAACTTTCAGTAAAAAAAATTAAAACATAATCTAACATAAAACACATTAATTGTATTGGCCACTGAGAGGCTTAAAGCCACTGGTCGGCCATATTGGCACTCCCTAGTAAGAGCGGTGTTCCATAGGAATGAATGGAATTCTACAGTATTTCAATTAAATGTTTCAAGGACAAAATTACATGTATTTAAATATTTTTGTTGTTGTAGTGGGGACAGTAACATTAGTTCTCTAAAAAATATATATAATTTAAGAAAAATAGTTGTACGTATTATTTAATTTTTATGTTTAGCTCACAATATAATTTCAAAGTCTGCATTAAGGTGTCTGTGGATAGAATACCTCTTCAAACAGTATCTTAAATAATCCTCTTCCTCACCTCGACCCCCCCTCAAAAAACATAACCAGCACTTGCAGTTGACCCCCCCCCCCCCCCCCCTCTCAGCTCTGACTCTGCTGATAGCTATGTTATTAAGGGAAATGTACTTTCTGTGCCTGTGATATGTGGTTGTCCCACCTATCTATCTGAAGATGAATGCACTAGCTTTAAGTCGCTCTGGATAAGACGGTCTGCTAAGTTCCTAATGTAACTGTAAATGTAATAAAGGTGTTAAAAACTAATGTAGACATTAATAAATGCTTAAAAAATATTTTTTACAATTGAGGACTGCCAAGATGGCTGCTCGATGGCTTCAATACAGCGCACCCTTCAGTCATCTAGGGTTCATACACATTATTATTTCTTCCCATCCTGCATGTACAAGCATCCTAACAAAGCTGCAGGAGTTGTAGTTCAAATGAGACTTTTCTTACTTATTGAGCATCAAATATTTTTTGTAAAAGGTACAGCAAATCAATAAACGAATATCAATATACTTTTATATATATCATAAATGACCTTGTTTTCGTCCATATGATGATATAATCTTGAAGTCTAGTAAAGAGATTATGGAACACATCCAATGATTTATATACTGTATAGCCTACACTAGATGACTAATAGGGTGCGTTGTGTTGAAGCCATCCTGCCTCCATCTTGGCACTCCCCCACCATTGTCTAACATAGTTTGGAAGTAATATAAATGCATTTATAAATCTCTACATTAGTTTTTGTCACATTTTATTACAGACACAATGCATATGTTAAGTTATATTATGTAAGCTAAACATTAAAATCATGAACAAATATATATATTTTTTTTAATACTTAAAGTGTATTTTTTTTAGATTACTGATGTTACTGTCCCTAATACAAAAAATCTACTTAAATCTACTTAAATAGTTGTAATTTTGCCCTTGAAACATAATTGAAATACTGTAGAATTCCATTCATTCCTATGCAGGACTGCTCCTACTGGGTAGTGCCAATATGGCCGACCGGTGGCTTCAAAGCCTTTCAATGGCCAATACATAGCATCAGCAATCCAGGGTTTATATACATCATTGGACACAACCCGTAAGTCTGAAGTAGGAACGAGTCACATTCATATTGTATTAAAGCCACACAGTCTCCCTCCCCTCATTTAATAGCTGATTAAAGGTCTTTGGTGATTGGACATCCATCATGTTTTCATTAAGAAAAGCAATAACAAACCTTTAGGGGAATATAGTATTGTGGCCTTCAATATGTTCCGACTGTATTATAGCAGCCCTGCAGTGACAGCCCAGTGTTTCTCCTTCTGCACTCTCTTTCCCTCCATCCCTCTCTCCCTTCTCTTTCTCCCTCTGCCCTTATCTCTCTCTCTTACTCTCTCGCTCCCTCATCTCTTTTCTCCTTCTCTCCCTCTCTCTGCACAGTTCTCATTCCCGTACAATACAGTCATTTCTCCATCTCATGGCTCTTAAGTGTATAGAGTCTGCCTGATGCACTTTACTTTGCAGGGTTTTTACCCAGTGAGATTTCAGAAGCCACCTGGAAGCTGGGGCGAATACACCTCTCTCTCACCATGGAGACAGGGAATAGAATGCCTAAAATGTATGGCTTTTTAAAAATTGTACCTTTATTTAACAAGGCAAGTCTTAAGAACAAATTCTTGTTTACAATGACGGCCTAGGAACAGAATGACAGATTTCTACCTTGTCAGCTCAGGGACTCGAGCTAGCAACCTTTCGGTTACTGGCCCAATGCTCTAACCACTAGGCTACCTGCCAGCTTGTGGGACTCTGAGATGGGAGATCAGAAAGATGCTTACAGGCTTCCTTCCCTTGAAGCAGGGCTACAGGTGTTCAAAACACCGCTCATATCTCTGCTTAGAGAGGCCCTCTACCCCCCAAAAAAACTCTATAGATGAGAAGTTCCGTATCTTGCTGCAGGGGTACAGGTGCACAAGACAAAATCATCCCTCTGTCTATTCATTGTTTAGTTTCTAGATATCATATTTATATTCCTACAGAGGCTCAGGCAACTACCGAGAGTGATGAATACATAGCAGGCAACAATTCTAACTTCCTATAATAAATGTTTGATATTATTAAATACAACCCTAGAGTAAGACTGTGAAGTCCAAGTATCCAGGTCAGCCTTGCCCTCAACACACACTCGAAGCCACAAAAAGCCATGAAAGCCCTCAGAACTCCTCAATTTGTCAGAAGCATTCCACAGGGATGCTGGTCCATGTTGACTCCAACGCTTAACACAGTTGTGTCAAGTTGGCTGGATGTCCTTTGGGTGGTGTACCATTCTTGATACACTTTTTTTTTTAAACAGCAGGGTTGCAGTTCTTGACACAAACCGGTGTGCCTGACACCTACTACCATACCTCGTTCAAGGGCACTTAAATCTTTTGTCTTGCCCATTCATCCTCTGAATGGCACACATACACAATCCATGTCTCAATTGTCTCATCTTTAACCTAACTCCTCCCCTTCATCTATGCTGATTGAAGTGGATTTAAAAAGTGACATCAATAAGGGATCATGGCTTTCACCTGGATTCACCTGGTCAGTCTATGTCATGGAAATAGCAGGTGTTATTAATGTTCTGTACACTCAGTATACAGTACAGTGATGTATAGGAGGAGCTGAAGTGGGCTATAGTCTGAGCCTGAGATTCATGGATGAAGCCTGGGTTCGTATGTGATTTTAATAACTGTAGGTGTAGAGGAGAGGGTCCATTCTAATACCTCCCTCACTAGGCTCCTGCTGGTGCATTACAATGCCCTTTGGGGCAACTGTAGGATAATCACTATGCAGGGGCTTCCTTCCGGACAAACATAATAGTATCTTTTTTTGAGGATATGATGTGTGTACATCTCCTCCTCTCTCTGAGCTATACCTCCACACAGCCTCTCCATTTCCATCTCTCCTCCTCTCTCTGAGCTATACCTCCACACAGCCTCTCCATTTCCATCTCTCCTCCTCTCTCTGAGCTATACCTCCACACAGCCTCTCCATTTCCATCTCTCCTCCTCTCTCTGAGCTATACCTCCACACAGCCTCTCCATTTCCATCTCTCCTCCTCTCTCTGAGCTATACCTCCACACAGCCTCTCCATTTCCATCTCTCCTCCTCTCTCTGAGCTATACCTCCACACAGCCTCTCCATTTCCATCTCTCCTCTCTCTGAGCTATACCTCCACACAGCCTCTCCATTTCCATCTCTCCTCCTCTCTCTGAGTTATACCTCCACACAGCCTCTCCAATTCCATCTCTCCTCCTCTCTCTGAGTTATACCTCCACACAGCCTCTCCATTTCCATCTCTCCTCCTCTCTCTGAGTTATACCTCCACACAGTGCTCCATCTCCCTCTCTCTCTCTCTCTCGCTGTCTCTGTCTGTCTCTCTCTCTCTCTGTCCCTCTGAGGCTCCCCCTCACCTTCCATTGACTATTCTCCTGAGCTGTAGCTGGTATAAACACAGCCACCAATGGCCAAGTGCAGCGATCACTGTTAGACAGCAATGCCAGAGAGAGGGAGTACGTGTACGAGGGAGAGCTGTAGGACTTGTTAGACCTACGGTACACATTGTAATTACAGTCTTGCATCAGTGACCCAATCCCAGAGCTTCCCCTTAGGGAGGGACTGTTAGTTTCTCAGACTCCTCTCTGGATGATTCAACAATGTACCCCTGTCCTGTCCTCTCCCTCCATATCCATCTCTCCTTCCCTAAACACTGTCCTCCAGCCTTCCCCTGTGGTGGTGTTCTGGGAGGCCTGATGTCTCCACAATGTCTTCATTAACTGCATCAACAGCAATGTTAGCAGCCAGTGGACTTGATGCTGTTGGAACACAACAAGTGTTTGATGCCGTCAGAGAATGACCTGAAACTCCTGCTCTGTGGTAATCCTGAGAGACAGACCATAGCTCACCACTGGAGAGGAGACAACTTAATCTCTCCATGGATCTGATGAATAGCAACTCTGAAACCTCAGAGGGCAGCTAGGAGAGTTATTACTGTATAATAAAATAAGGATAATACTGTTCTGTGGTTGGAGGTTGTGATTGGATGCTTGTTGGGAGTTGCTGCTGTTACATTACACAGTGTAAGAATATTCAAAGATAAATACACAACGCAGAGGACTAAAGGTCAAGAGGGAATTAATGATCAATGGAAATAGTTGTTTTTCTGTAATGGGGAACTGAAGATTAATGGGTTAGGGACACGGGAGGAATTTCAGTCTAGGACTCATAGCTACATGTGGCAAGTTTTCATTGGTCCGAATTGTTTATACATTGAGCCTGAAACAGGATACTTGTTATTTGGCCATCGGCCCAATTTCACTGCAAGGAATTCTAATTGGTCAACCACAGGCTAGGGTTGGGGTATAAACTACACCCTGTCTCTTTGTTCAGGGGAGAAAACATTGAGGACAGGGAATAATAAACATCTACCATCTACTTCCCATCATAACAACTATGATTTGTTCTCTTTGAATAAATATAATTTTCTCCCCCTGATTTGCTTTGGGGTCTGTGTTATTGAAGAATAAGATCAACTGCTAACAACATTGAATAGTCTCTGTGGAGGAAGACAAATGCAAGATAAAATTGATAATTTTCTAACATCATCATGAATATTCAATGTCCATGTGGATCGATGCAGTAAGTAGAGCAACTATGTTCTGTTAAGAGACTAACTGTTGGAACTTTACCACAGACAACAGAAAATCCCTCTTGTTTCCTCAAGCTGTATCCCATCTTGAAAAACTCAGGTCAAATATTCACTTTCTCCTTGTTAGTGACTTTTCTGTGAACACTTGTTCTAAGATCAGAGTTAGACACTACAGGGGGCTAATGAACCGTTTTCCATTAACCTCGATCCTCCACTTCAAATCAGCCTCCTCTAGCTTCACGCTAAATGCTTTTTATGATTTCCCCCCTTTATCCTATTTTAAAACAATGTTTACCATGAACCCCCCTGTGTCTGCTAACTGCTAGCCCCTGCTAACTAGCACTCCTTAGCCATTGTGTGTGTCCCCTATTCCCTCTGGGCCATGGTCAAAAGTAGTGCACTATATAGGGAATAGGGTGCCATTTGAGACACATCCATTGTTGACAGCTCCCTCATCCCCCTGGGTCCACCGGCTCTCCTTTCTGGCCTGTAAGTGAATCTTCAGAGGAGTGCTACCCTCCTCCTCCTCGCTCTAGCAGCCTCCACTGTGAATGTGGCTGTAATTAACAAAATGCTGCTCGGCAGTCTAAGGCTAATTAACTAGCAGAGCTTTGTTGAGTTCCTTATCCATTCCACTAGGAGTTTATAATGAAACAAATTAATAAATGAAACTCGACAAAGAACAACAACAAAAACTCACAAAGCAACAAAGAAGTTTGTCAAGGTTGTTCATTTGCTGTCATTGTCAGGTTGGCGGCTGCTTAGATGGCTAGGTAAGAGGTAACATATTATTAAAACATCAGAATAGAATTTAGACCCATTCTATGGAAATCCTGTAGCTTGATTTGTTTTCTCATATCATAGCTTTTCTTCTTTGTGGTTTAAAGGTGATTATATGCCCTCTTCATGTTGTCCATCATGACGCTGCTTTGGTGACGTCAGTAGGCTTCTGATACCTGACCTGACCCGTGACACACATCAATAATCAATCCATTAGCACCTTTTCATCAATAATTAAACAAGACCAATCTAAGGTGTGTATCGGCAAAGCTATATATTATTAGTCCCCAAAACATGATTCAATCTTTATTTTGTCTCCTCGTGCTGAAAACGAAATTAGGAATGGATCATGCTAAAGCTATTTAAGGGGATATGAGGTGAATTATTTAAGAGGGAATGTATCTGCGTTATGCAGAACGTGCCACTGCTGGTTTTGGAAGGACCTCTGAGAACCAAGGACTTTGAAGATGGTTTGTTTATGATTATGTCTGGAGTCTATGAAATATGTTAACATACATTTAGCTCAATCATCCACAGTGATAATGTTATCAGAGCAGACAAAACTCAAAATCTCAAGATGAGCCCTTTTTATCTGAGTAATTTTCTACAAGTAATTGCAGCAGACTTGGGCCTACACAAAGTGGACATTCAATGATAAAAACATAATTGGTTATTACTTAATGCGTTATTACAATATGTTATTGTCTATTTATTTCCCCTCTTTTAACCCCCAGTTCAGAATGGGAACAGTGCGTCCCAGATGGTATCCTATTACCTATATAACGTACTACTTTTGACCAGAGCCTGGTCAAAATTAGTGTAATATATCGGGAATAGTGTGCATTTTGTTACATAGCTTAAGATGACTTGAAGTTAAACGGTAGCAGGGAGAAGAGTCACCACTTATGAGCACTCAAGCAGTAGTGTTGTGTAGACTTCTCTGTGAGTTGATGGGGGAGAGTTGGTGTGTAGACGTCTGTTGGGACACAGCGTGACATCCTTCACAGACTGTGGAGGCAGGGGACTGGCGGGACTAACATAAACAGGTGGAGGCATGGTGTGCATGTTTGTCTCGGTCACAGTGGAGCGCAAGCACACACTGTGTCATCACAGCGCCCATGAATCGATTGACGCTTTGGCTCGACCACACAATATGCCACTCGGCCTGTCAATCCTTATTATCAATCCTCTTCTATCACACAGTCTCTCTGGCAGGAGACGTCACCGGGGCTGGACAGCCCAACGCCAGACATCTGACAGGTTAAAGACCCAATGAGGCAATTTTTATATCAATATCAAATCATGTCTGGGGAACAACTAAGTACTTTACTGCAATTGTTTTCCATTTAAATGGTCAAAAAGAAGAAAATATACAGTGGGGAGAACAAGTATTTGATACACTGCCGATTTTGCCGATTTTCCTACTTACAAAGCATGTAGAGGTCTGTAATTTTTATCATAGGTACACTTCAACTGTGAGAGACGGAATCTAAAACAAAAATCCCAAAAATCACATTGTATGATTTTTAAGTAATTAATTTGCATTTTATTGCATGACATAAGTATTTGATACATCAGAAAAGCAGAACTTAATATTTGGTACAGAATCCTTTGTTTGCAATTACAGAGATCATACGTTTCCTGTAGTTCTTGACCAGGTTTGCACACACTGCAGCAGGGATTTTGGCCCACTCCTCCATACAGACCTTCTCCAGATCCTTCAGGTTTCGGGGCTGTCGCTGGGCAATACGGACTTTCAGCTCCCTCCAAAGATTTTCTATTGGGTTCAGGTCTGGAGACTGGCTAGGCCACTCCAGGACCTTGAGATACTTCTTACGGAGCCACTCCTTAGTTGCCCTGGCTGTGTGTTTCGGGTCGTTGTCATGCTGGAAGACCCAGCCACGACCCATCATCAATGCTCTTACTGAGGGAAGGAGGTTGTTGGCTAAGATCTCGCAATACATGGCCCCATCCATCCTCCCCTCAATACGGTGCAGTCGTCCTGTCCCCTTTGCAGAAAAGCATCCCCAAAGAATGATGTTTCCACCTCCATGTTTCACGGTTGGGATGGTGTTCTTGGGGTTGTACTCATCCTTCTTCTTCCTCCAAACACGGCGAGTGGAGTTTAGACCAAAAAGCTCTATTTTTGAATCATCAGACCACATGACCTTCTCCCATTCCTCCTCTGGATCATCCAGATGGTCATTGGCAAACTTCAGACGGGCCTGGACATGCGCCTGCTTGAGCAGGGGGACCTTGTGTGCGCTGCAGGATTTTAATCCATGACGGCGTAGTGTGTTACTAATGGTTTTCTTTGAGACTGTGGTCCCAGCTCTCTTCAGGTCATTGACCAGGTCCTGCCGTGTAGTTCTGGGCTGATCCCTCACCTTCCTCATGATCATTGATGCCCCACGAGGTGAGATCTTGCATGGAGCCCCAGACCGAGGGTGATTGACCATCATCTTGAACTTCTTCTATTTTCTTCCATTTTCTAATAATTGCGCCAACAGTTGTTGCCTTCTCACCAAGCTGCTTGCCTATTGTCCTGTAGCCCATCCCAGCCTTGTGCAGGTCTACAATTTTATCCCTGATGTCCTTACACAGCTCTCTGGTCTTGGCCATTGTGGAGAGGTTGGAGTCTGTTTGATTGAGTGTGTGGACAGGTGTCTTTTATACAGGTAACGAGTTCAAACAGGTGCAGTTAATACAGGTAATGAGTGGAGAACAGGAGGGCTTCTTAAAGAAAAACTAACAGGTCTGTGAGAGCCGGAATTCTTACTGGTTGGTAGGTGATCAAATACTTATGTCATGCAATAAAATGCAAATGAATTACTTAAAAATCATACAATGTGATTTTCTGGATTTTTGTTTTAGATTCCGTCTCTCACAGTTGAAGTGTACCTATGATAAAAATTACAGACCTCTACATGCTTTGTAAGTAGGAAAACCTGCAAAATCGGCAGTGTATCAAATACTTGTTCTCCCCACTGTAGCTTTTTAGCAAGAAACTTTTTCTCAAGCAGGAATTTTGCATAGACTGTCTGAGAGTGGTTTGAGTGGGGAGGGAGAGGGCACCTTAAAACTAACTGAGAGGTTTAGAACTCTCTTTGTTATTAGTTTATTTACCACCAAAACTCCACCCATGCAAAACCTTAGGTCCTGTGATTAGAAGGTCCTGTGAAGGTAAATTTTTCAACAAGCGTCTATCAGGAAATAACTTTTTTTCACACTTTTAAAGTGTTAGTTTCATCAACTGTTGTACAATATGAATGTCACGGCCGTCAAAAGAACTGGACCAAAGCGCAGCGTGGTGAGCGTACATTACTCTTTATTTTGGAATGACGCCAACAAAAAAAATAAACAATACAAAACGACCGTGAAGCTTAAGGGCTATAGTGCCACAAACAAAGATAACTTCCCACAAACACAAAAGGGAAAAAGGCTGCCTAAGTATGATTCCCAATCAGAGACAACGATAGACAGCTGTCCCTGATTGAGAACCATACCCGGCCAAAACAAAGAAATACAAAAACATAGAAAATAGAGCATATTTCTTTTATTTGCAAATAAATTCAGAAAAAATCCTACAATGTGATTTTCTGGATTTTTTTTCTCATTTTGTCTGTCATAGTTGAAGTGTACCTGAAAATTACAGGCCTCTCTCATCTTTTTAAGTGGGAGAACTTGCACAATTGGTGGCTGACTAAATACTTTTTTGCCCCACTGTAAACTAAGCTCCTAGGCCATTTATAAGTGATATTCTTTAAGAATCAGTGGGTACATTATAAACATTTCATAGAAACAATCAAAAATGCCTTTAAATATCACATAGTGGGCCTCTAAAATATATAAATGACTGACAAGAATCCATTAGCCATATGAATCCTAATGTTACAGGAGAAGCCCTCTCTCTATAACTTCTGTTCAGTATAATGAGGACTGTGGGAAGACACATTTCTTCCTCATTCTTTAGCTCCTCTGGCTAAATGACAATTTGTTAGCTGCTGTTGGCAGATATTGCTGAGGGAGAATATTGACCATCCAGAGGAGGGAGGGAGGGGGAGGGAGAGAGAGAGAGAGGCACCCTGGGTACCACTCGATTTTAAGTATGCTTGTCGATTTGCTCTGTCCTGAGGGCGATTTGGGCTGGGGGAAAAAGAGGGGGGGTATTGAAATTAAGCCAGAGATAGAGTGAGAAATATGTGTTTATTAGCCAGAGAGCCAGGTCACTTTGCCATTTGCCCTTCCTTCCGTCAACTCCATTTTCTCTTCCATCTAGTGAGATATTGTCGCCTGATTGGCACCCTTCACTCTGCTGTTGTACTCACACAGTTATTATTCTGGTGATGAGATGGTGTTAAGTGATGTGTTTCAGAAGTAAGGGTTCATTCTAGATGTTGGGAAAAGAGTGATATTTGTTTTTGGGGACTATTTTTGTCTTTTGTTAAGCTATGGTAAATATTGTATGCATTATATGGAGGTAAAGGCCTATTTTTGAATGTGTTCTTAGGCTTGTGTGCCGCTGCTTGGCCATGGACACCCACTTCAATAAGCTCCAGATGAACAGTTATTGTGTTGACATTGCTTCCAGAGGCAGTTTGGAACTCGGTAGTGAGTGTTGCAACCGAGGACAGACGATTTTTACGCCCTACGCGCTACAGCATTTGGCGGTCCCCTTCTGTGAACTTGTGTGGCTTACCACTTCACGGCTGAGCCGATGTTGCTCCTAGACATTTCCACTTCACAATAACAGCACTTACAGTTGACCGGGGAAGCTCTAGCAGAGCAGAAATGTATGAACTGACTTGTTGGAAAAGTGGCATCTTATGACGGTGCTACGTTGAAAGTCACCGAGCTCTTCAGTAAGGCCATTCTACTGCCAATGTTTGTCTATGGAGATTGCATGGCTGTGTGCTCAATTTTAAACACCTGTCAGCAACGGGTGTGGCTGAAATAGCCGAATTTGAAGGGGTGTCCACAAACTTTTGTATATACAGTTAGAAGTCGGAAGTTTACATACACTTATGTTGGAATCATTAAAACTCATTTTTCAACCACTTCACAAATGTATTGTTAACAAACTATAGTTTTGGCAAGTCGGTTAGGACATCTACTTTGTGGATGACACAAGTAATTTTTCCATCAGTTGTTAACAAACAGATTATTTCACTTATAATTCACTGTATCACAATTCCAGTGGGTCAGAAGTTTACATAAACTAAGTTGACTGTGCCTTTAAACAGCTTGGACAATTCCAGAAAATGATGTCATGGATTTAGAAGCTTCTGATAGGCTAATTGACATAATTTGAGTCAATTGGAGGTGTACCTGTGGATGTATTTCAAGGCCTACCTTCAAACTCAGTGCCTCTTTGCTTGACATCATGGGAAATCAAAAGATATCAGCCAAGACCTCAGAAAAGAAAAATGTAGACCTCCACAAGTCTGGTTCATCCTTGGGAGCTATTTCCATCATACCGCTCAGGAAGGCGACGCATTCTGTCTCCTAGAGATGAACGTACTTTGGTGCAAAAAGTGCAAATCAATCCCAGAACAACAGCAAAGGACCTTGTGAAGATGCTGAAGGAAACAGGTGAAAGGTATCTATATCCACAGTAAAACGAGTCCTATATCGACATAACCTGAAAAGCCGCTCAGCAAGGAAGAAGTCACTGCTCCAAAACCGCCATCAAAAAGCCAGACTACGGTTTGCAACTACACATGGGGACAAAGACCGTACTTTTTGGAGAAATGTCCTCTGGTCTGATGAAACAAAAATTGAACTGTTTGGCCATAATGACCATCGTTATGTTTGGAGGAAAAAGGGGGAGGATTGCAAACCGAAGAACACCATCCCAACCGTGAAGCACAGGGGTGGCAGCATCATGTTGTGGGGGTGCTTTTCTGCAGGAGGGACTGGTGAACTTCACAAAATAGATGGTATCAGGAGGGAGGACAATTATGTGGATATATTGAAGCAACATCGCAAGACATCAGTCAGGAAGTTAAAGCTTGGTCGCAAATGGGTCTTCCAAGCATACTTCCAAAGTTGTGGCAAATGGCTTAAGGACAGCAAAGGGAAGCTTGTGGAAGGCTACCCGAAACGTTTTACCCATATTAAACAATTTATAGACAATGCTACCAAATACTAATTGAGTGTATGTAAACTTCTGACCCACTGTGAATGTGATGAAAGAAATAAAAGCTGAAATAAATAATTCTCTCTACTATTATTCTGACATTTCACATTCTTAAAATAAAGTGGTGATCATAACTGACATAAGACAGGGAATTTTTACGAGGATTAAATGTCAGGAATTGTGAAAAACTGAGTTTAAATGTATTTGGCTAAGGTGTATGTAAACTTCCGACTTCAACTGTATATAGTGTAGTTGCACCAGCAGATAGGCACTAGTAAGGAACTACCTAGCTAGGATATTTATTTGTAGGAAGGAACTGGGTCTGTAAGATTATTGACTGACTGAGAAAGGTGTCATTACAGAAATTGTCAGTTCTGAGGTTTCTGAACGAAAACCCTTATCATTACATATGCAAATCTTATAATTAAAGACCTATTGCAGTCTGTGTTCAATTAGGTGTCCTGAAATGATTTGTGTGTCACTTTGAACAAACCAATTAACTCACTCTCCTCTCAGGCTGACACACACACACAAACACACACATGCTGTACACAATGCTCTCGGGCTGGGTAAGTGGAGGTGGTTGGTGAGGATGGAATAATCAACCACTCTTCCGTGCTATTGTATAATGCTAATGTAATGTCAGAGTATGAAGGGCTTTCAGGCAGAATGCTTTGAAGTACAACCAGCATTTAGTAAGTCTTTGGTTTATTAGCATACATCGTAGAGGATGATAAGTGTCAAGCCCTGATCTGTTTCATCGGTCTTTGTGATTGTCTCCACCCACCTCCAGGTGTCACCCGTTTTCTCCATTAGTCCCTGGGTACTTATTCCTGTGTTCCCTGTTTGTCTGTTGCCAGTTTGTCTTGTCAAGTCAACCAGTGTGTTTTTCCATGCTCCTGCTGTTTCTTATCTCTCTTTTGCTAGTCCTCCCGGTTTTGACCCTTGCCTGCCTTGACTCTGAACCCGCCTGCCAAACCATACTGCCTGCCTTGACCTCGAGCCTGCCTGCCACTCTGTACCTCCTGGACTCTGACCTTGTTTATGATCCTTTGCCTGTCCACAACCATTCTCTTGCCTGCCGCTTGGATTATAAAAAATATCAGAGACTCAAACCATCTGCCTCCCGTGTCTACATCTGGGTCTCGCCCTGTGCCCTTATAGATAAGAACTAATGCTGAAACAACAAGCTAGAAAACAACAAATTCCTGAGAAAAGGTTGTTGGAAAAGCAAAACCATCGACCCATAGTGATCATGAACTCTCTACACAGAGCAGGACTAGCAACTACTTTAGTTGTGTTTCATCGTTACCCTCGTAGTTTGGAAGTGACCTGGTATTACACGGTTGTCACGGCAGAGCTATAACATACGCCACAGAATGTATTGACTTGTAGACCTGCCATGGTGGACAACACAGTATTTGTATCTGCTCCTCAGTTTGTTTTAATCCAATATGAATACAGTGTGTATTACAGTGTGCATTATATTGCTTCGAAATGCAATATGCTTGAGATTGTGTGCTTCAATTCATCGTCAGCTGTAAAAGCATTCTAGACCAACCAGCTGACATAGCAAGCCGAAGCCTGACCTACAAAATATGCAATTCAAAATGTATCTCATGCATCTTGATTAGAACATGAACATACGGTGTGTGGCTGTACAGAAGAGCACATCAATTACTGCCACTTGGAAAATACTTTATGTGGACCGTGATGGCAGTGTGGTGCCAGGAGAACAACCTCTCCCTCAATGTGAGCAACACAAAGGAGATGATCGTGGACTATGGGAAAAGGAGGGCCGAACAGGTTCCCATTAACATTGATGGGTCTGAAGTGGAGCGGGTCGAGAGTTTCAAGTTCCTTGGTGTCCACATCACCAACGAACTATCATGGTCCAAACACACAAAGACAGTTGTAAAGAGGGCATGACAACAACTGTTCCCCCTAAGGAGACTGAAAAGATTTGGCATGGGCCCCCAGATCCTCCAAAAGTTCTACAGCTGCAACAACGAGACCATCCTGACCGGTTGCATCACTGCCTGGTATGGCAACTGCTCGGCATCTGACCCTAAGGCTCTACAGAGGGTAGTGCGTATGGCCTAGTACATCACTGGGGACAAGCGTCCTGACATCCAGGACCTATATACTAGGCAGTGTCAGAGGAAGGCTAAAAAAATTGTCAATGACTCCAGTCACCCAAGTCAGTCTGTTCTCTCTGCTACCGCATGGCAAGCGGTACCGGAGCTCCAAGTCTAGGTACAAAAGGCTCCTTAACAGCCTCTACCCCCAAGCCATAAGACTGCTGAACAATTAATCAAATGGCCACCTAGACTATTTACGTTGACCCCTCCAACAGTCTTTTAGCAGTTACCACATATGCTGAGCACTTGTTGGCTGCTTTTCCGTCACTCTGCGAACCAACTCATCGTAAACCATTTCAATTGGGTTGAGGTAGGGTGATTGTGGAGGCCAGATCATCTCATGCAGCACTCAATCACTCTCCTTCTTGGTTAAATAGCTCTTACACAGCCTGGAGGTGTGTTGGGTCATTGTCCTGTTGTGAAAAACGAATTATAGACCCAATAAGCGCAAACCAGATGGGATGCGTATCACTGCAGAATGCCATGCTGGATATGTGTGCCTTGAATTCTGAATAAATCACTGACAGTTTCACCAGCAAAGCACCCCCACACCCTCACACCTCCTCCTCCATGCTTCATGGTGGGAACTACACATGCAGAGATCATTCATTCACCTATTCTGCGTCTCACAAAGACACGGCGATTAGAACCAACAATCTCAATGTCCATTGCTCATGTTTCTTGGTCCAACAAATCTCTTCTTCTAGTTGGTGCCCTTTAGTAGTGGTTTCTTTGCAGAAATTCGACCATGAAGGCCTGATTCACGCAGTCTCCTCTAAACAGTTGACGTTGAGATGTATCTGTTACTTGAACTCTGTGAAGCATTTATTTGGGCTGCAATTTCTGAGGCTGGTAGCTCTAATGAACTTATCCTCTGCAGTAGAGCTAACTCTGGGTCTTCCTTTCCTGTGGCGGTCCTCATGAGAGCCAGTTTCATCATAGCGCTTTATGTTTTTTGCGACAACAATTGAAGAAACATTTTTGGATTGACTGATCTTCATGTAATGGTAGTCGTTTCTCTTTGCTTATTTGAGCTGTTCTTGCCATAATATGGACTTAATCTTTTACCAAATAGGGGTATATTCTGTATACCACCCCTACCTTATCACAACACAACTGATTGGCTCAAAAGCATTAAGAAGGAAAGAAATTCCACAAATTAAGTTTTATCATGGCACACCTGTTAATGGAAAAGAATTCCAGGTGACTACCTCATGAAGCTGGTTGAGAGAATGCCAAGAGTGTACAAAGCTGTCATCAATGCAAAGGGTGGCTACTTTGAAGAATCTCAAATATAAAATCTATTTTGATTTGCTTAACACATCTTTGGTTACTACGTGATTCCATATGTGTTATTTCATAGTTTTGATGTCTTCACTATTATTCTATAATGTAGAAAATAGTACAAATAAAGAAAAACCCTTGAATGAGTAGGTGTGTCCAAACTTTTGACGGGTACTGTAAGTACTCAGACCCTTTGCTATGAGACTCGAACTTGAGCTGAGGTACATTTTGTTTCCATTGGTCATCCTTGAGATGTTTCTACAACTTGATTGGATTCCACCTGTGATAAATTCAATTGATTGGACATCATTTAGAAAGGCACACACCTGTCTAAATTACGTCCCTCAGTTGACAGTGCATGTCAGAGCAAAAACCAAGCCATGAGGTCGAAGGAATTGTCCGTAGAGCTCCGAGATAGGATTGTGTCGAGGCACAGATCTGGGGAAGGGTACTAAAAAATGTCTGCAGCATTAAAGGTCCCCAAGAACACAGTGGCCTCCATCATTCTTAAATGGAAGAAGTGGTCTGGAACCACCAAGACTCTTCATAGAGCTGGCCGCCCGGCCAAACTGAGCAATTGGGGGAGAAGGGCGTTGGTCAGGGTGGTGACCAAGAACCCGATGGTCACTCTGAAAGAGCTCCAGAGTTCCTTTGTGGAGATGGGAAAACCTTCCAGAAGGACAACCATCTCTGCAGCACTCCACCAATCAGGCCTTTATGGTAGTGGCCAGACGGAAGCCACTTCTCAGTAAAAGGCACATGACAACCCGCTTGGAGTTTCCCAAAAGGCACCTAAAGGACTCTCCGACCAAGAGAAACAAGATTCTCTGGTCTGATGAAACCAAGATTGAATGCCAAGCATCACGTCTGGAGGACACCTGGCACCATCCCTACGGTGAAGCATGGTGGTTGCAGCATCATGCTGTGGGGATGTTCTATCAGTGGCAGGGACTGGGAGACTAGTCAGGATCGAGGGAAAGATTAATGGAGAAAAGTACAGAGGTCCTTGAGGAAAGATGCTCCAGAGCGCTCAGGACCTCAGACTGGGGTGGAGGTTCACCTTCCAACAGGACAACGACCCTAAGCACACAGCCAAGACGACGCAGGAGTGGCTTCGGGTCAAGTCTCAATGTCCTTGAGTGGCCCAGCCAGAGCCTGGACTTGAACCCGATTGAACATCTCTGGAGAGACCTGAAAATAGCTGTGCAGCGATGCTCCCCATCCAAGCTGACTGCACTTGAGAGGATCTGCAGAGAAGAATGGGAGAAACTCCCCAAATACAGGTGTGCCAAGCTTGTAGCGTCATACCCAAGAAGACTCTAGGCTGTAATCACTGCCAAAGGTTCTTCAACAAAGTACTGAGTAAAGTGTTTGAATACTTATGTAAATGTGATATTTCTTACATTTGCAAAAATGTCTAACAACCTGTTTTTGCTTCGTCATTATGGGGTATTGTGTGTAGATTGATGAGGGATAAAAAAAAATCAATTGAATCCATTTTAGAATAAGGCTGTAACGTAACAAAATATAGAAAAAGTTAAGGGGCCGGGATACTTTCCGAATGCGCTGTACTTTCCCTAGAAACTAATGGACCACAAGCAACACCTTTCAATTACCGAACCCAGGCTGTTAGCTAGGAGCAATCAAGGTCTCAGTTTCCTCAACTGTGCGTGCGTGTCCCTCAACTATATTGTCCGTTCTAAATTACGGCACCAGCCTTTTCCTTTTTAGTGTTGAGTCAGGGAATGTAATGGGTCATAAAATGTGTCCTACACTGCATAAAACAGCCCGGTCCAGACTGCAAATTGTGTTTAAGTGTCTTTGGCTGCATCCGAACAGACCCGTGGTCAAAAGTAGTGTACTATATAGGGAATAGGATGCCATTTCAGATGTCCTGTTTTAAAGCCCCATCCGGAAGTGGATGTCGATGAGATGAGTTGATCACCTTCAGCTCCATCTGTGCTGGGAAGGGGAGGGACAGATGTCCCTGATGTGTTTGCACATAGCCTCATTATCTGGGTGACCCATCTGTTAATGCAAAGCGTTCTGCCATGGCAAAGTTATAGGACATCAACAGGCAAGCTGTCCTTCAGTAAATGATAGCAACCATCGATCGCTGTTGCGGTATATCTTGAACGTTGTTTCCAACTCTTTGCTGAGAGATGTTCGGGGTTGAGGCCAGAGAAGATGTGGGGATTTGAAAGTGGACAAATGCTGTATACTCTGTGTTCCTGGAATAGATGAAAGATGTTGTCTCCCTACAAGAGTTGAGAGCAAAAACAATTATAAGTGGTTGTTCAAGATGTCTTTTGAGGTACTGTAGGAAGTGGTCACCATGGCATAGTCTGCATCGCTAGATGGTCCCTGGTCAAAAGTAGTGCTTTATATAGGGAATAGTTGCCATTTTGAGATGCAACCACAGTATTTTCTGCACCTAAACACTCTAGAAGCAGCGACAGAATGTACTGCAATGTCCCGTACTCTATTGTAATGCCTGTTATACCCACACAGCTAGAATGAGATTATATTTGTATGTTTATCAGTTTATATTTCTGCTAGACGGTAGTTATAGTGTTTACCAGGAGCCCGTCCTCCCCAATGAAGGTGCCACCAACCTCCTGTATAGCCTGGGTACCATTCTGCTTGGGCTAAGATTCCAGTTCTTTGCGTGTCAAACATGATGTGTACAAAGAATGGAATGTTAGCACAAAACTGGATTTCAGTCTACTGTTATGCATTCTCTCTTTTGGAGACACACTATAACTAAGTCATTGAACCTGTTTACATGCTATAACAAAGGTAAAGACAGCAACATGTTTTGCCTCAACTGTTATGTATGTTCCCTGTGATTCTCTTCTTAATGAATGGGCTATTTAAGGTACTCCACATCTAATCTGTTGGCAGTTTCCAGGCATCTATTTGCCTAATGGGTTTTGGGGACAATAGTTTTCTCTGTTTGGTCAGATTGTCTAGCATTCTTTTCCGTCTCTGTCTCTTCTGAATTCACTCTTGTATTCATCCAAAATGTCACAGAAAATGGCTTAACGTTTCAAACCCATAGATGTAAATTCTGCTCAAAACTATCATCCCATTTTAAGATTTTCCTTGAACCTGATGTGGGTATACAACACTGCTCCCTGTCTTCTTATCTCCTACCTGTACAATAGGACCTCTTGAAAATAGCCGTAAGAGAAGGCTCAGCAGGACTGAAAGCCAGGACAGAGAGGACAGAGTGCTTTCAGTATGATCTATAATATAATATACCTTAATAATACACACTCTCTCTCACTCCTGCCACAGGTCAACCACGAGGCTTACGCACGCACGCACACACACACACACACACACAGACACGTCAACATAATGCTCTCAGCCCAGAAGGTTGGTGTTTTCAGTTCATTAGTTGCATTATTTGTTTGGACAGCCACCTTAACAAGTGCTGACAGCCATTAACTGTGAGGATGAGGAGAAGCAGCCGTGTCAATTCAGTCACATACGCAGTAGGGCAGAAGGTTAGTCAGGAAAAATATAAACAGGCTGCACCCCACTGGAATATCAAGTTCCAGGAACAGAAGAGACTTAACAGCCCATAAATCAAATGCAGTTCTATAGTGCTTGAACAATAATTACTCTCTCAGGGGCAAATCCTAACAAATTTTCACTTAGTCTCCCATTGACATCAATGCAGCATGACTAAGTGAAAATATGACTGAAGTTGAATTTAGGATAAAAAGTTAGAATAAATACACCTTCATGTCGACCAAACTTCTCAGAATAACTGCTATCTACACTGAGTGTACAAAACATTAAGAACAACTACTCTTTCCATGACATAGACTGACCAGGTGACTCCAGCTGAAAGCTATGATCTCTTATTGATGTCACTTGTTAAATCCACTTCAATCAGTGAAGATGAAAGGGAGGAGACGGGTTAAAGAAGGGTTTTTAAGCCTTCCTAATGTTCCTACTCTCAATTTTAGATACAGTTTGGTGAAGTTTAGTCTTCCCTGCTCACTTTACGTTCTGAGTTCCTGTTCAAAGTATTAAAAAAGCTGGCAGCTAAACTCTAGTAAGGACTTTCTTTGTATTCGTGTTACATGTTCACCAAACTAAAAGTCCCTGCTTTGGTATAAACTCTTGATAGTGTCTTTGTATTCAGCATGAGCAGCCTTGTCTCACCGGATGCTGATTGTGAGAGTGAGAGAAAGAGAGAGAGAGAGACCCTTTAGTCTGTGTTTGAGTTTTCATGTCTTTCTGCTTTGAAACTCCTAACATCCACTATCTAGTTTGGGTTCTAAGTGTGGGCTTTGGCATTTCAGCTCTTTTATTCACTGTCTCCCCATCATCATCATCATCATCTCTGAGCTTTCATTTATGATATCAATGTTTTGAGGCTCTGTTGGATACTTAGACATATTGGCTTTGCGCTAAACTGTCACTACATTGACAGCTGTCAATTAGTAATACACCAAACACGCATGCATGGCTGCACTGAGATAATATAGCCATAAAGGTGTTTCAGGATAGCAAATAGGGACATTTGTATTTCATGTTTGGACATTGGAGGCTGTTTTGTAGCTGTTGTTTTTTTGTTGTCTACCTCTGAGTCACAATTCTTCAACCAAGATAGACATGGTCACAATCCTTTAAATGTCTCTTAAAAAGACTGATGTGGGTCAAAAGGTTTAATAGAATAGTAATACAATATCATAATAGAAACTGCATGAAAATGTTTGAACATACACAACCATGAGAAACTTTGAAATGTACCATCAAGAATAGGATTGTGATGGAAAGGAACGAGGAGGATGGGCATTCAAACAGTTGAACACACACAGGGTGCTGCATGACATGGGAACTTGACATGACACCAACATGAACCTGACAATCTAAAAAGATACATTTGTCAAGACCATTGAGAAGAATTGAGATAGAAAAAAAAAAAAATAAGGTCTTGTTGTGTGTTTTCCCAAATCCTTTTACTGTAGCTGTAATGAATCAAAATCTGCATGACTATTTCTGTAGAATTTCTTTTGAATGACCTTAAAATGGTATTGAAGGACAGATTAGGATACCCACAGACTCATTCCTCATCTTGACAATCCCATTCCATGGTTCTGGTCCACACCAGTTAAACACAAACAACTATGCAGCTCCTCCAACATCAAACTATTCACATTCATTGCAGGTGTGAGGAAAAATAGGAATGTTATTGAACTTTTATTTATTCAGGAGAACCCATTGAGACCAGGGTCTCATTTGCAATGGTGCCCTGAGGACAACAATCCAATACAACACATTCAAAATGATCAATAAAAATAAAATAAACTACAAATTACAGAATCAACACTACAGCATCAAACGATACAAATACAATTATTTACATTCATTCCAAACAGTTGCAAATCTCATTAAATTCATTCAACATTGTTTTATATATTAAGGGTATGTGAGACAAGGGAGATGTACCTGTCCATAGTTGTTTATTAGGAAAGGGAATTGTACTAATTATCTCATGTTATGAATCAAACAACAATTTTGTCTGTTGCCACTACTATTGCCGCTTAACCTGTTAGTGTGTAGGGGGTGCTATTTTCACTTTGGGAAAAAATTGTGCCCAAATGAAACGGCCTTGTACTCTATTCTAGATCGTACAATATGCATATTATTATTACTATTGGATAGAAAACACTCTCAAGTTTCTAAAACTGAATTATATCTGTGAGTAAAACAGAACTCATTTTGCAGCAAACTTCCAGACAGGAAGTGAAAAATCTGAAATCGAGGCTCTGTTCCAGGGCCTGCCTATTCAACTGGCTTATATCTATCGATATACATGCACTTCATACGCCTTCCACTAGATGTCAACAGGCAGTGGGAGGTGAAATGGGGTGTCTAGCTTGATCTGAGGTCGAACAAGAGCTTTTGGAGTGACAGGTCTGGAAATTTCATTGTCTTCGAAGGCGCGAGAAGGAACCCCAGATTGCCTTCTGAAAAGCGCTCGGTATACACGGCTAATATCTCCGGCTCTGATTTTATTTGATACATGTGATAATATCATCGTAAAGTATGTTTTTTCAACCGAGTTTTATCAGATTATTCAACGTTTATCGGGACTTTTGGAGTTTTTCGTTGTTTGCGTTGAGAGAAGATGGACATGTTCGCGCCACTTGGCTAGCTAAGGTTGCTAATTCGACAGGAGAAAAGGACATTCTAAAACCAAACAACGATTTATTCTAGACCAAGGACTCCTTGTACAAGATTCTGATGGAAGCTCAACAAAAGTAAGAACAATTTATGATGTTATTTCGTATTTTTGTGTGAAATGTTTAGTCCTATTCTCCGCCCTTTTAGCGGGCGCTGTCTCGCAATAACGCAAGCTGTATGTCGTACTAAAGTTTTTTTTTTTTTATCTAACACAGCGGTTGCATTAAGAACCAGTGTATCTTTCATTTGCCATACAACAAGTATTTTTATGTAAAGTTTATGATGAGTTATTTGGTCAGATTAGGTGAGTGTCAGAAATATATCCGGACATTCTGGGAAAAAGTTGCTACATTTTCACAATGTATAACCAAGGTTTTCAGCTCTAAATATGCACATTTTCGATGTTATAAGACTGTCATCTGATGAAGTTGTCCAAAGGTTAGTGATTTATTTTATATTTATTGCTGGTTTTTGCTAAAGCTATCTTTGCGGTGAATAAATGCGGTTGTGTGTTTGGCTATTGTGGTAAGCTAATATATTTCTATATTGTGTTTTCGCTGTAAAACACTTAAAAAATCGGAAATATTGGCTGGATTTACAAGATGTTTATCTTTCATTTGCTGTACACCATGTATTTTTCATAAATGTTTTATGATGAGTATTTATGTATTTCACGTTGCTCTCTGTAATTATTCTGGCTATTATTCTGGCTATTTGTGATTGTAGCTGCAATGTAAAACTATGATTTATACCTCAAATATGCACATTTTTTGAACAAAACATAAATGTATTGTGTAACATGTTATAAGACTGTCATCTGATGAAGTTGTTTCTTGGTTAGTGACTAATTATATCTATATTTTGTCGTTTTTTTGAAAGCTACCTATGCGGTGGATAAATAGCGTTGTGTGTTTGGCTATTGTGGTGAGCTAACATAAATATATATTGTGTTTTCGCTGTAAAACGTTTTAAAAATCGGACATGTTGGCTGGATTCACAAGATGTTTATCTTTCATTTGCTGTATTGGACTTGTTAATGTGTGGAAGTTAAATATTTCAAAAAAATATTTTTAGAATTTCGCGCTCTGCGAAGGCAGCGGAATGTTGTGGGTGTTCCGCTAGCGGAACCCCGGGGCGAGAAAGGTTAACCTTATTGCATTTTCCCTCCCCCCTCCTTCTTCCCTCTTCAAAAGGACCACAATGGAAATAAGCTTTTAAGCTGTATTGTGTTATCCTTGATGATTTTCTTAAATTGTATGTAGAGGCTTCTGCATTCCAATAAATGGTGTCACCATAGTAAAGAACTGGCAGGGAAGTTGACTGTACAATCTGCTTCCTGCTGTTTATGTCACGCCTGCTCCCGCTCTCCCTCTCTGGGCCACGAGGACGCCAGACTGCCCTTCATTACGCACACCTGTGACCATCATTACGCACATCAGCGCAATATTGGACTCACCTGGACTCCGTTACTTTGTTGATTACCCCCTCTATATCTGTCTGCTCCTCACTTTGTTCCTTATGTCAGCATTGATGTCATTGTTTTTCCTCTGTCCAGATGCTGTTCTTGTTCTGTCCATTGTCCAATGATAATTAAATTGTCACGTTCATCGAAAGGATCGGACCAAGGCGCAGCGTGCGTAGAGTTCCACATTCTTTAATAGTGAAACTTACAACAAAGAATCTAACAAACGTGCAGTATTGCAGTGCACAAGGCAACTATACAAAAACAAGATCCCACAACACAAATGAGGAAAATGGCTACCTAAATATTATCCCCAATCAGAGACAACGATAAACAGCTGTCTCTGATTGGGGACCATATCAGGCCAACATAGACATACAAAAACCCCTAGACATACAAAAACCCTAGACATACAAGAACTAGCGTACCCACCCTAGTCACACCCTGACCTAACCAAAATATATAGAAAAGCAGAGATATCTAAGGTCAGGGCGTGACAATACACCCTCCCCCCCCCCACCCAAGGTGCGGACTCCTGGCCGCAAACCTGAACCTATAGGGGAGGCTCCGGGTGGTCATCTAACCTTGGTGGCGGCTCCGGTTCTGGACGCAGCCCCCCCTCCTTACACTGATCCCTCCACTTATGTGGAACCGGACCATGGATCATCGCCGGAGGCTCTGGACTGCAGCTCGTCGCTAGAGGCCCCGGACTGGGGATCGTCGCCGAAGACCCCGGACTGGGGACCGTCGCCGGAGACCCCGGACTGGGGACCGTCGCCGGAGACCCCGGACTGGGGACCGTCGCCGGAGACCCCGGACTGGGGACCGTCGCCGGAGGCTCCGGACTGGGGACCGTCGCCGGAGGCTCCGGACTGGGGACCGTCGCCAGAGGCTCCGGACTGGGGACCGTCGCCGGAGACCCCGGACTGGGGACCGTCGCCGGAGACCCCGGACTGGGGACCGTCGCCGGAGGCTCTGGACTGGGGACCGTCGCCGGAGGCTCCGGACTGGGGATCGTCGCCGGAGACTCCGGACTGGGGACCGTCGCCGGAGACCCCGGACTGGGGGCCGTCTCCGGGGGCTCCGGACTGGGGACCGTCGCCGGAGCCCCCGGACTGGGGACCGTCGCCGGAGACCCCGGACTGGGGACCGTCGCCGGAGGCCCCGGACTGGGAACCGTCGCCGGAGGCTCCGGACTGGGGACTGTCGCCGGAGGCTCCGGACTGGGAACCGTCGCCGGAAGCTCTGGACTTGGAACTGTCGCCGGATTCTCTGGACTGGGAACTGTCGCCGGAAGCTCTGGACTGGGAACTGTCGCCGGAAGCTCTGGACTGGGAACTGTCGCCGGAAGCTCTGGACTGGGAACTGTCGCCGGATGCTCTGGACTGGGAACTGTCGCCGGAAGCTCTGGACTGGGAACTGTCGCCGGAAGCTCTGGACTGTGGAGGCGCACTGGAGACCTGATGCGTGGGACCGGTACAGGTGGCACCGGGCTGATGACACACACCTCAGGGCGAGTGCGGAGAGGAGGCACAGGACGTACTGGATTGTGGAGGCGCACTGGAGACCTGATGCGTGGGACCGGTACAGGTGGCACCGGGCTGATGACACACACCTCAGGGCGAGTGCGGAGAGGAGGCACAGGACGTACTGGATTGTGGAGGCGCACTGGAGACCTGATGCGTGGGACCGGTACAGGTGTCACCGGGCTGATGACACGCACCTCAGGGCGAGTTTCTATTAATCAGTATGTAAAAAATAAATAAAAATAAAAATAATAATAATATACTAATTAAATAAAAGAATGAAAAAGAAAAACAATTATTAAAAAAATAAATGTATGCACTCTACTGTAAGTCGCTCTGGATAAGAGCGTCTGCTAAATGACTAAAATGTAATGTAAAATGTAAATAAGAAAGCACACATTGTGTCCTCTCTGACAGTTCCCAAACCATAGTGTTGCTCATAGTATTCCCACTGGCAGATGGGGTGAGCGCTGTGTGTATGTGTGTGGGGGGGGGGGGGGGGGATGCAGGGAGGCATTCATTGTCTCTCCATGCCCACTGGGTTACTCACACCGTCTCACCTGGCCTTCCCCTTCTATCAGTACCACCAGACACTCAGGTCTATGAATCCTAACCATGCACACGCACATACACACACACACACACACACACACACACACACACACACACACACACACACACACACACACACACACACACACACACACACACACACACACACACACACACACACACACACACACACACACACACACACACACACACACACACACACACACACACACACACACACACACACTGTCTGAGGCTGATAACAACACAGGCAGTCTGCCTGCCAGTTAAAACAGATTAAGACCAATATCTTCATCCCAAATCCTCATGCAGACAGCTTTATGCCTAGCCTCAATGTGACACCCCATGCTTTCCTTTCTGGACAATTGTTATAGTCACACAGTGTACAATCAAAATGGCACCCTAATGCTTATATACTGATGTCGGATCTTAATTCGATTACTTTTTTGTTGCTGAGAATTTTCCTGCACCGCAGCACTGCAGATGAGCTTTGTGATTTACAAATTCACTGAAAAACCACACTAAGTTATATTAACAGTATTGTACTTTTCATGTAGCCTACTTTTGACCAGCTAATAGCCTAACCACTGATCAAGCAACATCATGGACTAAACGTTCAATTGCTGTTGATGCAGGATTATTTTGCCCTGGTCAAAAGTAGTGCACTATATAGTGAATCAGCCAGGTCACCTGTAATACAAGTCAGTATTCGACATCCATCCATGTCTGAGGATGCCGGGTGATGACATGGAAACCAGCCTATAGGGGCAATAGTGAGTGCTGTTTCCTTCAAATAGGTTTAGTTTTTGTAGGGCGTTGTGGACACGGATGGCGGATGGGCGTAAGCATCTGCCTCTGATTCCAAAACGGCCAAAGCGAAGGAGCCAGACGAAGGAAGGTTGCAAGTTCAAATCCAGTGATAGAAAGTTGTTTTTGAGATTTCAGGAAAACTTTGAAATTTGACGTGAGACTGTGAGAGCTAGTTGAGTGAATGGGGTGTCATTTCAGCCATAGTCTTATCCCTGACCTCACTGTGACTCCCCATGCTTCAGTATAATGATAACATCACTCGTTCCTCTCTGTCAACTCAGCTCCAGTCTGAAGATCAATATGATCATCCATTATTGTCATTGGAGAGTTTGTGATCTAAATATCTTTCTCATCCAACCATTTTGCATAAGATCATGTTACTGAAGATATTCATCACTAGAACCAGTGTCAGTCATGGTAATCGGATGAGACTGGGGTTGCGTCTGAAATGGCATCCTATTCAGAGAGATCAGTCACACTAATCAGATTGGTACTTGGAGGAAAAATGTGTCCTTTCCAAAAACTCACTGGTTTTCCAGAAATCCTGGTTGGAAGATTCCGGATTTCCTTATTATTCCCTCCTAATTACAGGAATCTTCCAACCAGGATTTCCTTATTATTCCCTCCTAATTACAGGAATCTTCCAACCAGGATTTCTGGAAAACCTGGGAATTTTGACAAAGTTGCCTTAATTTTACAACCCTAGTTCTTGTTAAAAACCTGTAGCCTTTCCTACCGTATCTAACACTATATTTTCCCTAGTATGATCATTATACGGAGTTAAGATAGCCTTTAGGCAATGTTTTACAAGCATAACAAATTGGATTTTTAATTTTACGTTGAGACAAACAACATCCTTTTGAGGGATGCTTTAGCATTCAGAGAGCCTACTACAGTAAAGACTATTGTATCTGATAACAAAAGTCTGCGAGGGGAATGATAACCTCGGGAGTGCAGCTCTCGGGACGAACAATGCCTAATGGAGCATGCCAATTAGCCAATGATAGGCATTCTAGGCCTTCTTCCATCTAATAAAATATTATACGATCCTATAGAATCTATAGCATGTTGTAAGATTCTATAGCCAGGGGTATGTCCCCATTGGTCCTTTAGCCATGAGAAATGGTGAGCTATAAAGCTATAAGGGTATGGAGTTGGAGTTGTTGAACCCCTTAGTATTCTTCATATGAATCATTCTCTTTCTTTTATTCTTTCATCACGCCCACAACCCTAGTTCCATTTCTCTCCCATCCTCTTCTTCTTTTTCAAGTATAAACTTAAAAGATTAAGATCGAAGTATTGTCTACTTCATTGCAATAGCGTCTTGTTCACGACTTCTGTTCCACAACATTAATGCCACACTCTTCTGGTCAAAGAGCGACGCACATCAGAGGCAACGGGCCACGTAGGTTAACAGAACTAAGTATTCTTTCTGAGAGGTTCTATGTGTTTCAGATTGACTGTTGCGTTTGGAAACTACAGACAAACTGATTTACAAATCACCTTGCATCCTAAATAACTACTCATTATTTTTTGTAGATCAGTCCTTTTTCTCTGTGATTAGCGACTGAGCAAAATGTATCATCTCAAACACGGCCATAGTCTGCTCTTGTTTAACCAGTGCCCTGATTACTATGGATTCAATTCACTAGTTCGAAGTGAGAAACAACAATTCTGTATTGCCCTCTGAAAGGGGGCACATCACTATGTGACTATAACATGGACTACATTTTCGTATTATCGCTGAGAATTGCCGAAAATATGTACATCTGAACCAACATACCCCCTGCAGAGCTACAGTGTCCTTAAATATGGCCTGCCCTCCATTGTAGTTAAGTTCATGTAAATATCTCTCTTCACTTTGTTTCAATCCAACACTTCACTAAGGGTAATTAATATGACGCTGGTAGAAAGAAAACTCCCATTAATTAAACAGAAACACTTCAGATGCTTCAGTGAAGCGAGCACTGTGTCTCTGTGGGTAATGTGGTTGGTACCCCGGTTTCCATGGTGACTGCAGTGGATGATGTCGCTGGCTGGATCTGCAGAGAAGGCAAACAGAGTGGGAACTTTCATTTTCTGATAGTTAGCGGCTCGATGCGATGGGACTTGCACGCTAGAGCTCACTGACGGAGGCCTTGGGGCCATTTTTGTGACGCATTCATATTGAAGGGATCTGTTTAATTTCATGAGTGACTTTTCTTTCTTTTTTTACTTCGGCAGAACTTTAAAATGGATTTCTGGTCATGGATGAATTGATGGGTTATTTTAAAGGGGCAATGATTTCTGTGACATGGAAAATGCCAGTAGATCATTTCTCAGATGTTGTTTTAGTTTTTGAAGTTGAAGAAAGCCTCCATTAAGCTTGCTTACATTAAAGCCCCCATGCTGTCTTTTGCATTTATTTTTAAAATCATCACTGTGTTGTCCAATAAATCACCGTGGCTTTTAATTTCATGAACATTTTTACATTTAAAAAAATAAAGTATAATTTATTTCCCTGAGCCTCCTTTTGTCATTAAAATGTTCAGTCTGGTTGTGTGGGCATTTTGATACAAATGTAAATATATTTACATACACAACCCTGATTGGCGAATAGAATCGTCTAGACCAGGGGTGTCAAACTCATTCCATGGAGGGCCGAGTGTCAGCCGGTTTCGTTTTTTTCCTTTCAATTAAGACCTAGCCCACCAGGTGAGGGGAGTTCCTTGTGAGGTTAATTCATCCATCAAATCAAGGCTAGAGTGAAAACCTACAGACACTCAGCCCTCCATGGAATGAATTTGATTACGCTGTCTAGACTCTAGAGAGCCTACCCCGCTTACCCCTTCAAAGTAGGAGGATACATATGCAAATAAAATATGACTGGTCATTGGTCAGAATAATCAGATCAGATTGTGATGTCATGCTGTGGGTCACAAAATTCATCCCATCTGAACAGGCTGAAATTCCAGGTGCTTTTTCCCCCAAAAAACTGTTACACTAAAAGGGCATTATCAGAATTTTCCTAATTTCAGAGTGTTATTTTGACCTCATAGTATGGAAATATCATTTGAAAAACAGGAAATCATGTTTTTGACTACACTTCCCCTTTAAGATAATTTCATAAACTTATTGGTTCAAAATTTATTCTGTAGGGAAGGTCACACTTTATTTGGATAGTCCTGATTTCCATACTACCAACAAACGATCTGTTGATAAGCAACTGCTAAGATTAGGGTTAGGGTTAGAATAAGGATTAAGGTAAGGGTTGAGACAAGGGTTAAGGTTAGTGTTAGAGCAAGAGCTAGGGTTAAGATTAGTAGATAATTGGTTGAAATGTTACTGATAGTCTGTAGGTAGCAGTGGAGGCTGCTGAAGGGAAGACGGCTCATAATAATGGCCGAAATGGAGTGAATGAAATGGTATCAAACACATGGTTTCACCATTCCATACACTCCATTTCAGCCATTATTATGATCCGTCCTCCCCTCAGCAGCCTCCACTGGTAGATAGTCTGTAGAGCATCTACCGTTTGATTATCCAAGTAAAGTGCTACTGGTCTTTGTTTTTCTGTTGTCTGTTTTTTAATGTTTTAATGTACTGTGAAGACAATAACTAATAGTTCAGCTATCCATCCACATTTCCTCGACAAGACATAGAACACACCTAACCCCTAGCCCAGCTATCGTTAGCCACAAATGCTAACGCAACAAGACACATGATAATGTAAGACCGCTAAAACGTATGATACTATATGACCGATATTCCGCCACCAGACCATTTGTAACATATCATACAAATTGGAGGACGTAACATATCATACAAAATGGAGAACGTACATATCATACGAAATGGAGGACGTAATATATCATACAAAATGGAGGACGTACATATCATACAAAATGGAAGACGTAACATATCATATAAAATGGAGGACGTACATATCATACGAAATGGAGGACGTACATATCATATGAAATGGAGGACGTAACATATCATACAAAATGGAGGACGTAACATATCATACGAAATGGAGGGACACAAAAACACCACAACATAATGCGAATGGGTGAGACAGTGTTGGTTCTACAAATCATTCCATGATTTAACAAATTGGGAAACATAATTTGCTACCGTGTTCATTTTATTGATTTGTGTTGTTGTTTTAATCAACAATCTGAGAAGCTTCTTGTAAAACATCTTGGCTTGCTGTTAATTCATCAATGCATTTTACAATAGATACTCATCTAGCGTAAGTTATAAACTATAAACTATAAGGATTACTGCATGAGCACTGCAAAGTTAATCATGATGGGTTCAAGTGTGACTAGCACAAATACCTTACAGTCTCTGGCAATACATTGAATATAAGCAAACATACAGCTTTTTGTATACATTTTACAGAAATGTTCCAGTATTCAATAGTTTTTAAAGGAGTTACACATACATGTATATTAATTCATAAAAATGACAAAAGTCCCTAACTGCAATATCCAAAGCAGGGCAGAAGAACAGTGCTAGACAAAACAGAGGTAAAGCTTTATTTGGATTAAATAGTGAATCTGTAGGCTAAAAAAATACTGTTGATATCCTGCTGATAGTCTACAGCTAGTTTGTTGAACATCTGCACATTGACTATTTAAATAAAGTTTTACCAAAATACACTGTGTACAAAACATTAAGGACACCTGCACTTTCCATGACATATTGTAGACTGACCAGGTGACACCAGTTGAAAGCTATGATCCCTTATTGATATCACTTGTTAAATCCAATTCAATCAATGTAGATGAATGGAGGAGACAGGTTAAAGAATGATTTTCTAGCCTTCAGACAATTAAGACATGCATGGTGTATGTGTGCCATTCAGATGGTGAATGTGCAAGACAAAATATTTAAGTGCCTTTGAATAGGGAATGGTAGTAAGTGCCAGACACACTGGTTTGTGTCAAGAACTGCAATGCTGCTGGGTTTTCCATCCTCAACAGTTTCCTGTGTGTATTAATAATGGTCCACAACCCAAAGAACATCAAGCTAACTTGACACAACTGTGGGAAGCATTGGAGTCAACACGGGCCAGCACGGGCCTTGGGGTCAACAAGGGGGGGGGGGGGGTGCAACTCAATATTAGGAAGGTGTCCTTAATGTTTTGTACATTCAGTTTATAAGTATAAAAACCATGAATGATAGATTGTGAAATAATGAAATTAGATTTTCAACATAAAGAGTGACTCACATGACAAGAGAAAGGAAAGTTACAATTGTATTGTAGCTATTGACAGCGGTTCCGAGAAATACTATGTGGGAGTTAGCCTTGACCAATATAAAATCCATCGTTCTATAACAGACACTCAGAGGCAAACGGTTATAGTAGGCTATTAGCAACTGTTGCTCTAATAAAATGGGTGGCTAAGTGGTCATTTTCTATTTTGTGACATTTGCACGCATTTGTCAGTTTGATGTACTGTACTGTACCTTTTACCATTATGGTCCCACTGTGTATTAAAGGGTGTTAAAACCATATTTAGATGTACAATTCATTTACAGAAGTTGTGAACATTGTTACACTGGAGTACAGTACTTAAATATCTCTACCCTGTCGATGTGAGCTTGTTTGCAAAGCTAATGCATGTAATCAATATCATATCTGTTATACATAATGATGTGTAGTCTGTTCCACATTTTAATACACTATCTCTCTTTGTAGAAGCCATGTAAATACATAGTTTTAGATCCACATAATAATATAAAGTGTGTCTGTCAGGAATACTGACAAAAGCAAAGAGAACATAAACCAGAAACGGATTCAGCTGTAAATAATTCAGCAGTCTGTGTTATTAGTCCTGAAGCATTTTCACTCACTGCCAGGACATATACTGCAAATAAGACCGGGACGAAAATAATCTCATTTTATAAATGGGACTTAATCTGTTTCTCTCTTCTTTTCTTTTTTAATGTAAGACTAGCCTCAGCAGTTAAGCAGTACAGTAGCTAATAGAGCATACAGCTATGTGATCAAATATCACTGTGAAAATAGAGAGGTAGGCATCATCAAAACAGCATACAGAATCACATACACAAATGGAAGCCAGGTAGTTTCACCTGTCACTGAAAAAGTTAGCCAACTACGTAAATAATATGTAGGAGTTCTGAGAATATCTATATCTACACATAGTGCACTACTTGGTCAAATGTAGTGCACTATATAGGGAATAGGGTGCCATGTGGGTTGCAATCTATGGAACGATTTACAGGCTTGATCTTTCATCAGTATTGATGTTTTGCAAGGTTACCGGGAGAATTTATACCCTATAATAAAGTCATAAATTATAGCCTACAGCCTATGAAATATGAAGGGCAATTTAATCTTAATCACTATAATTAGTTGATGCCCTCAAGGTAAAATTGAGCGCTGTCATCATATTTCTTAGGAATCTTATCATGACTTAATGCCATAGTTAAGTCTCTCTAATCTGCCATCGATTTAATTTGACAGATGACACAATGTTTTTCTCCAATTACACAGTAACACAGATAGTGAGTCCTTTCCAAATCTCACTTGGTTCAGCTATGTACATGCTCAGTGATTCTCAAGAGGTTTGTGGTCTTGGTCTCACAAGCCGCCATACTCTTCAGGCTTGTCAGTTTTAAAGTTGTTTTGCTGTTGTTGTTTCATTTTTACATTCATCAAAGTAGTAATGCATTCACACAGAGTGTAGATCTAGATTAGGCTGTCTGCTCCTCCACCCTCTGTGGTCTATGATTGTTTAGTTATTCCTCTCAGTGGTCCCTTCTACCTCTCTGCTCCGATCTATGAAAGTCTAGTAGGTTTGGAGCTGAGAGCCGAGGTGTCTGTGAGGAAATGCTATGGTACAGCAGTGGAGCACAGGCAGGCACAGAGCTCTGTGGTATATTTCCATTGTTTGCAGATTCATGTAGCTATCAGCCCCATTCTCCCATTTTGTTTCAGTGTCTCGTGCCCCAGTGCTTTGCACTAAAGTATGTTTTCATCCATCATCCAACCTGTCAAAACGGATCTGTAGTTTCTTCTTCCTCTGTGGCGCATGAAATGTATTTGTTTTGCCTTTTGTAGATGGAAAGTGGAAAACGACTTTTTTCTCCATTATATCTTAGTCAAGTGTGATGGAATATGCGTCAGCAGTCTTTGAAAATTCATCATCGATGTTAGTTTACAGGTGCTTGCTTCCCAGAGAATAGAAAGAAGGTCTGATTAACAAAGGTTGGACATCCATGCTTCTGCACTTTCTCAGTTTGTCAAAGCACAAGGCTACTGTGGCCTGGAGAAGCATTGACATCACACTCACAGTGTACTGTACCCATGCTACATTCTGTCTTTTCTATTCACACTACTTCAAGATGGATGATGCAGTCTCTGGTACATGAGATAAAAATAGACCACTGCTTAGCATTTGGAATCTTTGCCAAGTCCGTCAGCTGTAACAACTGTCATTTTCACTGAACAGTGTTGGGTGTTTTCTCCACCCCCTCCTGGGTCAAACGTCCCCATTTCAGATGTCTACATATCTACTCATTCAGTGGTTTCCCTTACCCTGTTGTCTTGTTTTAAAAACAACCCCAGTCCTATATTTGTGCAGCTTGTCATCAGTCACAAACAAGGATGACTTGTTGACAAAACCATGCCGTATACTTTGGACCACTGTCCTTGACAACATCCTGTGTATTCACTCTGCAGCCAGACATCCATTTGTCATAAACCAGAAATTCACTACTCAAAAAGGCCTGGCACCTTCGCAGATTGTCTCTAGATAGAACCTTCACAGAGATGTGTGTTGAGTTTTATAGAAAAGGATTTATGATGAAGAATTTAATCTCTCTACTTCTGAGCTACAATAAAGAAAGTTCCTAAATCTCACTGGTAGGAATGTCAATGAGGTCTAAAAAAACTATGGTGTGTTTTGGAACCTCCTTTACTGACACCTCTGTGTGAGGCTGACTAAATCATTGTTTGTCCTGTCAGAACTCTGTTGTGGAGATCTGGGTGATCTCAGACTGCAGGTCTTGCTGGACCCTCCTGGATCGAGAACCACGAGGGATCTGGTCCATGCCTAGTCATACGGGCTTCTTTTCCGTCCCAGCTTCAGTCGGAGCGCAGATGGACACGGGTTCCCGGTTGGCGTTCCGACCCCTGTTGAGGGTGTTGCGTTCCACGCGGGTCCGGCAGGGCAGGCAGAAGTCCCGGAAGCACCTCTTGAAGTTCTCGTCCAGGAAAGCGTAGAGAACAGGGTTGAGACTACTGTTCATGTAGCCCAGCGCAATGCAGAGGTGCCAGCTGGCTTTCACGTAGGCGTTCCTGTTAATAATGAATCATAATAAGTTATGTATAATTTTATTTGATGCCCTTTTTCAACATACCCAAAGGAATTTGACCTAAAAAAATGTACAAGAAAATTAAAGTACACGAAACATAACGACTAACCCAGAGTCAATCTCCATTAGAGTCTTGATGATGATGAAGATGTGGATGGGCGTCCAGCAGATAATGAAGGCCGCGACAATCACGAGGACCATGCGGGTGATGCGGCGCATGTTGCGGTCCTTCTCCTTAGAGCCGGAGAGCAGGCGGACGCTGCGCAAACGCAGTATCATCAGACCATAGCAGATGGTGATGACCATGACAGGGATGATGAAGGCAAAGATGAAAACGCAGATCTTAGTGACTGTGTCCCAGTACCAGTCAGGGTCGGGGAACTTCAGTGTACACATAGTCTGACCTAGGAGTAGAGAGGGGTGGAGGAGAGAAGAGACGGGTGGAGGAGAGAAGAGAGGGGGGAGGAGAGAAGAGAGGGGGGAGGAGAGAAGAGAGGGGGGAGGAGAGAAGAGACGGGTGGAGGAGAGAAGAGAGGGGGGAGGAGAGAAGAGAAGGGGGAGGAGAGAAGGAAAGGAGTCAGACACGTTTAAAGAGAGGGGGGGGGGTGAGACAGCTCGAGAGAGGAGACTGTAGGAAGTTTATGTTATAGAGATAATTGATATTTGACCAAAGATGTAATAAACTGTACTGTAAATTTGCAGGAATAGTGACTTATTCTCTTATTTAATGGGATAATATACAAGAAAACCGTTGAAAGAAGTGTCAAAAACGTGCTAGCTAGTTTAACGTTATTTTCTCACCACTGTCTGTTGTTTTGGTCACCGCCATGACCATGATGGGCACTCCGATGGCAGAGGACAGAACCCAGATCAGAACGTTGATGATCTTACCCTTGGCGGGCGTCCTGAACTCCAGGGCTCTCACTGGGTGAAACACAGAAAATTACGTTTCAATTGCAACTTATGAGTGTTATTGGCTCTAAACACCCTTTCATTTATATTTGCGAGAGGATACGCTCTGGTTAAAACTAGTGCACTATAAAGTGAATAGGGTGCCATGTGGAATGCTTCTCTCCCTTTACCTGGGTGGCACACAGCAATGTAGCGGTCCACAGACATCATGGTCAGGGTAAAGATGCTTGTGAACATGTTGTAGTAGTCGATGGCGATGACCACCTTACAGAGGACCTCTCCGAAGGCCCAGGTCCCCATCAGGTACTTGGCGCTCTGGAAGGGCAGTGTGCTGGTGGCTAGGGCATCCGCTAGAGCCAGGTTAAAGATGTAGATGTTGGTGGATGTCTTCATCTTGGTGTATCTGTGGACAGAGACATTTGTTAAATAGATGTTGCTATCAAACCGTATGTTGTTTTCTTTGAGGATTTTGACATGAATTAGTTGAATTTCAATTCACCTACCAAATTTACTTTTGAATTTATCTCAACCTTGGTGAAAGATAATTAAGTTAAAATGATTTTGCAGTCATTAATGACAGCGGTTGGTGCGGATGGTAGAATTGTCTGTTATACACTTTGGGTTGATAGAGATACAGTTGAAGTCGGAAGTTAACATACACTTAGGTTGGAGTCATTAAAACTCGTTTATCAACCACTCCACAAATTTCTTGAAAACAAAATATAGTTTTGGCAAGTCGGTTAGGACATCTACTTTGTGCATGACACAATACATTTTTCCAACAATTGTTTACAGACAGATTATTTCACTTATAATTCACTGTATCACAATTCCTGTGGGTCAGAAGTTTACATGCAATAAGTTGACTGTGCCTTTAAACAGCTTGGAAAATTCCATAAAATGATGTCATGGCTTTAGAATCTTCTGAAAGGCTAATTGACATAATTTGAGTCAATTGGAGATGTACCTGTGGATGTATTTCAAGGCCTACCTTCAAACTCAGTGCCTCTGCTTGACATCAAGGGAAAATCAAAAGAAATCAGCCAAGACCTCAGAAAAAAATTGTAGACCTCCACAAGTCTGGTTCATCATTGGGAGCAATTTCCAAAAGCCTGAAGGTACCACGTTCATCTGTACAAACAATAGTACACAAGTATAAACATGGGACCACGCAAAACCACTCAGGAAGGAGACGCGTTCTGTCTCCTAGAGATGAACGTACTTTGGTACGAAAAGTGCAAATCAATCACAGAACAACAGCAAAGGACCTTGTGGAGATGCTGGAGGAAACAGGTACAAAAGTATCTATATGCACAGAAAAACGAGTCCTATATCAACATATCCTGAAAGGCCGCTCAGCAAGGAAGAAGCCACTGCTCCAAAACCACCATAAAAAAGCCAGACTACGGTTTGCAACTGCACTTGGGGGCAAAGATCGTACTTTTTGGAGAAATGTCCTCTGGTCTGATGAAACAAAAATAGAACTGTTTGGCCATAATGACCATTGTTATGTTTGGAGATAAAAGGGGGAGGCTTGCAAGCCGAAGAACACCATCCCAACCGTGAAGCACTGGGGTGTCAGCATCATGTTGTGGGGTTGCTTTGCTGCAGGAGGGACTGGTGCACTTCACAAAATAGATGGCATCATGAAGGAGCGAAAATGATGTGGATATATTGAAGCAACATCTCAAGACATCAATCAGGAAGTTAAAGCTTGGTAGCAAATGGGTCTTCCAAATGGACAATGACCCCAAGCATACTTCCAAATTTGTGGCAAAATGGCTTAAGGACAACAAAGTCAAGGTATTGGAATGGCCATCACAACGCCCTGACCTCAATCCTATAGAAAATTTGTGGGCAGAACTGAAAAAGCTTGTGCGCGCAAGGAGGCCTACACACCTGACTCAGTTATACGAGCTCTGTCAGGAGGAATGGGCCAAAATTCACCCAACTTGTTATGGGAAGCTTGTGGAAGGCTACCTGAAACGTTTGACCCAAGTTAAACAATTTAAAGGCAATGCTACCAAATACTAATTAAGTGTATGTAAACTTCTGACCCACTGGGAATGTGATGAAAGAAATAAAAGCTGAAGTAAATCATTCTCTCTACTATTATTCTGACATTTCACATTCTTAAAATAAAGTGGTGATCCTAACTGACCTAAGACACGGAATTTTTACTTGGATTAAATGTCAGGAATTGTGAAAAACTGAGTTTAAATGTATTTGGCTAAGGTGTATGTACATTTCCGACTTCAACTGTATATTCTGTAGATCAGAATTTTGTCCCTGTGTTTACATTAACTTCCCAGATGCTCAAACTAATTGCCTCTTGATGTACATGTTGAGCAGAGAAACATTTGGAACATGTCATTCCAATTCTCATTGCACATGGTTCTATTTCTCTCTGAACATGTGATTAAAGATAATTATACAACGGGTGGGTCTAATCCTGAATGCTAATTGGTTAAAAGCACATTCCAACCGGTGTCTATTCCACAAGTTCCAACCAGCTAAATATATGATGTTAAAATGCCTATTTACTCTGTTCCATCTGACTGCGTAATCCACTGTCTCATCAGCCCAGGCAGGGAAGTTATAAACTTGATCTCCACTATAAAAAGTATCACGGCATTATCTCACATTTCTTTTAGACTAATATTTAGTTTTCAACAGTGGAGATTTGTATAAAACTTGCTGTCTGTCTCTCTGACATTTGCAACATTGTTTCAATTTTCAACTCCAGCTGTCCCATAGTAATGAACGTGTCGGGGTCGGGAGTTGGGACAAGAGAGAGAGAAAGAGAAAGGCAGCGTTTCATTGACATCATTTTTATGGATATATACAAAGAAATGTCAGTTGACAAAAAGTAAAGCGTAACGAAGTGCAGCTAGTTTGCAGTCTTTCCAGCTTCAGTTTGAAGTGATTGTGTTAGCTGTGTTGTTGGGGCGACAGCGTAGCCTAGTGGTTAGAGCGTTGGACTAGTAACCGAAAGGTTGCAAGATTGAATCCCTGAGCAGACAAGGTACAAATCTGTCGTTCTGCCCCTGAACAAGGCAGGTAACACACAGTTCCCCGGTAAGCCGTCATTGAAAATAAGTATTTGTTCTCAACTGACCTGCCTAATTAAATATGTACATAATATGTAAAACATGTATTGGCTTTCTACTCTGAACAACAGTGTCCTAACAACAGAGCACATTTTCTATGCCAGGTAAAATCATGCCTCATTAGCTCTTTGTTATGGATGTATCCAAATAAATGTCACAAGAAAACAGCTTAAGCAAATGCAGCTACTGTTGTTTTTCTGTCTGCACTGTTTGACGTGACTGTAAGTTAGCAAGGGATAAGAACATTGCCAGCCAGTATGCAATGGACCATTTAGAATGAACGACTTGGTTGCGTCCATAGAAACAGAACAAAAAGACTGAACGTCCGCGTCGCGTCTCATGCAACCAAACCAATAGAACGAATGACCAGCTGGCTTGGGTAGTAACCCTAGATTTGTTTCGGGACTAAATCTTGTGGAAGGTTGAAATGGTATGAGTAAAATAATCAAAGTAACATTTAATGAAAATATGTCATCATTATTTGAATATGTTGGTAACCCGTTGTATAAAAGTGATAATGCCTTCAAAGCCGGTGTTTGGGGCCTAACAACACCCATACCAATATCCTCCAAACACCGGCTTCTCGGGCATTATCACTTAATTGATCCCTTGAACATGCGTGGAACAGCAAAACAAGCTATTCTAATTCTCTTCATACGTGGTTCTATTTCTTTCTGACTGATTAAAGATAATTGATATACTTCAGGCTTGTTAGTGTCTGATCAAGCACTTAGAGGAACGCTTAGGATTATTTTAATGCATTCAGATATGTTCTATTCCTCTAAAAAACTCCTGCAGAGAAGATTTTCTTTACCTTTTTGTAATTAGACCCGAGACCCACTGGGCACAGACATCAGTTCAACGTCCAGTTTTTTTAAAATTTAAATTTGGTTGAGTTGTCAAATAACATGAATTTATCATGAAAAAAAATCCATTACATTGATGTCTTTTTGCAAATCCAATTAGTTTTCCACATTTGTTTAACTAGTCAAGTTAGTTAAGAACAAATTCTTATTTACAATGACAGCCTAGGAGCAGTGGGTTAACTGCTTTGTACAGGGCAGAACAACAGATGTTTACCTTGTCAGCTCAGGGATTCAATCCAGCAACCTTTTGGTTACTATTCCAATGCTCTAACCACTAGGCTATCTTTCGCCCCTAGGTGACCTGCTGCCCCAAAACATTGATTCAACGTCATCGCGTAGATTTGTTGGATTTAAATGACGTGGCAACAATGTTGATTCAACCAGTTTTTTCCCAGTGGGGACCATGTTGGCTGAGCCACTAGAGTAGTTAGAGATATTGGCCTAATGGGGTCAGAATCTCTCTGAAGGCACAATATAAATGTGTTCATAGAGATATATTATATCTTATCCTACTTTGCCTTCAAAACAGTATTCTATTAGTCATAGCCCATTGGTCTGTATGTAAAATGCTGTAAGAGTTACAGAATATGTTGTGTTGAAATTGGTGTGCCTAAGTGAGAACGGTACTTGTCAATAGATTTTTGCACTGTGCGGCATGGCTCTGTGGATACATTAAGTGAATATTTTGTACAGTCCATTTAGTTAATGGTCCAGATGTGTCTGTTCACCATAAAAGCTATTGATGTTCAAAAGCCAAAAGGACAACAAAATCAAACCAAACAACACTCAGAATGAAGTAAACAACCTTTACTGGAAAATGTAAATCAGCTTTGGGCGTTGGTCAGTCTTTGACAGTGACTGTAAGCTCCAAATCCTAACTCCCTGTTGGGTCGTTCCATGTCATTTCAGCAAGCCGTTACACCCAAATTCATATAATATTCAATATGTCCTGGTAGTCCATCTGGCCACGTGGCCTTGTGACTGTTGAATGTTTAAAGGTCTTGCTCATATCGGCTACGGAGAGCGTGATGATACAGTTGTCCGGAACAGCTGGTGCTGTCATGCATGCTTCAGTGTTGCTTGCCTCGAAGTGAGCATAAAAGGCATGTAGCTCGTCTGGTAGACTTGTGTCACTGGGCAGCTCGCTGCGTTTCCCTTTGTTGTCCTTAATAGTTTACAAGCCCTGCCACATCAGACGAGCGTCAGAGCCGGTGTAGTAGGATTCAATCTTAGTCCTGTATTGCCGCTTTGCTTGTTCGTCTGAGGGCATAGCGGGATTTCTTATAAGTGTCCGGATTAGTGTCCCGCCACTTGGAAGCGGAAGCCCTTTCCTTTAGCTTGGTGCAGACATGGCCTGTAATCCATGGCTTCTGGTTTGGATATGTACGTACGGTCACTGTGGGGACGACGTCGTCGATGCACTTTTTGATGAAGCTGGTGACTGAGTAAGAAATTAGGAATGTTGCAGGAATGCTTATCTTGTCTGTTTCTAACAACAGAAATTATTTCAGAACAATCTGACATGGTGGGTGTCAAAATCCTCCTTCTTGTACTTTTTGAGGTGGAATGACCCTGATCCCTGTTGCTCAGTGATAAATACATTGTAGCTTATTGATTTCCCATTCCTTTTCTCCCTCTTTAAGATATGGTCGATAACATTTATTAACTTACAGCTCTTAGTGCATAAACACTACAAGCCAAATCATTCTGGAGACTGGGGCTATAATCTAGGTCTGTGGAGTGTATGTGTATGTATGTCTGTGTCTGTGTTTGTGTGCGTGCATGTGTGTGCTATAATGTAATATAATATATATATATGCCATTTAGCAGACACTTTTATCTGAAGCGACTTAATGTCACGCCCTGACCGTAGATTGCTTTGTATGTTTCTATTTTTAGTTTGATCAGGGTGTGATGTGGGTGGGTATTCTATGTTGTAGGTCTAGGTTTTCTATTTCTATGTGTTTGGCCTGTTATGGTTCTCAATCAGAGGCACCTGTCTATCGTTGTCTCTGATTGAGAGCCATACTTAGGTAGCCTGTTTTTCCACTTTTGTTTGTGGGTGGTTATTTTCTGTTTAGTGTTTTCCGTCACCTTACAGGACTGTTCGTTTGTCGTCTTTGTTGTTTTGTTCAGTGTTCAGTTGTTTATTAAAATAATGAACACTTACCACGCTGCACCTTGGTCCTCCTCTCTTTCTCCAGATGACAATCGTTACAGAACCACCCACCAACAAAGGACCAAGCAGCGTGGGAAAATGGACTCCTGGACAATCGTTACACTCCCTTTTGCTTATGAGACTGATGGTGGGTTAGGGGTGAGAGGGGACAGAACTGTCGAGTATGTGGACTGAGAGCTGCTGGTGATTTGCTGATTTCTCTTCTGCTTCAACGGCTCCCACAGGAGGGTTAGACTCTTCCGACTGAAATAGTCCATGAAAGCGACCTTCATAATTGTTCATCTGACAGATGTGTTGTGATCCCTGTCAGGTCAAGTCAACTGGCCGACATTGAACAGACTTTGAACAAAACTGCGTGTGTGTGCGTGTACGTGCGTGTGTGTGTCAAATCAAATTTTATTGTGTGTGTGTGTGTGTGTGTGTGTGTGAAGAGTGTGTGTGTGTGTGTGTGAAGAGCAGTGACAGGCATTGTAATATTGGCCTACTCAGGGACAAACGCTTTAAATTAAAACAAGGTCAGGTCAGTGGATCTAAATCTTGTCTATTCAATGTATTTCTGTTTTAATTGCACCTGTCTCTATTCAAACAAAAGGTTAACTAGATTCATTGTTGGTTATCTCCCTCTCTCGCCATCTCTGTCTGTATTGGGTCTTGGTGTCAGTCAGTAAGATGGTCATTGATCTACTGGCTCTGCCTCTCCAGGGTATCAGTCACTCTCTACACCATAAACGCAGCCCTGGCAATTACACAATCCCACTGTTAAAAGTAGAGACAGGCTAGGTGGAGGGATTGATGAACGCAAAAAAATCTGTCCAGAATCACTCCAACGAACAGCATCCTGTACCTGACTTATACAATATGCTTTTCCAGCTTTGTAGCTCCATTCCTATGCTGTAAAGTTATACATTCAATTGTATTGTCAAATGTAATAATATCAGTACTGTATACAGATGTAGGATCTTAATTTGATCACCCTGTTACAGGATAACTTTCCTACATTGTAGGACATTTAAAACGTGTTGTTTATTTGAGGTGTAAAAAGGCTTCTGAAGTTTGTCATTTCCACTTAGAAATTTCAGACTTGATTTTCCCTTGCGGAAAAACGTATAAACCCCTACATAAATGTCCATTAATTATAATTCACACAACCATTCACATTTCCTGTTGCTGCAGGATTATTCTCCTGGCTCAAACTGGCTGAAATGAAGATCCTACATCTATAATGCATCCCATCTGTGGTCAGTAGCACTGTTGTTTCTAAATGGGTCTCTGTTGTACAAACACATCACTATTCCATTGCTGTGAACCTGCTCATAGTGTATCACAACTATATCTCACTGGGGCAAGGAAGATATGTTTTAGGAAATATTGCTTTGAGTCATGTACTGGGGTGCCAGAGACAGAGTAAATATATTGTCTGAAGTTTCTGGTGCTCAGAACTGTTCTGAGTCAGACTACAGCAGGTTACAGACTCTTTTACCGCTAGGGAAGAAGATTGTTCTTGATGGGAGATGTCTTTCTCTGTCTGTTAGAACCATTTGATTCAGCATAACTTCATCTATGAATCTGTCTGTGCTCCCTAGCGCCACTGTCAGCAGGAGAGAATTAGATATTACATGTTCATTCTTATATTTTTCGTATTTATAAAATGACGGTGAATCACAGGCAGTCGTTATACCCCTTGGATGGGTTTGCTCTCTGCGTATGTAGAATCATTATCGCTAGCCCTGATCTGAGCTGGCGTGGTCGGGGCACAACATACAGGAGCTGAGAACACACAAGTGGCCAGATACTGGCAAGTTGATGAAAGGATACGGTGTTCTGTACAGCACTGTACGGTACAGTCGTTTCAAGGAACTGGCTAAGATAGGCGGTCCCTCCCTGCTATCTTTAAAGGGGGTGTAGCTGACAACCTGAAGCATCTTCTCATCAGGTTACAGCACCAAGGCAGGTTTCACCACATGCTATGTTCCATTTCCCTTTGAGGATGACAGCTGTGCATGCATAAATCATAGAAGAGGATGGAGAAGATGAGTTTTTGATATTTTTCCACGGTGCCCACTCTGTTCATGCCATCCGTTTAACTGGTTCTGGACCTGTAGTAGTTAGCTAATGCCACAAATTCATAGGGGTGGTCCATTCTCCTTGTTGGAAGCCTGAAAATCTTGAAAACAATGGGATATTTTCTTCCAATGTCATGTTAAATCATGCTGTTCAAAATGAGAAACATGAAGTGTAACTGTGATAGTATCACAGATGTCAGTCTTGTTGGGGATGGTAGCTGTGGAGCTGTCATTGATGTCCTGCCCTGTCATCTCGTGTGCCTAGAGCAGTGGTTCACAACCATTTCCATTCGGTGGACCACCAAATCACCGTCAAAACCTCTTGAGGACCATTATTTGTGGAGTCACTAAATGTTTTAACATTAAATATCTTGCCGGACAAATTTGGAGTCCGTTTTATCCGTGAATGAATCAGTTAAAAGGCCTATTATTATTATTATGAACAATTAGAAATTAACATTTCTTATAATATAATTAATACCCCCAACTGTTTTTATTTTTGAAGGAAAATAAATTGCACAAAAAAAAGTACCACGGACCACGGGGTGAAAACTACTGCCTTAGAGGTTAATCAACATATGGAGGAGGCAGATCCTTGTTAGAATCACTGCTGCAGGCTACAGAGGGTCGTGTCTGTATGTGTATTTGTGTGTGCGCATGCACATTCGTGCATGTGTGTGCGTTTGTTAAATTCACAGCAGCAGGGAACAGAGGGTCATTTTAAAAACGTCAGTCAGTGGCCTTGGTTCCAGGACAAACAGGATGGACATTGAATACTTCCTTCTCCTGACGCTGGTGAATATTGATTATTGTCTTATTGATCACAGCTTCATCAGACCACAGGCAACATTTGTATATTGGGTACGTACACCCAGAGCCATTGATCAATGTCTGTCACCACAAGTTAATCACTCGGTCCAGTATTAACCATGTTCACTGGGCTCCAGTCCGATGTGTGTCCATTTCAGCCAAAGGCAGGACACCATGAAAAGATCAACTATATATACAAAAGTATGTCGACACGCTTTCTAATTAGTGGATTCGGCTATTTCAGCCACACCCGTTGCTGACAGGTGTATAAAAATCGAGCACACAGCCATGCAATCACCATAGACAAACATTGGCAGTAGAATGGCCTTAATGAAGAACTCAGTGACATTCAACAAGTCAGTTCATCAAATTTCTGCCCTGCTAGAGCTTCCCTGGTCAACTGTTAGTGCTGTTATTGTGAACTAGATACGTCTAGGAGCAACAACGGCTCAGCCACAAAGTGGTAGGATATACCAGTCCTCAGAACGGGACCACCGGGTGCTGAAGCGCATAGTGTGTAAAAATGGTCTGTTCTCGGTTCCAACACTCACTACTGAGTTCCAAACTGCCTCTGGAACCAACATCAGCACAAAAACTGTTCATCGGGAACCTAAGATCACCATGTGCAATGCCAAGCGTCGGCTGGAGTGGTGTAAAGCTTGCCACCATTGGACTCTGGAGCAGTGGAAACGCATTTTCCGGATTGATGAATCATGCTTGGAGGAGGAATAATGGTCTGGGGCTGTTTTTCATGGTTCGGGCCAAGCCTCTTAGTTACAGTAAACGAAAATCTTAACGCTTAAACATTAACATAAACTTTAACATTATAGATGATTATGTGCTTCAAACCTTGTGGCAACAGTTTAGGGAAGGCCCTTTCCTGTTTCAGCATGACAATGCCACCGTGTATAAAGTGAAGTCCATACAGATATGGTTTGTAGAGATCAGTGTGGAAGAACTAGACTGGCCTGCACAGAGCCCTGATCTCAACCCCATTGAACACATTTGGGATTAATTAGAACGCCGACTGCGAGCCAGGCCTAATCACCCAACATCAGTGCCTGACCTCACTAATGCTCTTGTTGCTGAATGGAAGCAAGTCCTCGCAGCAATGTTCCAACTTCTAGTGGGATACCTTCACAGAAGAGTGGAGGCTGTTATAGCAGCAAAAGGGGGACCAACTCCATATTAATGCCCATGATTTTGGAATGAGTTGTTCGACGAGCAGGTGTCCACATACTTTGTGTCTTGCTGCTGTAACGGAGGTGGTTTGGTAAACCATGCTTGCTTGATAGCTAACTTTGCCTCAGACCTGAAAAGTTGTGTTTGCTCTATGAGTTATTACCTAGGCTTTAGCTCAGAGGGCTGACACAGTCATGTGGCGCATGGGAGACGCAGACTCAAACCTTCGGTTGTCACAATCCTTGGAGATAGTCAAAAGAGTACTCACTCTTTTATGAGGGTCCTTCATTCAATAAGTTTACTGTTTAGACCATTTGTTTAGACCATTTAGACCAGCAGTGCTCAGACTTTTGGGCTTGGTGGGCCAAAATATAATCTGAGTGGTGCCCAACTAGACATGATGTATTTAGAAATAGGAAAGGTAAACAATAGCTTTTTAGGGTCTTTAAACAACAGCATTTTAGTAAGCAATCATAAAATCACACTTCACACCAAACTCACACTTAAGAACACATTCTGATTACCAGTAATGATGTATAATTTTTTTAACAGTTGTGGCACAGAAACAGCAACCAAGTTTCTATGTTCATAAGGCTAATAACTTTGATTATGTTTAAAATGACTTGAATATGGGAAAGATGTAAAAATGTATATTTGCAGCTCTGATCTGTCATAATTTCTGCCCCACTGTTTCCTCCATACTCCGCGGAAGTGCCCTCTACCCCTCTTCGCTTCCCACCACTTCCCTGTCCAAACACACACACTACTCCTTCCAGAGCTCTCTCTCACACACACACACACGCACGCACACGCACACACACACACACTTCACACACACACTGCTGAGTAAGAGAGTAGACATGCAGCGAGACACGGGAGCCGGTGTTGACTCACACCCATCCTAAAAAACACCCAACTAAAGCTTCCACTCCACTGGGTACAATATTTCAGGCAGGAATTGCTGCTCTTTGTTTGTTTGGGTAAACCCTGATGTATTTCCCCAAAGAAAGGATTTCGACCTAATCAGAGTTATACGATGTCAGCTTATGGTGTATACCAGAGTTCATCTTATTCAAGCTCATTGGATGATTCTCCCCTGTTTGGGAGTTTTCCTCCTAAGACAGCTCTGCTTATGCCCTATGTATGTATACACCAAGTACACCACCTAGTACATCAGCTACACCACTCAAATAAGTCCTTTTATCAACTGCACAACTCTAATTCATAACATTAGCCATTTAAATGTAGGTCATAGCACAGTACATTGGGTACAATCATCTCCACACTATTACTGATTCTCTGTGTGTGTGTGTGTGTGTGTGTGTGTGTGTGTGTGTGTGTGTGTGTGTGTGTGCGTGCGTGCGTGCGTGTGTGTGGCTGTCTAGCAGAGCTAATGCTTCTGACCTGGGCTGTGTTACAGAAGGATGAACCACAATATTGGTGGTGTCAGCCCCAGCTCTCCCCTCAGTCCCCTCAGTCAGTAATCACAGAAGAGTCTTCTTCGGCTCTGTTCCAATATCCACACTAGCATACCACTCAGAATGAAGCAATGTATTGGGCACGTATTATAAGTGATGCTAGTGTGGATACTAAAACATAGCCTTCATATCTACCCAGGCAGTTCTCCCTCTGGAGCAGCCTACACCTGGGTTCAAATAGTATCCATTTTCTTTCAAATACATTGAGTGTTTGATTTAGCCTGCCTGGAATGCCAGATGGATACAGTCAACAGCTCTCTAGAACAGAGGGAGGGGAGATACTGTAGATGGATCCTAAATAGCTTAATTACTCACTGTGCTGTGTTTTCAAAATTAATATCCAATGCCGATCACTATTCACAGTGAATGAACAATAGCGACTGACTGTGGATGCTAAAACACTCATTTTACTCCACTAGTCAATGTTTTCTTTCCTGCTTCTTTCCTGTGTAAGGCTGATCACTCTATGCCTAGCACACAGTTTCAGAGAATCAGAAAGCATCGAACCCAACTCAACGCCACCACTTTCTCCACACTTCATATCTCCCTGTCTCTTCCAATACATGTGTGTAATTCAGTCCTTGAGCTGTTCTTGTCTTTTGATGTTCTGTATTATGTCATGTTTCATGTTTTGTGTGGACCCCAGGAAGAGGATCTGCTGCTTCAGCAACAGCTAATGGGAATCCTAATAAAATACTAAAATACTAAATCTGTCTGTTTCTCTCCCTGTCTCTCTGTTTCTCTCCCTCTCACACACCCACTCTATCTCTGTCTGTCTCTGTTTCTGTCACTGCCTCACTCTCTCTTCTCTCTCTCTCTCTCTCTCTCTCTCTCTCACTGTCTTTTTTTTTCACTCTCTCTCCTTAAATTTTGGGGTAGTAGTCATGGTAATGGCAGGTCATGTGCAAAGAAAACCCCACTTCAGAGCAAAGAAATCTGATCTGTGCGTCCAGACAGAGGTCGCATATGGAGGATTCAGTTTGTATCAGAATTCAGATCCACATATGGAGGTGGAATAAATCTGAAGTCAAAAGATCAGATTCCATGTTTCTTTTTGCTGTTTACACTTAAGAGAACACATATCATACTGTATCAGCAGGTTAGGAGAGCATTTTAGCTAACCTAACCTTAACCCTTTTTGTAACCTTAATCTAACTCTCCTAACCTATTACGTTAATTCTCCTAACCTGCTGCGTAAATTCTCCTAACCTGCTACGAAAAGTAACTTCCGTCCGTAGCTGTATAGGCCTACCATCTAGTAAAACCCCTTTAAAGCACCTCCACAGGGAGAAACCAGAGTCCTACATTTGAGAGTTTGGCCAAAACGGTTTCTGTCTGAATGTTCTGAGAGCACCACTTTCTCCTCCACAGCTGTTGCTAAGTGATAATTGACACTTCCGCATTGTGCTGTTTATTTCTGATAGTTTTCAAAACCTATGAAGATGTCAAGTGAAAGCTGATATGTAATTTGTTGAGACCATAATACAGTACCGACTTGGATACACATTATCCCCAATGCTAATCAATAAAGATGTCTGTCAAATTCACTGCTCTGTTTTGCTTGTTTACAGCGAGTCATTTGATAGGGAATTGTCGGAGGCGCTCTCGTATTGTACATCACCAACATTTTGAGAATAAAGGAGCTAACATGGCATCCGTTCTAATACCTGGACGAACTCTCTTAAATATATGGCTCTCGGAAAACCAACTAATGTCCATTGTCATGACAACCCCTTTCATTATCTGACAGGAGACAGCAGAAGAGGCCACTATATGTATCTTTTCCCTGAAAACCAGAGAGGAGAGTTCATACTCTTCATACTCTGAGTTCATACTCATGCTCTTACTGTCAAGAGTCACAGCCTTATTCTAAATTTGATTAAGTAAATACAATTCCTTGGCAATCTACACACAATACCCCATAATGACAAAACAAAAAATATATATTTTTAAAATTCATTTTTACTATTTTACATAAATATTCAGACCCTTTGCTATGAGATTCGAAATTGAGCTCAGGTGCATCCTGTTTCCATTGATCATCCTTGAGATGTTTCTACAACTTGATTGGAGTCCACCTGTGGTAAATTCAATTGATTGGACATGATTTGGAAAGGCACACACCTGTCTATATATGTCAGAGCAAAAACCAAGCCATGAGGTTGAAGGAATTGTACGTAGAGCTCCGAGACAGGATTGTGTCGAGGCACAGATCTGGGGAAGGGTACCATATTTTTTTCAGCATTGAATGTCTCCAAGAACACAGTGGTCTCCATCATTGTTAAATGGAAGAAGTTTGGAAACACCAAAGCTGGCCGCTTGGCTAAACTGAGCAATCGGGGGATAAAGGCCTTGCTCAGGTAGGTGACCAAGAACCCGATGGTCACTCTGACAGCACTCCAGAGTTCCTCTGTGGAGATGGGAGAACCTTCCAGAAGGACAACCATCTCTGCAGCACTTCAACAAGCAGGCCTTTATGGTAGAGTGGCCATACGGAAGCCACTCCTCAGTAAAAGGCACATGACAGCCCACTTGGACTTTGTCAAAAGGCACCTAAAGATTCTCAGACCATGAAAAACAAGATTTTCTGGTCATATGAAACCAAGATTGAACTCTTTGGCCTGAATGCCAAGCGTTACGTCTGGAGGAAACCTGGCACCATCCCTACAATGAAGCATGGTGGTGGCAGCATCATTCTGTGGGAAGGTTTTTCAGCGGAAGGGACTGGGAGACTAGTCAGAATCGAGGCAAAGATGAACGGAATGACCTTGAGTGGCTCAGCCAGAACCCGGACTTGAACACGATCCAACATCTCTGAAGTAGCAGAAAATAGGTGTTCAGCAACTTTTTCAAGAAAGTATGTTTCAAGAAATTACTAAAGTAAATCGTCTGAATACTTATGTTTCAGTATATTTTTAATAAATCAGCAAAAATGTCTAAACCTGTTTTTGCTTTGTTATTATGGGGTATTGTGTGTAGATTGATGACAGGGAAAAAACAACTTAATACATTTTAGAATAAGGCTGTAAAGTAACAAAATGTGGAAAAAGTCAAGGGGTCTGAATTATTTACGAAGGCACTGTATATAACAGGATTGGGGTCAATTATGAATTGAGACGCGAATTGCTCTTTAATTCTGTTCAATTCATGAATTTGAATTGCATTTCAATTGGACATACCCCACAGGAAGCAGAATTTGAATGAAAGGAAGTGGAATTGAATTAAAATAAATGTTATTATTTATTCTACACATCCCCATAATTTTGGTTACAATAGCAGAAGGTTTTAATTTAATTATCTTGAAACCATTAAAAATAATTATAGTGGTCTGGAAATATTCTAAGACCATGTTGTGGGTTGTCTATAATAATAACCCATAATTCCCTTAATGTTCTAAATATCAGAAATATAAAAATCCCAGAATGCATTAGATCAAACACTTCCTTATGGAGACATGCCAAAGCGAAATACTGCTTCACATCTGAGTTATAATCAAATTAATATTTGAAATGGTGTGTATATTCTTTGCATTAATAAGTGGCATTGATAAAATATTTGTGAAATGAATGAGACTTTCATGTTTCACTTCTAAATTTAATTGATTTCAATTGGTTTTCATTCAATTCTTCTTCCTTAAATGAAATTCAAATTCTGCTTCCTGTGGGGTGAGGCCAATTCCAATTAAATTATAATTCATTGTGTGAATTGAATTATAATTCAGAAATTCCAACCCTAAAGCTATTATTGGATTCAGAGCTACTAGACTGGATACGGTTTTATAATGTCTGACTGCAGTGGGCAATAAAGCTATTAGTGGATTCAGAGCTACTAGACTGGATACGGTTTTATGTCGTCTGACAGCAGTGGGCAATAACAGAAGTAAGTGCACTAGACTGGACATCCAGTTTACTAGACTGGATGCTTACTGTCTTATAATGCCAGACAGTTTAGTACTGTCAAGGGCTCAGTTTAGTACTCTGCTAGGGTTCAGTTTAGTACACACTGTGTGGGTTCAGTCCTCCAAGTTTGGCCATGGCCTGCCATGTCTTTGAACATGTCAGAGGGAGGTTGTTAGAGCATTTTTGTGATGTGGGCAAAATTATTATCCTTAACAATACACTCAGCATGGTAATGTCATCATAAACAATAAACCCATCACTGACATCAGTACTATTTCAATTAGGGGAGGGTGCAGATTGGGAATAGCTAATAATTTAATCCTGTTGATTTTAATTCATGTCTGTAAAATGGGAGCATTTGATAATATATATATATTTTTTTAAAGATAGCCCAATTTGAGTACTCTTTTGAGTGCTGTCTAGTAGGCACACACGCGCGCGACGCGCACACACACACACACACTCTCCACCAGACTCTCTCTTTCCTTTGGTCCTCACGCGCGAGTAAACATTGATTTACTGTTTCGCCAGCAAAAATGTATCCTTGTTGAACGAAAGCAACAAAACAATATATGTATTATAGAGTGTATCAACTTCAAATCACAGGAAATCATTCATTTTATAATTGATTTGCGTCCTGTGCTTGCTTTTGACAAATATACGGTTTGCTTAGCTAACACGAAGAGAGGCACACATGAGATATTGGTCTATAAAAAAAAATATGATTTCTATACGAAATACACGATTCCCCTATAGCCTAAAACCTTCTTGAGAAAAGTACATTTCCAGTCACGCATATCCCCACAAATATATGTATTCACATGCTTTCTTACAGACAATAATAGGCATATAATCTCAAAAGCAAGTTCCCACCAATGATAGTAAACTAAATAGAATATGCCACCGGTGGTTCCAGTAGAAAAGCCTTACCTCACCACCCCGTACATCACAAGGACATTCCCGAGCAATCCCACCACGCAGATAACCGAGTAGAGCGCGGTGATGGAGATGGCTACTATAATATTGGAGGCGCTCTGAACCGGGAGCTGCTGGGTGTAGTTTTCCCCGTTGGGCACGAACCCCATCTCGTCGTCCGGGTAGGTGACATTGAACGGAATCACCGAGTACATGTCGAAATCAGCCGGTTCAGCACCAGGGGCAGTGGACGGCTCCATGGCTCTAGGACTGTCGCGCGCCTGTGACTGTTACTGTTCTCTGGTCTGTGGTGCTGAAAACTTATCCAAGCACTACTGGTCGGATATTCGGACACGGCTCGCGCTTTTGTTTCGCCTACTCGGCGTTTTATTGGCTGGAAGGTGTGTACTGATCCTCACGCGCCAAAGGGCGAGGTGGACAGTTTACAGTTGGTCTGTCTCACCAAGGGGTCGAACATGAAAAACAGAACGATGACAGACTTCCCAACCCCAAAAATAAGAATGGAAAAGCAAAAATGATTTCACTTCTGTTTAGAGTTCACAGAACAGGATGATTCAAGAACTGTTCGGTCTTGTGTCTGGTTGAAAGAGAGGAGTCCTGTTCTCAGGAGGATCGGCCTGTGTAATGTTGACGGTAGCCTTTAGTGGGAAAGGTGCATGCAGTGATTTGTTCTCGCTCTCCAAACGTCTAATAATGTAAACACTCGCGTGCTGCAAGTGTTTTTTTTTATAGGTTAACGACATCAAAGCTGTGCATAGTAGGCTGATAATTGTTTTAGCCTATTCCGCTGAGCTATAGATTAATCTCTACACGTATTGTAGGCTATGTGACAGAACATACACTATGTATACAAAAGTATGTGGGCACCCCTTCAAATTAGTGGATTCGGCTATTTCAGCCACACCCTTTGCTGACAGGTGTATAGAATTGAGCACACCGCCATGCAATCTCCATAGACACACATTGACAGTAGGATGGCCTCCCTGAAGAACTCAGTGACTTTCAACATGACAGTATCATAGGATGCCACCTTTCCAACAAGTCAGTTTGTCAAATTTCTGCCCTGCTAGATTTTCGCCAGTCAACTGTAAGTGCTGTTATTGTGAAGTGGAAACGTCTAGGAGCAACAACGAAGTGATAGGCCACACAAGCTCACAGAACGGGACCACCAAGTGCTGAAGCGCATAGCAGGTAAAAAATAATCTGTCCTCGGTTGAAACACTCACTACCGAGTTCCAAACGGCCTCTGCAAGCAACATCAGCACAAGAACTGTTCGTCTGGAGCTTCATGAAATGGGTTTCCATGGCCGAGCAGCCGCACACAAGCCTAAGATCAGCATGCGCAATGCCAAGCGTCGGCTGGAGTGGTGTAAAGCTTGCCACCATTGGACTCTGGAGCAGTAAAAATTAGTTCTCTGGAGTGATGAAAAGGGGGACCAACTCCATATTAATGCCCATGATTTTGCAATGCGATGTTTGATGAGCAGGTGTCCACATACTTTTGTTCATGTAGTGTATGATAAAAACATTGTTGGCGTAGAAGAACATGATGATGCAATTTTATTTTCATAAATAACCAAATGCAGGACTTCGAATGAAAGGAAATAATTAATATTTACTGGGCCTAGGCTTATTAGTGATACAATTATGTCGACGTAGGTAGTTCTAGGCATAGTGCTTAGCAAGGCAAAGATACAATATTCTAACAAGGAATTGAACGCTGCCTCAGATGGTTTTGATTTGGCAATATTAATCATTTAATTGAAAATGTGGAAAATGTGGATAAACTGCTCCCCATTAGAAAGCCTACATTTGTGGTTGTTTTGCTCTCAAATCACCACTCTCTATCCATTCTTTATAATCAATGATATTTCTCAGATCCCCTGTGGAATAGTACAGCAACACCCTACATATCGTGCCAATAGGGTTAACCCTTTTGGTGGGAATTGTAACGTGGCTCATATAACGAGTGTCGCTACATCGCCCCCTCAGAATGAAAAGTCACATCCCCGCCCTTTGATTTTCTTTCAAGCCCCATGACACATCCGCCCTTGCATTCCGTTGGCCCCACAGCCGCCATCCCACTTCTGTCACCAGTGGAGCAAAGAGAGGGAGCGGGAAGCAAACACCCTACCTATCGCGTCAATAGTGTTAACCCTCTTGGTGGGAATTGTAACATGGCTCACACACTGAGCATACCAAACATTAGGAACACCTTCCTAATATTGCGTTGATCTCAACAATACTGAATTATCATTGGTCACAGACTACTGTCATATCATACTAAGGTATGATTGGTTAGACTACCCAGGTGAGGTCATTCAATTTCATCATGGCGGGAGACACGAACATGCCAGTTACTAGCTAATAAAGAACCTGTCATTCTGCATTTAGTAATTTTGTACAAAGCGTGCATAACAAGACATAGTGTCAGAAGTGGGATTAGAAGATGGATATCGCTGGAGTTTCTTCACTTCGGATGGACTGTGTGTCTTCACACTTACTCGATGCATGGCGTAGGTTCCAACAGAATGTGGAGCTAATGTTTATTTCCTGCCTCAAATTGAAGGCAGTCAATTAACGAAGTAAACAAAAATTCCAAATGAATAATTGAAAAAAATTGCATCTATTTTCAATGACTTCACAATCAGCTGAAGCTATTTATTTCTAAAGTTGTTCAATTTTAGAATAAAACATTCACTGCCTTCAATTCGAAATTGACTTCAACCCTGATTCCTACACACTCTATCCGGAATATCCAGCTACAGGATTCACTAGGGCCCTCAGAATGTTAGCCAACATTTTCTTGTTTTTATGATTTATCAGACAAAAGACTGAACAATTTACATACATTTAAAACATTAACATAGACATTACAGACATATATATATGTTAAAGGTTAAATAAAATAAATAAAATACAAATATTTATTAACTTGGTGGTTTGAGCCCTGAATGCTGATTGGCTGATAGCCATGGTGTATCAGACTGTATACCACGGGTATGACAAAACATTTATTTTTACTGCTCTAATTATGTTGGTAACCAGTTTATAATAGCAATAAGGCACCTCGAGAGGTTGTGATATATGGCCAATATACCACGGCTAAGGGCTGTATCCAGGCATTGTGCGTAAGAACAGCCCTTGGCCATATATGTCATGCCTTATTGCTTTAATATACTAAACTAAAGACACACAAATAAAAAATACATTAAAAAAAGCCCCCTACCTGTGTTTTCAAGCTTTAAATCTATTGAGCTAGCAGATCTAGAAGATATATATGCTACTGTACCTGTGTTTGGACGCTACACTTACAAAAATGGGTTCCAAAAGAGTTTTGGCTGTCCCCATAGAATAACCCTCTATGTTTCACTATATTGGATCACTCCAATATATTGGTATCACTCTGCGGTGGAGGGATACATCCAAGGGGAGGATTTACAGATTTACTCCCGTGTACACCTGTGTCACGGCTGGGGTCCGCCCCTATATATAGACCCCATGGCCGCGACACACGTTCTCTTTCATTTTCTCGGCGGACGTCCCTATGGTTTGAGGTACAAACTTTCTGAAGTTCACTTGGTAAGTCACTGGTAAGTGTAATATCTTGCATGGAAGTATACTCACTGGCTGTTTGCAGCCTGGAGCAGCTGGCCACATAGCCTGCCCCTCCTCTTGAGTGGAGCGGTTGAGCTGTATCTTCGCCCGTGGTTTGTGGTACTTGTTATCTTTACACTATGACTCTGTGTGCATCCATTAGTATGGTGGCTCTTGCTGCCACAAACTGTAATTTACCTTACACAACTTGCCAACTGGCTTATTCTATTTGCGTGTTGTGAATTGCTATAACCGCGCTACGGCACAGGTTCTCTGCTAATTACCCTGCAGGTTCTTTTCTTGTTCTTTCCATTGCAGAGTGTAAGAGTATTGTGGTGGGCTTTCCACTACATTGAGACATTAACTTTGGAGTTCCTTAACGGAGTTACTCCATCATATGGTGCTGTTTTACTGGTTTGATATTAAACTGGCTAGGTAATATAGCAGTTGTAAATTCAAAAACAAAAAAAATGAATAAATCAAATCCATTATCTGGTTGCTGTTTTTTTGTCTGCCTGCTTTTCCCACACGGGTCTTCCCCGTTTTTTTGCAGAGGTACTGGGTAATTTGTGTGGTGTTCTCAGAATGCCTGCGCCTGGCGCAATTGGAGGCCATGCATGAGTGGGTCGGCCAGGCTCGGGCTCGGGCTGGGGACGAGCTCCCTCCCTCAGGAATGGTGCGTCAGCGAGCTATTAGTCCCTCTACTGGGCCCAGTACCCCTCCCAGGATGCATGGCCAGAGCCAACGCAGGCAGAGCCCCTCTGCTGCCAGTCCTGGACGGGGGCAGGAGTCGGACCGCTGGGACCACCTTGAATGTAGGATGCATGCCCTGCGTCAAGAGGTTGATAGCTTCGATGGTGACGACAGCTATTGGCCAGTGATAGGCTGTTCCTGGGGGACCGAGGATTGTTGATCCTCAATTAACTGGACAATTGGCTGATTTGTGCCCCGACCAGGACCCAGGTCCTGTCAGACAGAGACATGCTCCTGACCCACATCGGCGGGCTGGGCATTACTGTAAACGACAAGAAGAGTCATCTGACGCCCACCCAGAGGGGGGCCTTCATTGGCATGGAACTGGACTCAGTCCTCATGAGAGCACGCCTTGCCACCAGAAGGGTTCAGGCGATCTTATCTTGCCTCGACCGCTTTCAGCAGGGGCGGGTGGTATCCGCTCTGACCTGCCAGCACCTGTTGGGCTTGCTGATGGCGGCCTCGTTGCTGATTCCCCTGCTCCTGCGCCTGCTCCATCTCCAGCATCTTCAACAATGGTTCAACTCCCACCGGCTGCACCCTAAGCTCCACCATCACTGCCAGCTGCGGGTGACCGCACAGTGGCTCAGGGCATTGTTGAGGCGGCGCAGTCGCTCCTTTCTCTCAGGTGGGGTGGAGATGCTGAGAATGTCCCGCCGGGAGCTGGTCAGCACAGACTTCTCCCAGATCGGCTGGGGGGGGGGGGTGTGACCAAGAGCAGGTCGGCCAGCTCTCCTTGGAGCAGCAGGCACTTCATTACACTAGAGCTCCGAGCTGTACTGTTGGCCCTGTGGTCTTTCCTTCCACATCTGTAGGGGAAACATGTCCTGGTGAGAACGGACAACACCACAGTGGTGGCTTACATCAACCATCAGGATGGATTGAGGTCCCACCGCCTCCATCTTATGGCAGGGGAGCTCCTTCTCCTGTGACACAGTTGTACATGAGAGTAAATCTGTAAATCCTCACCTCAGATGTATCCCTCCGCCGCGGAGTGATACCAATATATTGGAGTGATATAACTGTGAGCTATATAACCTTCGTTTTGGTTCCAGGAACCAAAAACGTTTCTTCAAAGGGTTCTCTTATGCGGACAGCCAAAAAAAACTTTGTGTTTAGTGTAGATCGATTGAAATGATTCAAAGCTTTAGATCTTATACAGTATCAGACTGTATCAGATTGTCAGAAAGAGGCAGATTTTAATTTCTCTCTGTCTATAGTTTCTCTCTTTCTCCCTCCCTCTCACTCTCTCACTCGCTTCTTCCCTCCTCCCCCTCTCTTGCTTTCTTCATTTCATCATTTCATTGATTCCTCTCCTACTGTGTTGATGACTATTCTCTGAATCCCTCTCCTCATTACTCTCCACTTTACCAGGCTCCATAATGGCCATTAGTTTCCTGCTATGTAAAGTGGCTATACTAGCTCTTGTTCACACACCACTAACCCCTTCAGGAAATATACAACACTCTTCTGCCCACAGGGCTTAGAGGACCAGTTCATTATTAATAATATAAGCCTCATGTACCTCTGGAGTTCACACAGGTTGCATCCCACATGGCAACCTATTCCCTATATAGGGCCCTACTATTGACCAGAGCCCTATGGGTAGTGCACTAAAGTATTCTGGAAACAGGAGACAAAGGGCTGTGAGACATGGGTTTGATCCTATACACATGAAAAGTGGGATATATACGGAGGGTACAGAGCAACAGAAGACGAACAGCAGAGGGGCTAAGTATCTTGGAGATTGCGGGACTCCACCCGGAGGGGCAGATCTCGGGCGGCTTTGGAAAACTGGTCCTCTACTGTCAGGATGGAGGTGTTGCCATCAGAGAGATATAAGACAACAACATAGCAAGGCAGTAACACATGACAACACAGCATGGTAGCAACACAACATGACAACAACATGGTAGCAACACAACATGGTAGCAGCACAAAACATGGTACAAACATTATTGGGCACAGACAACAGCACAAAGGGCAAGGCGGTAGAGACAATAATACATCACGCAAAGCAGCCACAACTGTCAGTAAGAGTGTCCATGATGAGTCTTTGAATGAAGAGATTGAGATCAAACTGTCCAGTTTGAGTGTTCGTTGGAGCTCGTTCCAGTCAGTGCAGGCAGAATGGTCAAAACCGGGAAAGCTAGAAAACAGTAACTAGAAAAAGACAGGAGCAAGGGGAAAACCACTGTTAGGCTTGACCAACAAAACAGATATCCCCTTAATCATCTCTGATCTTATGTGTCACAACCATATTTATTAATGGGGCAGAGAGAAATCCTTAACGTAGAACATTACATCAAAACAGCCCAGACACAATTTCCATCTCCTATCTCTTCTCTATCTCTGTCATGCCTACTCCTGCTCCCTCCCTCGGGCACTCAATGTCGCTAGTCTACTAACCACCGGTTCTGGATGCCACATTGTGCACAGCTAGCATCCAACATTGCACACACCTGCTCCCCATCATTACGCACACCTGGACTTCATCACCACCCCGATTACTGTCCCTCCATATAGCCCTCTGTAGCCTTAGTCATCAGGAAGTATTGGATTTGGTTACATTCAGTACGCGGCTCCTGTTTTGTATTTTCATAATGTTTATTATTATTATTATTATTATTATTAATCACCTGCTTCCTAATTCCCTGCATATAGGTTACAATCTCCCAGTGTCTGTCTGACAACCACCTCCACCTCCATCGATCCAAATAGAAATGGATTCTCATTAAAACACAGAGGAGAACAGAGCATGTTAGAAGGGTTTGTTCCTCTACCTCTCATGGTGACAGAGAGACAAACAGACAGACACATCTCGCTGAACTTCGGAGGCCTCCTCCAGAGCAGCTTTCCATCTGGGCCTGGCTGAGAGGAGGGGAAATGCTTCCCATTAAAGAGAAAGGGACACGATCCCACAACAGGTTGAGAGATCACGACTAGGCAGGCCAATCCTTGAGTTAGGTAGAGACAGTCTGGCCACAGCAAGCCCAGCAGCATTTCTTGATGTAAATTGGTTCTAATGACATCATTCTACCAATTAGAGAGAGAGAGAGAATGGGTGATTCATGCCACAGTCAAAAAAGTAAGCCTCCTCCTCACCATCATTTATCAGGACAGCCTAGATCGCTGGTGACACCCTTTCTTTTTCCTCCTCCCTCCCTCCTTTCTTTCTCATCTCCCCTTTATACAACCCCCTGGTTTCACTTTGTAATGACTTGGGGATGACTACAAGTTGCTGACACCTCACAAAGGTGAGCGTTGGTTGGTGGACAGCATTATTGAGGCATGAGCTGTTCTGTCACTGACTGTCAGCGAGCACCAAGTGACACAGTAATGTATCCTTGAACATGACTTCATACATGAATGGAGGAGTTGGTGTGAGACTTAATCTATGAATTGTAACATTAGTGTCAGAGAAATATAAGATCTCATGATTAAAATACCAGTGTCTGATTAGAGCAAAACATTAAGTGAAACATTAACTTACACAGTTATGTCCTAAAAGTCATCTTACATTTTTTTTATCATCATAGTTTGGATGAGAAAATATTGTTGTCGTACACCCGAGCTCAAAAGATAATTTGAAATAAAATCTTGATTTTTTTTTATCGTCTTCATTTGAATAAGTAATCTTGACATTTTTTATCATCTTTGTTCGTTTCACTGAGGGCGAACATGTTCTGCAGCTCAAAAGATCAAGCTGCAAAGAAGCAATTTCATGGCAGCGACAAAATCATTGAGCCAGCCCCACTTTGGAATGGAACAAAATATCTCTTTCAATTTGGTATTATTCTGACTACCTTTCATCACTTTACCGTTGCAGACATGTAGAGCGAAAATTCCATTTAGAATTGATCACCAATGCTCTTTGCTTCTAGATTGATGTAACTGTAGGCCTAGGTGTTGTTCAGTCTTTGTTTGTGTAGGGCAGGGTTCCCCAACTGAATTTGGCCTGCGGATGGTTTTATTTGGCCACCCGCGGGCTCTATTCAATCCGTGTCGTTCAGCGTTACAGCATGATTAGAATTGAAAGGCAATGTTCCCGCGTAAGCAGAGACTGCATTCACGGTAAACACTGCATATGTCTGCTCATTGGGAAATTACCTTAAAATGTATGTGGCACAATCTCTGACACTTCAGCAATACAGATTGAATAGATGTTTGTCTTTATTTTGATAATCTTATATCCCAGTCTGATCATGTTGATAGTGTCACTTTTAGGAGACACATGGCAATTATTGATGGTTGGCACGTACTGTATAAGTGTTCCTATGGTTCATATTGTTCCTGTGCCAATGACTTACCCCCTTCACCAAATTCATAACGGTTGCTTTCTTCTTTGCTCAGTTGGTAACAGGTGATGTGCCAATCGTGTTCCCCCTATGCGCAGTTGCCCAGTTGGTAAAACGTGACAATGCCAATGGCTTCCCCCCTTCGCCCAGTTGGTAACAGGCGACTGGCAAGTGGCTTATTTGAAATCTATTAAATCTCCCTCTCAAACAGCCAAATGGGACGGTTTGTACCACACAGCCTCTTCATCATGGCCAGAGCAGATGGTGGTAGAGACGGGCGAGATGTCTTGTCCAGACACATTATCTAGACCCGTGATTCCTCACACTCTCCTGGATACAAATGCTATTTGTCACATGCGCCGAATACAACCTTACCGTGAAAGGCTTACTTAAAAGCCCAACAATGCAGTTCAAGAAATAGAGTTACGAAAATCTTTACTAAAGTAAAACAATAAAAAGATGTAAAAAGAAAATTGCATAACAATAACGAGGCTATATACAGTGGGTACCGGTACGAGTCAATGTGTTGGGGTACAGGTTAGTCGAGGTCATTTGTAAAGTGACTATGTATAGATAATAAACAGCGATCAATGTAAATAGTCCGGGTGGCCATTTGATTAATTGTTCATTAGTCTTATGGCTTGGTGGTAGAAGCTGTTAAGGAACCTTTTGGTCCTAGACTTGGCGCCCTGTACCGCTTGCCGTGCGGTAGCAGAGAGAACAGTCTATGACTTGGGTGGCTGGAGTCTTTGACAATTCTTTGGGCCTTCCGCTGACACCGCCTAGTGTGTTGTTATAGAAATTGACACTGTTCCTGTTCTCCGTCATGGATAGGCTTAGTCCTCCTACTCCTATGCAGTTAACAGGCTATTTAGCTGACAATTGAAAAAGTTTCAAGCAGAGATTCAATATCTACCTAGCAGCCAGTGGAGCAGGGGGAGATGATGACAAATTGAAAGCTTCCATTTTTCTGCATGTTATTGGAGAGGATGCATTGGACATTTACAATAGCTTTCAGCAAGACGAGGCAAACTTGACATTGACTGTGCTAATGGCTAAATTTGAGGAGTACTTTGTACCAAGCCAGAACGTCACGTTTGAGAGATACACGTTTTTCTCTCATGATCAGAAACAGGGAGTCAGTTTTGACCAGTATTTGGCTGAGCAGAACACACTGAGCAAAACTTGTGAATTTGAAAATCTGAAAGACTCACTAGTGAAAGACAGGATAGTCTGTGGCATACTTGATAATGGACTCAAGGAGAGATTGCTGCGTGAGCAAGATTTAACTTTGGATAAAGCAGTGAATATGTGTCGAGCAGCTGAAACCACCAGAGCACAAGCTAAAGAGCTGTGCAGGGATGAGACGTCAGTGCATGTAATAAAAAGAGAGGAGCAACACACACAATTCCTTACAAAACAAAAACAAACAAAAGAGAGAAATCAAAACACTACATATGGATGTGGATTCATTCACAAGCCCAAAAATTGCCCTGCATATGGCAAATCATGTAACAACTGTGGGGAAAATAATAATTTCTCAAAATAGTGCAAAGCTGAGGCTACAAAGAAAAAGGTTCACACAGTCAAGGTGGAGATTGAAGAATTCTTTGTTGATTCTGTAGAAATATGCAATGCAGTAATGCTGAATGGATTGTGCCATTGACTGTGAATTAAACTATAATACCATTCAAGCTTGATACTGGAGCACAGGTAAACCCGTTGTCACTGGATGACTACAAAACACAAAACAAAGGCGAAGAGCAAAATAAACCCGGTGAAAATTAAGGTTACTGGTTATACAGGGGAGAACGTACCAGTCAAAGGAAGCTGCATAGTAACTTTACAGCACAAAGGAAAACAGTTCAGAGCACAACTGCTGATCGTGGAAAAGAGTGTACAGCCTATTCTAGGAATCAATGCATGTGAAAAGCTCAATTTGTTGAAAAGTTGTGACATCACAGACTGAAAATGACCAAGAATCGCTACTTGCTGAGTATGAGGACATGTTTGAGGGTCTTGGATGTTTACCAGAAGAACACAAAATATCTACTGATGACAAAATTACTCCAGTTGTGCATGCAGGCAGAAAAGTTCCATTTGCACTGAGGAAAAAGCTCAAGGAGGAACTCGGACGCATGGAAAAGATGGACGTCATCACAAAAATGGATGAACCTACAGACTGGGTGAGCTCACTGGTTATTGTGGTGAAAAAGAACGGTGATCTCAGGATATGTCTAGACCCGAGAGATCTCAACAAAGCAATCAAGAGAGAGCATTTCAAGTTGCCAACCAGAGAAGAGATAATGTCGCAGTTTGCTGGAGCAAAGTGGTTCAGTAAGCTTGATGCCTCATCAGGATTCTGGCAAATGAAGCTAGACGATGCAAGCTCAAGGATATGCACATTCAACACACCTGAGGGCAGGTACAGATTTCTTTATCTACCTTCTGGGATTCTCTCAGCGCCAGAGGTCTACCGCAAGACAATCCACTTGATCTTCGAGCACATTCCTGGAGTGGAGACCATGATGGACGACATCATCATCTGGGGGTCCACAAAAGAAGAACACGACGCGAGAGTGAGACAAGTGCTGGACCTGACATGGAAAGTCAACCTAAAACTAAACAAGGACAAATGCGAGTTTGGTGTGAAAACACTTACCTTCGTGGGAGATGTACTTTCAGAGGACGGAGTCAAACCAGACCCGAGGAAAACATCAGCCACCAACAACATGGAGCGCCCGAAGAACAAGGACGATGTGAGACGCTTCATGGGCATGATCACCTACCTTGCAAAGTTCATACCTCAACTGTCAGCACAGTCCACTCCACTCAGATGTCTTCTGGAACAGAAAAATGAATGGGAATGGTCCCATGAACAGGAAAACTGCTTCAAAAACCTAAAGACAATCACAGAAGCGCCAGTGCTCAGGTTCTATGATCCAGAGAAAAGCACACGGATTTCTGCAGACGTGTCACAGTTTGGCCTGGGAGCAGTTCTTCTGCAACAGCATGACGACACATGGCAAACCGTCGCTTATGCGTCCAGAGCCTTGACAGGCGCAGAGACAAGGTATGCACAAATAGAGAAAGAACTACTGGCGAGCACATACGCTTGCGAAAGGTTTCACCAATACGTCTATGGATGAGACTTCGAAGTAGAAACCAACCACAAACCATTGGTGTTAATCATGTCTAAGCCACTGAATGATTGTCCAATGAGAATCCAGAGAATGTTGATCAGACTGCAAAAGTATGATGTGAAGATGATCTATACCCCGGGAAAGTTCATGTTCGCCGCCGACACTCTTTCTCGAGCAGTCGACAAGAAAGAGAGCTTCGACACACAGAAAAACACTGAGATTCAGGCTACGTCGACATGATCGTAGCATCAACTTCCTGTGTCTTCTGAGAGAATAGAGCAGATCAAAAGAGAGACCGCAGCTGACCAAACAATGACAGAGTTGAAAGAAACATCACTGATTGGATGGCCCGCACAGAAAAACAACTGTCCAAGGAGAATACAGGATTACTGGATGTGCAGAGCAGAGCTCACCATTGTGGATGACATAGTGTTCAAAGGCAACAAGATTGTCATTCCCATGACACTACGCAAATAAATGTTACAGAAAATACACGAGGGCCACTTGGGTGAGGAAAAATGCAAACGACGAGCACGAGAAGTAATGTACTGGCCAAGAATGAACCAGGAAATCAGCCACACCACTGCTTCATGTGAATTGTGTTTGACCTACGGGCCAAAGCAGCAAGCAGAGCCGCTAATGCCTCATTCAGTACCCAACAGACCCTACTACAAAGTTGGAGTTTGTGACATTTTTGACTGGAATGGCAAAAGTCACATTGTTGCTACCGACTACTACTCAAACTACCCTGAAGTAGCAACACTGCCAACTACCTCCAGCAAAGCTGTATTCACCTAACTGAAATCAGTCTTTGCAAGACATGGGGTGGCATTTGAACTGTACTCGGACAATGGCCCGCAGTTCTCAAGTTCCGAATTCCGATCGTTCGCTAACGACTGCCGATTCCGACACAACACCTCCAGCCCCAACTACCCAAGGTCCAACGGCTTAGCAGAGAGTTCAGTCAAAATTGTCAAAGGTCTGATGAAAAAGACACACGATGGAAAGGAGGATTTCCTAAAATGTCTGATGATCTACCGCAGCGCACCGCTGCAGAACGGACTTTCACCTGCACAAATGTTGATGGGACGTCGCATCAGAATCAACCTACCCATCCATGAGGACTTGCTAACACCCAGAGGTGCTCACAAAGTCAAACTTGCGAAGGAAAAACAGAAAGACAAAAAAAAACAGTGACACGACAAAAGTGCAAGACACTTACCTGAACTGAAACCTCGAGATCATGTCCGACTCCGAGACATCACTACAGGAACCTGGATGCAGCAAGGGTGTGTGCAGAAAGAAGTTGCACCGCGATCCTATGAGATCCAAACGGAGCATGGATCACAACTGAGACGAACAGAGTGGATCTAAGGCTTCAGCCATTCACTCAAGGGACTGAGGATCATCAGGAGGATACTGCTGAAGAGTCAAATGCCTTTAGAAATGGACAATTCAGTCAGAACACCCTGCCTGACAACGAACGCTGTCCAACTGTTTCAGGAAGCACTTCAGCAGAACGACCAAAAAGGACTGTCAGAGCCCCTGAAAGGCTTATTGAGAATTGCTAAAAAAAAAATATACAAAAAAGGGGCACCTGGACTGAATGTTTTGTTTATGTGAAAAGAAATAGAGACACAATAGAGTATTGTGGACAGACTATATTTAGTTTAAAAAATAAATGAAAAAACATCAGAATATGTGTATTGCCTCTTAAGTGATGAGAGAAATGTAAAAAAAAAATTGGGGGGAAAGAAATGTGTGTTATTGAAAATGGCATGGTATGCAGGTTGAGTAAACAAATGTGATGTGACATGTAGTTACATAGAAAAGTAGTTTTCTTTTAAAGGAAGGAAGATGTGTTGTTATGTGTTAATAACATTTAGACTACGTTACCCAGCAGGCTAGGCGGGGCAGGTGGTTGAAGAATGCCTTGCATGGCTAAACAAGGAGTTTTCTAGCTGAAGTATATGTTCATTAAAAATAGTTAAACCTACGCCCTGGTTTGTCATTATTTAAGGAACAAACATAACACCTAGTATATAGGTCCTGGATGTCAGGAAGCTTGGCCCCAGTGATGTACTGGGCCGTACGTACTACGCTCTGTCGTGCCTTACGGTCAGATGCCGAGCAGTTGCTATACCAGGCAGTGATGCAACCAGTCAGGATGCTCTCGATGGTGCAGCTGTAGATCTTTTTGAGGATCTGGGGACCCATGCCAAATCTTTTCAGTCTCCTGAGGGGGAAAAGGTGTTGTCGTGCCCTCTTCACAACTGTCTTGGTGTGTTTGGACCATGATAGTTTGTTGATGATGTGGACACCAAGGAACTTGAAACTCTCGACCCACTCCACTTCAGCCTTCGTCGATGTTAATGGGGGCCTGTTCGGCCTTCCTTTTCCTATAGTTCCCTATCAGCTCCAACCATATGGTTTCCCTGACCTTGGTTTGGTATTTTCCCTGCTTCAAAAACCAGGAGAAATGCTGCTGCTGGCAACATAATTAAGTTATTCTCTTTCTTTCTGTCTCCCTCCATTTCCTCTCGGTTAGATGCTAGAAATGAACATGTTTATTCTTGAGGTCTTTTTTTTTTTTAAATGTACATTTTACAGCATGGTCAGTGAATCTGCAGAACATGTTCAGTGTTATATCAGAAGATGTTAAATAGCACCAGGCCCAGGCTGACTGGCAGAACACAGCAGCATTTACAGAAAGACGTTAACTCACCTTTCCCCCTCTTGTGTGATCACAGCCGTTCTACTCCACTGATGCTCAATAGAATCAGTCATACCTCCTTTTCTACCTTTCTCTCTTTCCTCCCTGCCTCTTCTCTACTTGGCGTTTTTTCTACCTTTTGTCCGTCCTCCTCATTCTTCTCTTCTGCCTGTTATCTAACATTGCACCTTTTCTGTTGAATCAGTGATATACTGTATCCTTTTTCCACCTTGGTTTTTCTTCCTATATTTAGAAAACGTTCTCCCTGCCTAACCTCTCTTTCTCTTCTCTACTTGGCCATCATTCTACTATGACTGTGGCTGACAAGAATGGCATTCATTCCTTGATGTAAGGGACTAAACAGGATTAAATGACTGCTAGAGTTATGGTGGTATATGATATGAACAGCAGCAAAGACTAACGATTGTGTGTATGTGTAAGTGTCTGTGTGTGTAAGTGTCTGTGTGTGTGTGTGTGTGTGTGTGTGTGTGTGTGTGTGTGTGTGTGTGTGTGTGTGTGTGTGTGTGTGTGTGTGTGTGTGTGTGTGTGTGTGTGTGTGTGTGTGTGTGTGTGTGTGTGTGTGTGTGTGTGTGTGTGTGTGTGTGTGTGTGTGTGTGTGTGTGTGTGAGAGAGAACACCGTAGCGATTGCTTTGCATGCTCATTAAGGAACATCCATCAAATGGTAGTAACTGTGGCAACGGCAGACTCTGCAGTGATAAACTCAGGAAAATGGCAAAGTTCTTTCAAACACACTTCAGTGTGAAAGACTAATACATGTTGTTGTTGCACCATAACTGCTTTGTACTATATATCACCCTACAGCTGCTCACAAATAATGGTTGTCTATATTTATATGAGAACAGTGTAAAGATGAGAGATGATTGCCAGAAACAAGGAATGGCGGAGTAGTTCTGCCAAACCAGGAAGAATAATCAGTTGACGGTGTCACGTTCTGACCTTTATTTTCCTTTGTTTTGTCTTTAGTTAGTTTGGTCAGGGCGTGAGTTGGGGTGGGCAGTCTATGTTATGTGTTTCTATGTTTAGGTTTGTCAATTGGCCTGATATGGTTCTCAATCAGAGACAGGTGTTTTGCATTGTCTCTGATTGGGAACCATATTTAGGTTGCCTGTTTTCACTGTTGGTTGGTGGGTGTTTGTTTCCTGTGTCTGTGTTCATGCCACACGGGACTGTTTCGGTTAGGTTACTTTGTTATTTTGTATTTTTTGTCGTGTTCAGTGGATTATATTAAAACATGGACACTTACCACTCTGCGTCCTGGTCCGATCCCTGCAGACGAAGAGGAGGAAATCAGCCGTTACAGACGGACCATTTTTTTGGGGGGAAGGTGGTGAAAGAAGCACAAATTGATGTGACGTACAGTATTTGTGGTTAGGGATGGAGACAGTGTTGTGAGGCAGGACGGGCTGCAGTTTGTGTGTGTGTATGTAGTGGTGTGTGTGTGTGATCATGATTGATATTGTGAGCATGCACGTGCTGTTCGTGATTGTGTCTGTGTGTGTGTGCGTGTGTCCATGTGAGTCTGTGCATCTGTTTGTGCATGTGTGTGCTCGCTCGTGTGTTTAAGGCATGAGGACCCAACAGGTTGTGAACAGAAGGCAGGCGAGAACTGAAGGAAAAAAACTGCATATGGTTCCACCTCAGCTTGTTACTAGCCAAGCGATCACTATACTCTCCCTCTCCCTCCATGCTGCTCTCCTGATGCCTGGCAGAAGACAGGGGGAGGGGAAGGGGAAGTCCAACAGGAAAGAAGAAAGCACAAAGATACAAGGCTAGCCTATGGACTGGTCCAATATCAGTTTGTGCTTTCTTGCCAACTTCTGTGGTCATTGACATGACATTAATGTGACAGTGACCATAGGAGTTGGCAAGACAGCACAAACAGATCTGGGACCAGGCTAACAAAATCATGGATTGTTTGACAGAATGATATACTGTAGAGATCCTCACATCATACAACATATCACTTTATTGGGGGAAAAAGGTAAAGAAGATTTGAAATGACACCCCACTATTACCACAGATGTGTGCTTCTCCTAAAGGCATGGTCAGTTTCTGATCTTGCTGTTGATGAAAATATCTGTGATGTTATCAGTGGAGGCTCCTTAGAGGAGGAAGGGGAAGTCCATACTCCTCAGTGAATTTCATAAAAATCTATATTGTCAAACATTTAAAAAGTTATCCTTTTTAGATACAACTCTACTAAATATTTTCACGTTACCTAATAATTGATTAAAATGTATTGTTTTGCAATAAAGGTCTACAGTAGCCTCAACAGCACTCTGTAGGGTAGCACCAGCTAGCTTCCGTCCTCCTCTGGGTACATTGAGTTCGATACAAAACCTAGGAGTCTCATGGTTCTCACCCCCTTCCATAGACTTACACAGTAATCATGACAACTTCGGAGGATGTCTTCTTACCTATCAGAGCTGATGCAGCATGAATTGACATGTTCACCCAATCAAAGGGTCAGAGAATGAATCTAGTACTGAAAGCATAAGCTACAGCTAGCTAGCACTATAGTGCATAAAATGTGGTTAGTAGTTCACTTAAAAAGAGAGAAAGACAATAGTTGAACAGTTTTCAACAAATTAATTTCTTCAAAAATGAAGGAGAAGCAAGAGAGAGATTTTGTACTTCTTTTCACTTTTAGTTTCACTTACTTAGCTAGAAAATGCAGCTAGCTAGTTTAGCCTACTCAAACACCCTTCTCAAAGAGAGGGATGCTATATTAGCTAGCTGGCTATGATGATCTAAAACAACACTGGAACTCTTCCAAGTCAAGGTAATTTATTGCCACCGCGGCCCACCGGTGTAACTGCTAAATCAATCAATCAATTGTATTTATATAGCCCTTATTACATCAGCTGATGTCACAAAGTGCGGTACAGAAACCCAGCCTAAAACCCCAAACAGCAAGCAATGCAGGTGTAGAAGCAGGGTGGCTTGGAAAAACTCTGTAGAAAGGCCGGAACCTAGGAAGAAACCTAGAGAGTAAACAGGCTATGAGGGGTGGCCAGTCCTCTTCTGGCTGTGCCGGGTGGAGATTATAACAGAACATGGCCAAGATGTTCAAATGTTCATAAATGACCAGCATGGTCAAATAATAATAATCACAGTAGTTGTTGAGGGTGCAACAAGTCAGCACCTCAGGAGTAAATGTCAGTTGGCTTTTCGTTGCTCCAGTGCCTTTTCGTTCACCTTCACACTCCTGGGCCGGACTACATTCAATTTTTTATTTTATTTTTTATTTCACCTTTATTTAACCAGGTAGGCTAGTTGAGAACAAGTTCTCATTTGCAACTGCGACCTGGCCAAGATAAAGCATAGCAGTGTGAACAGACAACAACACAGAGTTACACATGGAGTAAACAATAAACAAGTCAATAACATGGTAGAAAAAAAAGAGAATCTATATACAATGTGTGCAAAAGGCATGAGGAGGTAGGCAATAAATCGAATAATTACAATTTAGCAGATTAACACTGGAGTGATAAATCATCAGATGGTCATGTGCAAGTAGAGATACTGGTGTGCAAAAGAGCAGAAAAGTAAATAAATAAAAGCAGTATGGGGGGTGAGGTAGGTAAATTGGGTGGGCTATATACCGATGGACTATGTACAGCTGCAGCGATCGGTTAGCTGCTCGGATAGCAGATGTTTAAAGTTGTTGTCTCCAACTTCAGAGATTTTTGCAATTCGTTCCAGTCGCAGGCAGCAGAGAACTGGTAGGAAAGGCGTCCAAATGAGGTTTTGGCTTTAGGGATAATCAGTGAGATACACCTGCTGGGTAGGTCATAGGACCTACTGAAGAGATGAGTCTTCAATAAAGACTTCAAGGTCGAGACCGAGTCTGCGTCTCTCACATGAATAGGCAGACCACTCCATAAAAATTGAGCTCTATAGGAGAAAGCCCTGCCTCCAACTGTTTGCTTAGAAATTCTAGGGACAGTAAGGAGGCCTGCGTCTTTTGACGATAGCGTACGTGTAGGTATGGACTGCTTACTGACTATACACTGTAACGTTACTGCATGATTGTAGCAGGTTTACTAACGCATTAGTTATATTAGCTATGTTGACTAGGAATTTACTTGACCTAATATGGGGATAATGATGTAGACTGTGTGTAGCGGTTATGATATGGTTTGGCTTGGAAAGTTTTTTTCGCCTGATCACATTTTTATTTTTATTTTATTTTTTATTTCACCTTTATTTTATTTAACCAGGTAAGCTAGTTGAGAACAAGTTCTCATTTACAACTGCGACCTGGCCAAGATAAACCACACAGAGTTACACATGGAATAAACAAACGTACAGTCAATAAAACAATAGAAAAGTCTATATACACTGTGTGCAAATGAAGTAAGATTAGGGAGGTAAGGCAATAAATAGGCCGTAGTGGCGAAATAATTAGAATTTAGGAAATAAACACTGGAGTGATAGATGTGCAGAATATGAATGTGCAAGTAGAGATACTGGGGTGCAAAGGAGCAAAACAAATATATACATAAAATAAATAACAATATGGGGATGAGGTAGTTGGATGGGCTATTTACAGATGGGCTATGTACAGGTGCAATGATCAGTAAGCTGCTCTGATAGTTGATGCTTAAACTTAGTGAGGGAGATATGAGTCTCCAGCTTCAGTGATTTTTGCAGTTCGTTCCAGTCATTGGCAACAGAGAACTGGAAGGAAAGGCGGCCAAAGGAGGAACCAGTGAGATATACCTGCTGTAGCGCGTGCTACAGGTGGGTGCTGCTATGGTGACCAGGGAGCTGAGATAAGGCGGGACTTTACCTAGCAAAGACTTATAGATGACCTGGAGCCAGTGGGTTTGGCGACGAATATGAAGCAAGGCCAGCCATCGAGACCATACAGGTCGCAGTGGTGAGTAGTATATGGGGCTTTGGTGACGAAACAGACGGCACTGTGATAGACTGCACCAATTTGCTGAGTAGAGTGTTGGAGGCTATTTTGTAAATGACATTGCCGAAGTCAAGGATTGGTAGGATAGTCAGTTTTACGAGGGTATGTTTGGTAGTATGAGTAAAGGATGCTTTGTTGCGAAATAGGAAGCAGATTCTAGATTTAATTTTGGATTGGAGATGCTTAATATGAGTCTGGAAGGAGAGTTTACAGTCTAACCAGACATCTAGGTATTTGTAGTTGTCCACATATTCTAAGTCAGAACCGTCCAAAGTAGTGATGCTAGACGGGCGGGCAGGTGCGGGCAACGATCGGTTGAAGAGCATGCATTTAGTTTTACTTGCATTTAAGAGCAATTGGAAGCCCCGGAAGGAGAGTTGAATGGCATTGAAGCTCGTCTGGAGGTTAGTTAACACAGTCTCCAAAGAAGGGCCAAAAGTATACAGAATGGTGTCGTCTGCGTAGAGGTGGATCAGAGAATCACCAGCCGCAAGAGCGACATCATTGATGTATACAGAGAAGAGAGTCGGCCCGAGAATTGAACCTTGTGGGACCCCCATAGAGACTGCCAGTGGTCCAGACAACAGGCCCTCCGATTTGACACACTGAACTCTGTCTGAGAAGTAGTTGGTGAACCAGGCGAGGCAGTCATTTGAGAAACCAAGGCTGTTGAGTCTGCCGATAAGAATGCAGTGATTGACAAAGTCGAAAGCCTTGGCCAGGTCGATGAATACGGCTGCACAGCATTGGCTTTTGTCGATGGCGGTTATGATATCATTTAGGACCTTGAGCATGGCTGAGGTGCACCCATGACCAGCTCGGAAACCAGATTGCATAGCGCAGAAGGTACGGTGGGATTCAAAATGGTCGGTCATCTGTTTGTTAACTTGGCTTCCGAAGACGTTAGAAAGGCAGGGTAGGATAGATATAGGTCTGTAACAGTTTGGGTCTAGAGTGTCTCCCCCTTTGAAGAGGGGGATGACCGCGGCAGCTTTCCAATCTTTGGGGATCTCAGACGATACGAAAGAGAGGTTGAACAGGCTAGTAATAGGGGTTGCCACAATTGCGGTGGATCATATTAGAAAGAGAGGGTATAGATTGTCTATCCCAGATGATTTGTAGGGGTCCAGATTTTGCAGCTCTTTCAGAACATCAGCTTTCTGGATTTGGGTGAAGGAGAAATGGGGGAGGCTTAGGCAAGTTGCTGTGGGGGGTGCAGAGCTGTTGACCGGGCTAGGGGTAGCCAGTTGGAAAGCATGGCCAGCTGTAGAAAAATGCTTATTGAAATTCTCAATTATCGTAGATTTATCGGTGGTGACAGTGTTTCCTAGCCTCAGTGCAGTGGGCATTTGGGAAGAGGTGCTCTTATTCTCCATGAACTTTACAGTGTCCCAGAATTTTGGGGATTTTGTCATACAGGATGCAAATTTCTGTTTGAAAAAGCTAGCCTTTGCCCTTCCTAACTTCCCTGAAAAGTTGCATACCGCAGGGGCTATTTGATGCTACTGCAGTGCGCCACAGGATGTTTTTGTGCTGGTCAAGGGCAGCCAAGTCTGGAGTGAACAAAGGGCTACATATGTTCCTGGTTCTACATTTTATGAATGGGGCATGCTTATTTAAGATGGTGAGGAAAGCACTTGTAAGAATAACCAGGCATCCTCTACTGACGGAATGAGGTCAATATCTTCCCAGGATACCCGGGCTAGGCCGATTAGAAAGGCCTGCTCGGTCGTCGTTTGACCGCGGACCTGCTCGGTGGTCGTTTGACCGCGGACCCATTACGGACGCAGGCAATGAGGCAGTGATTGCTGAGATCCTGGTTGAAGTCAGCAGAGGTGTATTTAGAGGGCAGGTTAGTTAGGATGACATCTATGAGGGTGCCCGAGTTTACGGATTTGGAGTTGTACCTGGTAGGTTCCATGATAATTTGGGTGAGATTGAGGGCATCTAGCTGAGATTGTAGGACGGCCGGGGTGTTAAGCATATCCCAGTTTAGGTCACCTAACAGTATAAACTCTGAAGATAAATGGGGTTAATTAATTCACATATGGTGTCCAGGGCACAGCTGGGGGCTTAGGGGGATCTGAAACAAGCGGCAACAGTGAGATAATTATTTCTGGAAAGGTGGATTTTTAAAAGTAGAAGCTCGAACTGTTTGCATGACAACTCTGCAGGCTGTCTCTGCAGTAGATTGCAACTCCACCCCCTTTGGCAGTTCTATCTTGGCGGAAAATGTTATAGTTGGGGAAAGAAATTAAGGAGGCTTCTGATGTTAACATGCATGAAACCAAGGCTTTTACGGTTACAGAAGTCAACAAATGATAGCGCCTGGGGAATAGGTGTGGAACTGGGGGCTACAGGGCCTGGGTTAACCTCTACATCACCAGAGGAACAGAGGAGGAGTAGGATAAGGGTACGACTATAAGGCTATAAGAACTGGTCGTCTAGTGCGTTGGGGACAGAGAATAAAAGGAGCAGATTTCTGGGTGTGGGAGAATAAATTCAAGGCATAATGTACAGACAAGGGTATGGTAAGATGTGAGTACAGTGCAGGTAAACCTACGCGTTGCGTGATGATGAGAGAGGTTTCGTCTCTGGAGGCATCAATTAACGTAGGTGAGGTCTACGCATGTGTGTGGGGTGGGACGAAAGAGCTATCTAAGTAATTTGAGCGGGACTGAGGGCTCTACAGTGAAATAAAGCAATAAAAACTAGCCAAGACAGTAGGAGACAAGTCATATTGACATTAGAGTGAGGCATAAAGCAATCACAGGTGTTGATCAGGGGAGCTAAGACAACAACGGATAAATGGCGAAGAAAGGGCAGAGCGGGTCAGTTAGATACATACAGGACCTGAGTTCGAGGCTGGGGCCGACAGGTAAACAAAATGAGGTACCGTGTTATTGAAACAGTCCAGTGGGCATCAGCTGTGTAGCCGAGTGATCATAGGGTTAAAAGAGTAATAGGTGAGACAGGGTGCTGTACGGTATTCACTACTACACTGGGCGAGCAGGGGAACATACAGCTGGTATGTTGTGCATTGAAGTCCACAAACGAAGGGAAAAGTTGAGAGGAGGAGAGCGCATAGATGCAAGAAGGAACGGTGTATACAAGCGATTAGGGGTGCATTCATTCTGCCATTTTTGTTGTTAAACGTTTCTTAAATGGAAGCAAACGGAACAAAACGGTGGATAAAAATACCTGAATTTGTCCAATAGAAACTTTTGTTTGCAACTGTTGGACTAATGATTACACCCTACATTAGCTAGACGCAGAGACGAATGTACAAGGCGGTATTGAATGTGTAACTGTCTGTCCATGTGTCACTGTCTGTCACCTCAAATTTTTCTCTCTACCTGTGTGCGCATTGTAAACTTTCATTCATAGGCTAGGTTGCAGCAACCTCATGATGGGTATAGGGGAAATTAGAGTATCATGTAGTAGCCTTAACCTATTGATGTTACATTGAACTGGGTGAATGGAATATGAATGACGAGCATTAAATATGCTATAATAGAAATGAGGCCATGTTCATTAAAAAAATAAAACATCCTCCCTCATTTTAAACGGCATCGACTGCCACTGAATGATGTGAGAGTTATTTATATCCTTCGCCTATCCTCTATCCCTCTGTCTGGAAGTCCAATTAACAGCACTGCTAACACTTTGACTTCGAAGGCTGTTGCCCTCCTTCTATAGAAACTTGATATACTTTATAATGTCAAGAGGCATATCAAGTCAGTACTAGATAGAGGAAAATCGAATGCTGCCTGTCAGCCGAATAATTTGAAATAGCACAAAGTGTGATATGAAAATTGAAGTTATGACTTTCTGAGATTCTTTTCATTTCAAAGATGGATTGATTCATATTTTGAAAAGGATATGTGTGCGTGTGTGTATGTGTGTCTGTTGGTGTGGGTGTCTATGTTTCTGCATGTGTGCCTGTGTCTGTGTGTGGGTGTGTGTTACGTTCCCCAGTTACTGTGTTGTTGTGGGTTTGTATGTGTGTGTATTTCAGGAAATGGCTTCCTGGAATCCTAAAGCAGCTGATTGGTCAGCCCCATCACTGATTGGAGCTCTGACTCCTCCCTCTCGTCAGGGGAAACGGTTGTCTCTACAATACCAACTCCTTCTCCAGCTTGATAAAACCCAGTGTTCCTCCCCCAGGAGCACTTTGTATGTCCTGTGTTGGTTGTTGGTCAGTGAAAGTTTTGTTGATGTTATTTTGTAGCCGCTCCTTCAGAGGTATGTGTATGCCAATGGGACTTAGTGTTTTTGGTTAATTGAAATTGTTCACGTAAATTATTCTGTTTCATTTGTTCCCCGGGGGGGAAGGGGAACGCACCTTGGGAGTGTTGAGGCAAGAGACCTACGGGCATACGTAACTCGTAGTATTTAATCCGTCTATGCACACTAGCTAAGACCTGGGCGGACCACCCCTGTATTTTGGTTAGCGCGCCAGGTGGTGCTAAAAGTTAGGTAAGTAGTGGGAAGGCAGGTAAGGTAGGAGAGGGGAGTCTTTAATTTTGACTTTCTTTTCTTTGGTTCCCTCCAGCCCTTTTCCCCACATTACCATGTTAAGGAATAATAAATTCCCTGTAAACAGTATTTTTCTCTGCCTCTGTCCTTCCCCGCACCTATGATCACATACTTTTTCACTCCACGGGGAGTTGAGATGTAGCAGTTGCGTTCCCTCCTCCAAGAGACGTACGTAACAGTGTGTGCATGTGTTACTCTGAAGTCTTGGAAGCTGACCCCATTAACTACTAATAGCCACCATAGATAGAAGACAGGAGATGAGCCCCCTCATGTAACAAATATGAGAAATTTGCTTTCATTACGATCACAAATAGCACCCTGTTCTATATTCAGTGCACTACTTTTGACCAGAACCCTATAGGCCCTGGTCAAAATTAGTAAACTAAATAGGGAATAGTGTGCCATTTGGGACGAAGACAACACTTTGGCTTGCATTTCTCAACAGGCCCAATCTGTCAGCAGCTCCACTGGGCTTTTTGAGCTAGTCATTGTGGGTGATGGAGGTGGCCTCTGGCAGAGTTAGACTGTATGTGTATATCTCTGCAGCACATTCGTCTGTCTGCCCGTCTGTCTGTCTGACGGATGCACCTCAAGGCAACAATGTTGGAGCTAGCTGGCGTTTGCTCCTTTGTTTCCTCCTTTGTTTGTTTTCTTCTTGAGGGAAGTCTTGCACCAGTAGATGTCCACCTCAATATGAGTAAGTTTTGCATGCAGTACAGACATACAGTACAGACATATGACATACAGTACACAAATGACTGTACAAGCCATGCACTGGACTGTCACACCATCAAATTTGCAGATGACACATCAATGGTCAGATTAATCTCAGGCAATCAAGAACACAACTACAAGCAAGAAATACACACATTCACAGAATGGAGCATCTTTCTTTCTTTCTTTCTTTCTTTCTTTCTTTCTTTCTTTCTTTTATATATATATATATTAGTGAGAGTATGTCTGTGTGTAGAACCTCCAAGAATAGGCTTCATACCCTGGTGGCATGGATATAACCAAAGGGTTAACCGTGGCAAATCTCCTGGTTTGCCAAGCTGCCTTCTGGGCAGGACACCATTTGGTACTGATGCCATCTGGCTGTCTGCTTCATTTCTGGCCCTAGAGGGGTTAACAGAAGGGTTGACATAGAGGGGTTAACAGAAGGGTTGACATAGAGGGGTTAACAGAAGGGTTGACATAGACGGGTTAACAGAAGGGTTGACATAGAGGGGTTAACAGAAGGGTTGACATAGAGGGGTTAACAGAAGGGTTGACATAGAGGGGTAAACGGGCCCCGTTAAAGATTAAAGGGGTGCCCACATCATGTAGCCACAGGCTGGTTTAGTAAAACAGAATAATGAAGATATGCATATTAACTATGTAATGGGCATATGACAAAGTAAACTACCGGCCTTGTATACATTTTTATAAACATTTTGAGAAGCTTGTCTTGTTGTGATGACATTAATCGTGTTCTGTTTACTGTTTTGTCTGTGGAACAAGGTGCAGAGGCGGAGTCATCAATCAATAGTTCTTGTTTATTTCTGAAACTTTGCAAAGTGATACAAAATCATCATTATCAAGCACATCATCACCTGCCAGCCAACTCTTAAGGTTATATATGAGAGAGATCTCTTAATTCTTCACCATGTCCTGTCACGCCTACTTTCTGACTCACCCAGTCTAGACTGATTCCTGATAAAAATGTATATATTATTTATTAAACACAAAGATATTGATCTTCTAATTATCACATAGACGTCTCAACAACACACACACACTAAATACGCAAATAAAACTGTTCCATCCGCATCACTGCCTGGCCTAATTGAATGGTTTGAAGCTATAAATATGGTATCTCTCAAATTAGAGAACATAGGACTGGCATAATGATGAAATTAAATGTCACAATGAAATGTCACAATAGCTCCTTGCAGACAGGCTACACAACTAGGCGAAATTGCCAGGGGGGAGGAGGGGACATGTCCTCCAAATATTCAGAACAGGTCGATTTGTCGTCGTCCTTCCTCCCCAATAATTTCTGACCTCCAGGGGGCCCCCCAGATAGCATATGAACATGTCATAAGCGATAACAAAATGTGTCAAATTGCAGGAAATTAAGTTTAACGGTTGACTTTGGGCACGAAAAACGGTTCAACTCCTCCTCCTTTCTCAGTTTTCCAACAGAAATTGGGTGTGGCTTTGGTGGTTCATCTGTGTCATTCGACGAGTCGTGCCTGTCGTAGCTAGTTCGTTAGCTAAGCTAGCCACTTGTAGCTAGCCAGTAACTCTTTCAGGATTTGTTTTTGGAAGAAAGCTGTAGAGTTCGGTAGGAAATGGCACTTCTGTAGCCAAATATCTTATTCATCCACTTACATTTACATTTTACTCATTTAGCAAAAGCTCTTATCCAGAGCGACATACAGTAGTGAACAATATTCTCTCTAAGCTGTGCGTGCGGGCTCCCCCGGGACTGCCATGCAGAAGAAATATTAGCCCACAGAGAGAAGCACGAGATTGAACTTCACTCAACTTTCTAGAGCAGTGGTCACCAACCAGTCGATAGCAATTGACTGGTCGATCTCCAAGGCATTCCTTGTCGATCGCCAAACAGGTGCACCCTATTCAGCTTCCCAGCGCACCGGATAAGGAACTGTTGCCATTTTGAACCATTTAATGTGTCTGAAGGTACAATGGTTCGTCCTTTAAAACTTCTCACGAGTCACCATCCCGGATCCGGGAGCACCCCCCACAGTAAAAAAGCTGACTAGCATAGCGTCACAAGTAAATACTAGCATCTAAATATCATTGAATCACAAGTCCAAGACACCAGATGAAAGATACAGATCTTGTGAATCCAGCCATCATTTCTGATTTTTAAAATGTTTTACAGGGAAGACACAATATGTAAATCTATTAGCTAACCACGTTAGCAAAAGACACCACTTTTTTTACTCCACCAGTTTTTTACTCCATCAGTAGCTATCACTAATTCGACTAAATAAAGATATATATAGCCACTAACCAAGAAACAACTTCATAAGATGACAGTCTGATAACATATTTATGGTATAGCATATGTTTTTTTAGAAAAATGTGCATTTTTCAGGTATAAATCACAGTTCTACATTGCAGCTGCAATCTGAAACAGTGCCGAAGCTGCCAGAATAATTACAGAGACCAACGTCAAATAACTAATTACTCATCTTAAAACCTTTCTGAAAAATATACAGCGTACAGCAAATGAAAGCCCAACATCTTGTGAATCCAGCCAATATGTCAGATTTTTTAAGTGTTTTACAGCGAAAACACAATATAGCATTATATGAGCTTACCACAATAGCCAGAATCACAACCGCATTTACCAGCAGTAAATGTTAGCGATCGTAACAACCCAGCAAAAGATATATAATTTTACTAACCTTGATATACTTCATCAGATGACAGTCTTGTAACATCATATTACACAATGCATATAGCTTTTGTTCGAAAATGTGCATATTTAGCAGCACAAATCGTGGTTATGCAATGTAATCAGTAAAAACATGGCATGCATTCTGGCCGGCGCCATCTTGGAAAGGCACCTAATCTAATCAATAAATAATCGAAAACTTGACTAAAAAATACAGGTTGGACAGCAATTGAAAGATGCATTAGTTATTAATGCAACCGCTGAGTTAGATTTTTAAAATTAACGTTACTAGACATACAGTGTGCGTTACAGCCAGACCAGTGCCGCAATAATGGCCGAAAAATACTTTTACATTTTTCCACAGAACAACGAATTAACATCATAAATAGTTCTTACTATTAGTTGAGCTTCCATCAGAATCTTGGGCAAGGTGTCCTTTGTCCAAAATAATCGTTGCTTTGTTGTAAAACGTCCTCTTCAACTTCGGAATTAGCAGCTAACAATAGCTACGTGGCACACACATGTCCAAATCCTCAAAACGCAATACTACGAAAATTCAGAAAATAGCAATATACTCGCATAAACTGATATAAATCGGTTTAAAATAACTTCGTTATGATGTTTCTAACACCTATATCGAATTAAATCACAGACGGATATATCTTAGGCCGATAACGAGAGCTTTTGAGCATGCCATCCTGATGTCCTCTCTTGCATCTTGACGAGCGTCGAAAAGAACGGACCTTCCACTCCATGGCCTTTTATAAAGTCTGAGAATTACGTAGAGACTCCATTCCACTTCTCATTGGTTACTGACATCCAGGGGAAGGCGGGTGCAGTTCATTTCGACCCATAGGACACATACAGAGCTTTAAACTGATCCGAGATCAGAGCCTAGTTTTCAGACCTTCGCAGTTCCTGTCATGATTTTCGCTGCAGAAAGACTTCTGGTTCACCCACAGACATAATTCAAACGGTTTTAGAAACTAGAGATTGTTTTCTATCCAATAGTAATAATAATATGCATATTGTACGAGCAAGAATTGAGTACGAGGCAGTTTAATTTGGGAACGCAAAATGTCGAAGTTGAAACAGCACCCCCTGTAGTGACAAAAGGTTAAAAGTTGCAGTGTACTGCGGTGCAGCTTGCATGGTGCCGCAGAATTCTATGGCACGTTATTTAAGTGCTAACCACTGGTACCATTAATGCTAGTTAGTGCTAGTTTGACCACCAGGGGCATATTTGAGAAGCATTTGATAGCCTTCAATAATGGCTGTACTAGAGAATTTAAAACCTTTTTTTGTAAGAACATAGTATATGGGACTGATTTTAAGAAATGTTGCTTAATTAGATGAATATTAATATTAACCCTCTGGGTTTCCGTTAGGATGGAACGAAAAATATGGTGCTGTACAACGTGATGGTCGGGAGTAGGCTACAGTACTGGGCTGTTTTGCTAAAGAATCCCGTGTTGTGCGGGCACGCGGGAGACCGGGGTTCAATTCCCCGAGGATGTTCTTGTAAATAAGAATTTGTTCTTAACTGCCTTGCCTAGTTAAATAAAGGTTACACTAAGAGCATAACATTTCTACACCCTAATTGTAGTCTAACCAATACCCAAACGGAGATTCAGTGAAAATAACAATCTCATTGATTTATCAAGACCAGTCCCAGAGCAGCGTGAAACGATGCTGAAATAGTTGTAGGCTATGGCTTCAAATCATATTGCTTCTAACTTCAATATTCTCTTTAAATAAATAAGACTTACACCACAGCACATTGCTCAATCCTATTGCTTCTAACTTCAATATGCTCTTTAAATAAATAAGACCTACACCACTTTTAACAACACATTACTCAACACTAGTGAGACTCATGTCGCCTACGGTAGGCCTACAGTATATCGAAAATTATGACGTGACTCTCCGCCAATAATTACATGTAGAGGATTGGAGGATTCTAAATTAAAACCAAAAGCTGCCTCATGGGTCTCCCGGTGGCGGCCGGCACGCGTATTGAACCTGCATCTGTAGCAACGCTACGTAACCTACAGATGCAGGTTCGATACCCGTGCCGGCTGCCACCGGGAGACCCACTAGGTGGCTTTTGGTTTTAAATTAGAATCCTCCAATCCTCTACATGTAATTATTGGCGGAGAGTCACGTCATAATTTTCGATATACTGTAGGCCTACCGTAGGCGACATGAGTCTCACTAGTGTTGAGTAATGTGTTGTTAAAAGTGGTGTAGGTCTTATTTATTTAAAGAGCATATTGAAGTTAGAAGCAATAGGATTTGAAGCACAAAGTATCAAAATACAGAGAGGTGTTGGTAAAGGTATATTATCCTGCTAATAGACCATAATGGGCTATTATAATACTGTACATGGTGTCCAAACTCTGGCTTCTTGGCAGGACTGAAGAGCAAATCAAGTATACTATAAGCCTACGGCTGGCTCAGATTAACGTGTCTGCAGTAATTTAGCAGGCATAAAAGAAAGCTACAGCAAAGTCGATACTGTGAGATTTCAAAACGTTTAAAATCATGACTAGAGAGAGACTGTCAATGAATACAGCAAAGAGCTGCTGTTTATATGAGTGAGTTCATGTTTAAGTTCTTACTCAGCACTGTCAACATTTTGTATTCAACACTTTTATAAGCCATAACGCCTCCTCAGAGGAGGAAGGGGATGAACATCCACCTCAGTGAATTTAATAAAAATCAAAATTGTAAAGGTTTTTAAATAAACCTATACTAAATATATTCACGTCACCAAATAATTGATGAAAATATATTGTTTTGCAATAAAGGTCTACAGTAGCCTCAACAGCACTCTGTAGGGTAGCACCATGGTGTAGCCGGAGGACAGCTAGCTTCCGTCCTCCTCTGGGTACATTGACTTCAATACAAGACCTAGGAGGCTCATGGTTCTCACCCCCTTCCATAAACTTACACAGTAATTATAACAACTTTCGGAGGATGTCCTCAAACCTATCAGAGCTCTTGCAGCATGAACTGACATGTCCACCCAATCAAAGGGTAAGAAAATTTTAAAAAATGGCCCGAACGACAATGCATTGGCAGGGCAATTCAAGCAAAGCCAATATGTGGTGATAATGTGTTGAGCCTATAGCTTACCGCACAAACCCCATTGCTACGGTACTGTTTTTAATTGGTTAAAGTTGTATTGGCTTAACTTTTTTTACTTTTTTTATGTAAAAAGATTATCTGAGCAGTAGATCACGGCTTGCATTTTGAGTCAGAAAGTGATCTTTGGTGACCACTGTGCTAGAGTTGAACACTATCAGCATTGTGATCTAATCAAAGTTATATTAGCCACTTTCAATGCAACATATCGAAACAAAACAAACTATCGAAGAGATTTTGTTGTAAGCAGAATGCATCGGAGTAGGATTCTATTGCATTGACATGCACAACTCAGCCAGTACTCTGCACAGACTGGTGCAGCATAAACATTCAGAGCTGTAGTAGGCCTATATGCAAATCGACCATTGCCATATGTGACTCACCACCTGGATTCGGTCTAATGTAGCAAAATTTGAATTTCTGTTTTTTACATTGGATAAAAGTAGAGACTCAGAGCTACAAAATTGTATATCATACACTGCATTTGAGGAAACAATGGGAAAGTAATTCTGTTTTGAAAGTTAATCGACTTGTAAACCTATTTTTGAGAAAACAGTCTTTCAATGTTTTGGTACTACTATTGGAGAGCCCTTCTTTGTCTCCACCCACTCAGCATTGTTCACACCCTCTTAATTAAGCCTTAGCCCCAGGGTTGATCTGAGCATTCTGTACCAACTTGCCAGATACTTCCAGACATCTAAGAGAGAGAGAACAGCTCACTGAATAGTACTTGCCCTAGCAGAGCTGGTTAGGCTGTTATGTTATCCAGAGTGTTGGCTGTCATATTGTCCGTTCGTAAATTCAGAGCGTTTCGCATTCAGAGCGCACACTGAATGCTCTGGCCAATAAGTAGAGTTGATCCGAAAGCTCTGACCTCACAACGACAGTCAAGCACCCAAGCTAAATAGCTAACATTGGCTAGCTACTTCCAGACACATAATGAGAGAACACCCCACTCTGACCATTTTAATCACCATAGCAGAGCTGGTTGGGCTGTTTTCATGTTATCCAGAACGTTGGTGACTGTAACCGTGCTGCTGGCAACAATTGAATTACGCTTTGTTGCCAATGGTAAACAATGAATCCCAACGCATTACGTAATGCTAGCTAGCTAACAGTACACATAAAAAAAAAATTGAAACGCGGAATACTTGAATATAGCTAGCTAAGCTATCCTACCCGTGGTCTGAAATCGAAATAGATACCCAGAGCAAATTTACCAGCTAGTATGTCTATCAACAGTTGCAGTTCTATTGAAATGAATACTTGCATAGTGGAGTCTTTTTTTAAGACATGTAGCTAGCTAAACAATGGACCATAATCACAACTCATGACGTTACTACCCTGCATGAATCTGCAGGTAGCTAACCAACCAGGTTCTATGGCTATAACTAGTCAAGCAAATGTGTCTGAGATACAAATAAAAAGATCATACACATAACTAGACTGGACACATTACATTTTTAACAATGATTTTTCTTATAAAAACTAGTTCAATTCAAATAAATAATCATAAAAATTATGGAAATTAAATATTTAGGTACAAACAAGTGTCTTATATTGGTTGAAAGCTTAAATTCTTGTTAATCTAACTGCAGTGTCCAATTTACAGTATCTATTGCATCGAAAGCATGCCATGCGATTGTTTGAGGACGGTGCCCCACATCCCAAAAAAATCCACCGGCACAGGTTTCATAAATTCACAAATAGCGATTAAATAGTCACTTACTTTTTGAAAATCTTCTTCTGATTTGTCATCCAAAGGGTCCCAGCTATAACATGTAGTGTCGTTTTGTTAGACAAAATCCTTTTTTATATCCCAAAAAGTCTGTTTAGTTGGCGCCATGGATTTGAGTAAACCACTCGTTCAACATGCAGAGAAAGGAACCCGAAAATCTACCCCTAAACTTTGTTTCAACAATCAAAATACATTTCTATTTACTCCTCAGATACCCTAAAATGTAATCAAACTATAATATTTCTTACAGAAAGAAGTATGTTCAATAAGAAACTGATTTTAGCAGGTGCGTCTTGTCTTCATGGCACGCCCAAACACGAATTTCCAAGACTGTGTTCCTGTACCAAAACAGATATTTATTATTTGTTTTGGAAGTTACAAGCCTGAAACCTTGAACATAGACTGCTGACACCCTGTGGAAGCCATAGGAATTGCATGCTAGGAGCTAGGATTGAGTATGCCCTTATACTTGCCATTGTAAGAGCATGGTCTCTCTCAGAAAAGAAATTCTGGTTGGTTTTTCTATGGATTTCTCCTACAATATCTATTGTGTTATATTCTCCTACATTATTTTTACATTTCTACAAACTTCAAAGAGTTTTCTTTCCAATGGTACAAATTATATGCATACCCTGGCTTCAGGCCCTGAGAAACAGGCAGTTTATTTTGGGCATGTCATTCAGGCAGAAATTGAGAGACAAGGGGCCTAGCCCTAAGAAGTTTTATGATTAGGGGAAGGGTTAGCTAAAAGGGTTACGGTTAGGGTTTGGGGAAGGGTTAGCTAAAAGGGTTAAGGTTAGGGTTAGGGTTAGCTAACATGCTAAGTAGTTGCAAAGTAGCTAAAAATTAGTAAGTAGCTGAAAAGTTGCTAATTAGCAAATATGCTAAAGGTCGCAATCTTTGGGTTGCTAGACGTTCACCTTAAGTAACCATCTGTCTAATGTAACCATACCAAATGTAACATATCATATTAGTTTGAGTGTCCCGGATTTACATTTACTATGTTACGTCTAGTCTATGAGACCAAGCTGAAATATTGTACCATCCCGGTGTGCAGAGCTCTTACAGACTTACCCAAAAAGACTCACAGCTGTAATCGCCACCAAAGGTGCTTCTACAAAGTATTGACTCAGGGGTGTGAATTAGATATTTCTGTATTTCATTTACAATAAATCTGTAAGAATTTCTAAAACATGTTTTCACTTTGTCATTATGGTGTATTGTGTGTTGATGGGTGAGAAAAATCTATATTTAATCCAGTTTGAATTCAGGCTATAACATGACAAAATATGAAATAAATCACAGGGTATGAATATTTTCTGAAGGCCCCGTATTCTTGTCCACAACTTTTGACTAGTCTATAAGGCTCTGGTCAATATCGAGAATACCAGAATTAACCCCTTTTATTATTTTGTCTGTGAATGCTTATAAGGTTCATTCTTTGACCTAAATCAATACCATCAGAGCCACAAGCAGTGGAATATTACACTGAACAAAAATATAAACGCAACCTGCTAGAATTTCAAAGACTTTGCTGAGTTACAGTTTATATAAGGAAATCAGTCAATATCTTAAATAAAGGTAGGGGCATGGATCAGAAAACCAATCAGTATCTGGTGTGACCACCATTTGCCTCATGCAGCACGACACATCTCCTTCAAATAGAGTTGATCAGGCTGTTGATTGTGCCCTGTATAATGTTGTCCCACTCCTCTTCAATGGCTGTGCAAAGTTACTGGATATTGGCGGAAACTGGAACTCGCTGTCGATACAGATTATCCAAAACATGCTCAATGGGTGACATTTCTGATGAGTATACAGGCCATGGAATAACTGGTACATTTTCAGCTTCCAGGAATTGTTTACAGATCATTGCGACATGGGGCCATGCATTAACATGCTGAAACATGAGGTGATGGCGGCAGATAAATGACACAACAATAGGCCTCAGGATCTCATCATGGTATCTCTAACATTCAAATTTCCATCGGTAAAATATAATTGTGTTCATTGTCCGTAGCTTATGCCTGCCCATACCATAACCCCACCGCCACCATGGGGCACTCTGTTGACCACGTTGACCTCAGCAATCCGCTCGCCCACACAATACCATACATGCTGCCTGCCATCCGCCCAGTACAGTTGAAACTAGGATTCATCCAAGAAGAGCACACTTCTCCAGCATGCCAGTGGCCATCGAATGTGAGCATTTGCCCACGGAAGTTGGTTACGACTCCAAACTGCAGTCAGGTCAAGTCCCTGGTGAGAACGATGAGCAAGCAGATGAGCTTCCCTGAGATGGTTTCTGACAGTTTGTGCAGAAATTCTTCGATTGTACAAACCCACAGTTTCATCACTTGTCCGGGTGGCTGGTCTCAAGATGATCCCGTAGGGGAAGATGCCAAATGTGGAGGTCCTGGTCTGGTGTGGTTACACTTGGTCTGCGGTTGTGAGGCTGGTTGGACATACTGCCAAATTCTCTAAAATTACGTTGGAGGCGGTTTATGGTAGAGAAATTAACATTCAATTTTCTGGCAACAGCTCAGGGATGTAAACAAATGTGTGCAAAAAATGTCAGCGAAATAGCCTTTTTGTTCTTATGGAACATTTCGGGGATCTTTTATTTCTGCTCATGAAACATGGTACCAACACTTTTCATGTTGTGTTAATATTTTTGATCAGTGTAGATGAAAAACATGATTGAGTTTTTTGGTTGTTACACTTCTCAGCATTCTTTGGAGTACATTCCTCAAACATTTACAGTTAGTGCATTGACTGTAGCTGGAGAGGTCGGACTCTTAGTGGATACACTTAGTGAAATGTACAGCTGGGTCTTTAGATTCAGCTTGTGCTCTAAAAGACATGACGTGTATTTTCCTTTTATTGGGTACATACTGTATCACTAGAAGAGCAATGACACAAAACATCTTCAACTGTGCTCTTGTGATGATGGAAAATATTCTCTCTATGTTCAGATAGGAAAACTTCATTGTCTTTTCAGTGATGAAGAATGGTGTATTTCTCTATCATTGTATGTTCCCATGGGTGTCAAGGGCAGAAGCATGAGTGAAGGATTTCCTATTACGTGTTTTCATTTTCATTGAAGTCTCTCTTTGTGTAGGTGTTTCACTCCGTATTTGTGTGTGTGTGTGTATGACTGTTTGAGAGAGAGAGCATTTCTGTGTCTACTCTACAATATTCTTGATTCAGTGTGAATACAGAACCCAATGACACTTGTAGAAACCTGTGTAAACTGAAACCACTCTAAGCCCAAACCAACTGGACGTCCTCACAGACAGACACATAAAACCAAGATAAAAACATTACTACAGCTGCACCATCAAGAGCATCCTGACCGGTTGCATCACTGCCTGGTATGGCAACTGCTCGGCATGTGACCGCAAGGCTCTACAGAGGGTAGTGCGAATGGCCCAGTACATCACTGGGGCCAAGCGTCCTGATATCCAGGACCTACAGTTGAAGTCGGAAGTTTACATACACCTTAGCCAAATACATTTAAACTCAGCATTTCACAATTCCTGACATTTAATCCTAGTAAAAATTCCCTGTCTTAGGTCAGTTAGGATCATCACTTTATTTGAAGAATGTGAAATGTCAGAATAATAGTAGAGAGAATGATTTATTTCAACTTTTATTTATTTCATCACATTTCTAGTGGGTTAGAAGTTTACATACACTCAATTAGTATTTGCTAGCATTGCCTTTAAATTGGTTAACTTGGGTCAAACATTTCGGGTAGCCTTCCACAAGCTTCCCACAATAAATTGGGGGAATTTTGGCCCATTCCTCCTAACTGAGTCAGGTTTGTAGGCCTCCTTGCTCACACATGCTTTTTCAGTTCTGCCCACACATTTTCTATGGGATTGAGGTCAGGGCTTTGTGATGGCCACTCCAATACCTTGACTTTTTTGTCCTTAAGCCATTTTGCCACAACTTTGGAAGTATGCTTGGTGCTATTGTACATTTGGAAGACACATTTGCGACCAAGCTTTAACTTCCTGACTGATGTCTTGAGATGTTGCTTCAATATATCCACATAATGTTCTTCCTCATGATGCCATCTATTTTGTGAAGTGCACCAGTCCCTCCTGCAGCAAAGCACTCCCACAACATGATGCTGCCACCCCCGTGCTTCACGGTTGGAATGGTGACCTTCGGCTTGCAAGCTTTGCCCTTTTTCCTCCAAACATAACGATGGTTATTATGGCCAAACAGTTATATTTTTGTTTCATCAGACCAGAGGACATTTCTCCAAAAAGTACGATCTTTGTCCCCATGTGCAGTTGCAAACCGTAGTCTGGCTTTTTTATGGCGGTTTTGGAGCAGTGGCTTCTTCCTTGCTGAGCGGCCTTTCAGGTTATGTCGATATAGGACTTGTTTTGCTGTGGATATAGATACTTTTGTACCTATTTCCTCCAGCATCTTCACAAGGTCCTTTGCTGTTGTTCTGGGATTGATTTGCACTTTTCGCACCAAAGTACGTTCATCTCTAGGAGACAGAACGTGTCTCCTTCCTGATCGGTATGACGGCTGCGTGGTCCCATGATGTTTATACTTGTGTACTATTGTTTGTACAGATGAACGTGGTACCTTCAGGCATTTGAAAATTGCTCCAAAGGATGAACCAGACTTGTGGACGTCTATAATTGTTTTTCTGAGGTCTTGGCTGATTTCTTTTGATTTTCCCATGATGTCAAGCAAAGAGGCACTGAGTTTGAAGGTAAGCCTTGAAATACATCCACAAGTACACCTCCAATTGACTCAAGTGGTGTCAATTAGCCTATCAGAAGCTTCAAAAGCCATGACATCATTTTCTGGAATTTTCCAAGCCATTTTAAGATAGTCAACTTAGTGTATGTTAAATTCTGACCCACAGGAATTGTGATACAGTGAATTAAGTCAAATAATCTGTCTGTAAACAATTGTTGGAAAAATGACTTGCGTCATGCACAAAGTAGATGTCCTAACCGGCTTGCCAAAACTATAGATTGTTAACAAGAAATTTGTGGAGTAACTGAAAAACGAGTTTTAATGACTCCAATCTAAATGTTTGCAAACTTCCGACTTCAACAGTATATGCTAGGCGTTGTCAGAAGAAGGCCCCAAAGAATTGTCAAAGACTCCAGAAACCTAAGTCATAGACTGTTCTCTCTGCTATGCACGGCAAGCAGTACTGGAGTGCCAAGTCTAGGTCCAAAAGGCTGAAGAATTTATCAAATGGCCACCTGGACTATTTACATTATACAGTCATTTATATTGGCTTCTGTGCCAACATCTTCATTGTTTAGATTCTGGAGATCAAACAGCCCATATAGCCAACTGTACACCATCACATCTCAAGGACAATTCTACAATGTCTCACATACAATTCCACAATGTTTGCACTGAATGTGAACAGCTTTCATGAGGGGCAGTGAAATCCTAAACATTTTCACGACCTACAGAAACAACTACAGTCACTTGACATGACTCACTTTGCCTATGTACAGTACATGTACAGTATGTAATATGTGCCGTATGTAAAGTATATGACACATCGTCAACTTACCATTTCAAATAAGTTAAAATATTGTTAATTTTTTTTTTATATGTGACCTGAGGCAACCTCTTCCCCTCTCTGTAGCTATGTGAGTGTTGAGGTCCAAGGCAGGGCTACCAGGCTTTGCCCACTCACCCCCCTTGAGTGACAGGAGTTCTTCTCTGGTCTAGTCTGCTGCCACCTCCATTTAGTCCTTAGCTTGGCATCTGCCAGTCTTTCTTTCCAGTTTCCCTGTCTCCCCCAGGCCTCCTCCCCCACCATCTCTTCCATCTCCCCTGCCTCCCCCTGCTGCCTCACCCCCACTTCCTCCAGCCTCCCGAGTCCCCTGTCTCCACACTCCTCCCCCAAGCTGAAGGTCAGTGATGTCTGAAGGAAGTAAAATACTTGTCTGACTGAAGAAAATGTTATGTCTCATTTTCCTAAAACAATATCAGCTTAGGATAGGCCCTTTCTGGTTATGGAGAATTGTAAGGAGGAGGCCCCTCTGAATAGGTAATTCTCTATTCAGACAATCTAGATGTTTTTTCAACAGATGGCTGCATAGTCACGAAACTGGCGTTTGTTTTATTTGCTTTTCATTATGTCATACTGTAGGTTTTCAGAGCTTCTGATTCTTAACCCCATAGTTAAGAGAGGAAACAGAGCTTGGGAACACTTAAAGTTACATTTCAAATCCGATCCGTTTGTGCCACACTACTTAGACACTCAGGGGCATAACAGTACATCATGCCAAAGACTATTACCATCACAGTCATTAGCCAGGGCTCCCCCTCAGACCATGGCAATCTGAATGAGAACCATTCTAGGAATTCTATTTCTGTGGGTTGTTCCATCTCCAGGCAGGATGAATCTCCTCTGTAACCACATGTTAAAACCTGACTCACAGGCCAACAACAGGCATGCTCGTCACACACACACCACAGAACAGTGTTAGCGTTGATATCAACGTCACATGCCTTGTGGCTAAAACAGAAGCCTCTGTCTCTCTTTCTTTTCATCTGTCTCTCTAACTGTCACTCCCTCGCTCTCTCGTTCTCTCTCTCCTCCTTGCATCTTGCTGTGATCTACATCCATGTTAAACTGCCAGAGGTTAAAGGTCGGCTAAAGGTTATAGGGGACTCTGACGTTTTTAAGTGTGATAACTTCCTGCATGACCTTTTTCAAGCTCATTCACTACACTCCCATTTCTCAGAACATGTTTGCCTTTTATGCAGATGGACAATGGATACCAGCATTCTACAATATTCCTCTTTCTCACATTTTCTTCTTTGAATACATTTCCTTTGTATTCTTTCTTATGAATATCATAAACAGATATTTCTCCTGAGTAGTTTGAACTCAGCCACCTTGGGCTGATGAGTCGTGACGTATGACATGTTCAAATTGCATTGTGCCATTATTCAATCAATTATTCATTTTTCATTCCATTCTGAAAAGTAGTTCCTAAAATGGCACCCTATTCCCTACATAGAAAAGGGCTCTGGCCAAAAGTAGTGCACGATATAGGGTGCCATTTGAGACGCAGTCCATTTTGTTCGGGATCCACGATGAGAAGATGGTCCGGTTTCTGTAATAAATATATTATGGTCTTAGTACACAGAATGGGCTTGAAATGCTCTGTAATTCTGACAGTGGAGAGTTTAGGCGTGATTTACCAGGTGCTAATGGGTTGAGGTTCTTTTGAAAGTGGATCACAAAAAAACAAACACACACACAAACACAAAACACACATACAACGCCCTCCAGCCTCGGTCTTAACTTTTTTTCTCTCTCATTTACACATATGCATCCACAGATATATCCCTCCCTACCTGCAGGCTGAAACACAAATCAGTGCGGACTGTGGAATGACTTCACGATTATTTCAGTGGAGGAGGAGAAATCCTGGTGAGGAACAAAGAATTCATCAAACTGCTACAGCTACTGCCTCAATGGGCAACATGCCCACATCTCATTAACATCCCTGTTCCCTTCTGAGCCTGGGAATTGATGGGTACCTGGTTAGATTCCAGAGGCAGCTCCATCACTTCTGATTCTGGTGGATGGAGTGAGTAGTGTAGGCTCCTCTCCATCTACTATCTGATCCAAATGATGGATTCAGTTGTGGACCGTCCATCTATCACTCACTTCACCCTCTTTCTGTTGTCTCTCTGGTTGACTCACTAACACTGAAATCTAATGAAAATCTATTCTCCCAGACATACAGTACCAGTCAAAAGTTTGGACACACCTACTCAATCAAGGGTTTTCTTTATTTTGACTATTTTCTATATTGTAGAATAATAGTGAAGACAACAAAACTATGAAATAACAAATATGGAATCATGTAGTAACCAAAAAAGTGTTAAACAAGTCAAAATATATTTTATCTTTGAGATTCTTCAAAGTAGCCACCCTTTGCCTTGATGACAGCTTTGCACACTCTTGGCATTCTCTCAACCAGCTTAAACTGGAATGCTATTCCAACAGTCTGGAAGGAGTTCCCACATATGCTGAGCACTTGTTGGCTGCTTTTCCTTCACTCTGCGGTCCAACTCATCCCAAACCATCTTACTTGGGTTGAGGTTGGGTGATTGTGGAGGCCAGGTCATCTGATGCAGTACTCCATCACTCTCCTTCTTGGTCAAATAGCCCTTACACAGCCTGGAGGTGTGTTGGGTCATTGTCCTGTTGAAAAACAAATGAAAGTCCCACATGTGGTAACCAAAAAAGTGTTAAACTAAATTAGAGATTTCAGAGAATGCCAGGAATGTGCAAAGCTGTCATCAAGGCAAAAAGGGTGGCTACTTTGAATAATCTAAAATCTAAAATACAAATTGGTTTGTTACATTTTTGGGGGGGGGGGGTTACTACATTATTCCATATGTGTTATTTCATAGTTTTGATGTCTTCACTATTATTCTACAATGTAGAAAATAATACAAATAAAGAAAATGTAGGTGTGTCCAAACTTTTGACTGGTACTGTATATCTTATCTGAAAATGTATCTTTTGAGTCCATGTCAATGCTTAAACCACATCAGAAGACAGATTTTGAGGTCTGGAAAAACAACCTGTAATTTAAATGGATTTTTATTTTGATTGGATGTAAGGGACATACACAAAATAGTCCAAATTGGTGAAATGAAAAAAATAACTTGTTTACATATATTTTTTTTCTCCCACCTGTGTACAATCTAAGTGTCACATGATCTGTCACATGATCTCAGTATATATACACCTGTTCTGAAAGGCCCCAGAGTATGCAACACCACTAAGCAAGGGGCACCACCAAGCAAGCGGCACTATGAAGACCAAGGAGCTCTCAAAAACGTTGTGGAGAAATACAGATCGAGGTTGGGTTATGAACAAAATATCTGAAACTTTGAACATCCCACAGAGCACCATTAAATCCATTATACATTTTTTTAAACAATATAGCACCACAACAAACATGCCAAGAGAGGGCCACCCACCAAAACTCACGGACCAGGCAAGGAAGGCATTAATCAGAGGGAACAAAGAGAACAAAGATATACCTGTAGGAGCTGCAAAGCTCCACAGCGGAGATTGGAGTATCTGTCCATAGGACCACTTTAAGCTGTACACTCCACAGAGCTGGGCTTTACGGAAGAGTGGACAGAAAAAAGCCATTGCTTAAGGGCAGGTGGGACGCAATCGTCCCACCGGCCAATAGCCAGGGAAAATACAGTGCGCCATATTCAAATGAAATGATATAAAAATCTAACTTTCATTAAATCACTGTAAGATACCAAATTAAAGCTACACTCGTGAATCCAGCCAACATGTCAGATTTCAAAAAGGCTTTTCGGCGAAAGCATAAGATGCTATTATCTGATGATAGCACAACAGTAAATAAAGAGAGAAGCATATTTCAACACTGCAAGCACGACACAAAACGCAGAAATAAAATATAAATCATGCCTTACCTTTGACGAAATTCTTTTGTTGGCACTCCAATATGTCCCATAAACATCACAATGGTCCTTTTGTTCGATTAATTCCGTCGATATATATGCAAAATGTCAATTTATTTGGACCGTTTCATCCAGAAAAACACAGCTTCCAACTTTCGTCACTTCACTACAAAATATATCAAAAGTTACATGTAAACTTTACCGAAACATTTCGAACTACTTTTGTAATACAACGTTAGGTATTTTTAAACGTTAATAATCGATCAATTTGAAGACGGGATGATCTGTGTTGAATACAAAAAGAAAACAAACTGACGCAACTTTTTTCGTAACGTGCCTCTCTCAAAAATTTTACTTCATGTGACCCTGATTTACGATAGCCCTACTTCTTCATTACACAAAGGAATAACCTCAACCGATTTCCAAGGACTGGTGACATCCAGTGGAAGCGGTAGGAACTGCAAGCAAGTCCATTAGAAATATGGTGTCTCTAAGAAACCTCATTGAAAAGACAATGACATCAAAAAAATAACAATTCTGAATGGTTTGTCCTCAGGGTTTTGCCTGCTACATAAGTTCTGTTATTCTCACAGACATGATTCAAATAGTTTTAGAAACTTCAGAGTGTTAATAATATGCATATCTTATATTCTGGGGATGAGTAGCAGGCAGTTGAATTTTGGAATGCTATTTATCCGAAAGTGAAAATGCTGCCCCCTGCCCACAAGAAGTTTTAAAGAAAAAAATAAGCAAACACGTTTGGTGTTCGCCAAAAGGCATGTGGGAGACTCCCCAAACATATGGAAGAAGGTAATCTGGTCAGATGAGACAAAAATGTAGCTTTTTTGGTCATCAAGGAAAATGCTATGTCTGGCGCAAACCCAACACCTCTCATCACCCTGAGAACACAATCCCCACAGTGAAGCATGGTGGTGGCAGCATCATGCTGTGGGGATGTTTTTCATCGGCAGGGACTGGGAAACTAGTCAGAACTGAAGGAATGATTTGATGGAGCTAAATACAGGGAAATTCGTGAGGGAAACCTGTTTCAGTCTTCCAGAGATTTGAGACTGAGACGGAGGTTCACCTTCCAGCAGGACAATGACCCTAAGCATACTGCTAAAGCAACACTTGAGTGGTTTAAGGGGAAACATTGAAATGTCTTGGAATGGCCTAGTCAAAGCCCAGACCTCAATCCAATTGAGAATCTGTGGTATGACTTAAAGATTGCTGTACACCAGCGGAACCCATCCAACTTGAAGGAGCTGGAGCAGTTTTACCTTGAGAATGGGCAAAAATCCTGTTCGAGTTTTTAGGTCTGTTAGAGTTTTTTTCAGACACTCATATGCAGGCTTATTATTGTAATCAATTGGGTCTATTTCTCTTGTTATCAGGTCATAATTTATTCTTCTCATGTCTTACCGGTGTATACTGTTAGACATCATCCTTCAGCTCAGGTAGACTATTTGTAGGTTTAGTTTTTTTGTAAGTGTAGGGCACTCTCACTGTGCATGCTGCAGATGCATGAGGGAAAACAACTCTAGACCACCTTTACTCCACACATAGAGACGCGTACAAAGCTGTCCCTCGCCCTCCATTTGGCAAATCTGACCATAATTCCATCCTCCTGATTCCTGATTACAAGCAAAAATTTAAGCAGGAAGCACCAGTGACTCGGGCAATAAAAAAATGGTCAGATGAAGCAGATGCTAAGCTACATGACTGTTTTGCTAGCACAGACTGGAATATGTTCCGGGATTCTTCTGATGGCATTGAAGAGTACACCACATCAGTCACTTGCTTCATAAATAAGTGCATGGATGACGTCGTCCCCACAGTGACTGTACATACATGTCCCAACCAGAAGCCATGGATTACAGGCAACATCCGCACTGAGCTAAAGGGTAGAGCTGCCGCTTTCAAGGAGCAGGACTCTAACCCGGAAGCGTATAAGAAATCCCGCTATGCCCTTCGACGAACCATCAAACAGGCAAAACGTCAATACAGGGCTAAGATTGAATCGTGCTACACTGGCTCCAACGCTCGTTGGATGTGGCAGGGCTTGCAAACTATTATAGACTACAAAGGGAAGCACAGCTGAGAGCTGCCCAGTTACAAGAGCCTACCAGACGAGCTAAATTACTTCTATGCTCGCTTCAAGGCAAGCAACACTGAAACATGCATGAGCGCATCAGCTGTTCCGGACAACTGTGTGATATCGCTCTCCGCAGCCGATGTGACTAAGATCTTTAAACAGGTCAACATTCACAAGGCCGCAGGGCCAGACGGATTACCAAGACGTGTACGCCGACCAACTGGCAAGTGTCTTCACTGATATTCTCAACTTCTTCCTGTCTGAGTCTGTAATACCAACATGTTTCAAGCAGACCACCATAGTCCCTGTGCCCAAGAACACTAATGTAACCTGCCTAAATGACTACCGAACCGTAGCACTCACGTCTGTAGCCATGAAGTGCTTTGAAAGGCTGGTCATGGCTCACATCAACACCATCATCCCAGAAACCCTAGACCAACTCTAGACCAAATCTGTTAGCGTTTATGGACTCTCACATGTGGAACATTGTTGTTGTCACCAGAACTAACACTGCTTTGTCCTCCATGCTGAGCACGGGCAGCATCTGGCAAACCTCTGTTAAATATTGATGCTGGCAACTCCTCACAGCTCTGGTTCCTTCGTCAGCGCTGAGGGGCTTTGAGCTATTGGTGCCCAATTCTGAATCAGCGCTGCTACTGCTTCTCAGTTGATGCTTCAATCTGATCCTCTGCTGCTACTATGTTACAATTGATTTATTCTGATATTGTGACACTACCGGAGTTCTCTCAGTAGTGCTATGATCATGATTCTGTCAACCCGTGGTCCATTAGCTATGTTACATAGGTAGAATATCCTCATACACCAAGATGACGTCTCTTTCTGCTTCAAAAGATACATCTTCAGGCAATGACAAAGGTTACCTATCACCGTCACTCTATGCACAAATTGATTAATGTTAAGGAAAGGGTGTTTCGCTTGCAAAATGATTTTTATTAGAAGCAGTCTTATGACTTTCTATGGGTTTTACGGTTGGGGAATACACTAAGTATTAATTTATCTTTAATCATTGTATGATCTCACAATTTTTCAGATTTTAACTATGGACACTCACATGTTCACCGTGGTGGTTAAGCATTCTCAAACTGATAGAAAGGGTAAAGGTACGCCAGGTATCATATTGCTCAAACTAACACTGCTTTCTGTCCTCTCTTCCATGTTATGCTACCTGCAATAGCAACCACTGACCACGCCGGGGGATCCATTATTTATCACTGATTCTAGCAAAGCAATGACGAGATACTGTTTTTTCATCACGGCTTCATCTCCTCTGCCACTGCAATCTCCTTAGCTACAGTATACGCAACCCATTCATTTCGAATCGGCGATACTTCAACGACTTCTCTATCTGTCCCTGCATCCACACTGAATATCATGGGGCATTGGTTCTCTGCCTGTTATGAACGCTATATTACATTAAACACCAATGAGATTTTGGATGCCAAAAGTAATGAGTTCATCTGCGAGTTTCCTGCTATATATACTTCGCTATGTTGGCATTCAGCCCACAGTCAATAGTATTGCTTTGGTGGTTAATGTAATAAAGTTCAGTTCATATTGCTCAGGTTATGCATTAGATAGTAGATATTTCATGTAGGCCCACAGATGATCAGGCTACTCATAGTTCAGTGAGCACCTGGCGGTGCATTTCTAGGGCGGTTGTTCACACTGTTACGTTGGCAAGATTGTTCACACCTGCCAAGATGAAGCTCATCTTGCCTCAAGTGAGGGTACCTGGCAGTATGTCACGAGGGATAGGATTCATACGTCACTCAGTTTATGCCACACATGGTTAACATTCCCGCATGGTATTAATTATTGCGGTAGTAGGTTTACTTTACATTTTAGTCGTTTAGCAGACGCTCTTATCCAGAGTGACTTACAGAAGTGAGTGCATACATTTTGCATGCTTTTTTTTCTTCATACTAGTCCCCTGTGGGAATCGGACCCACAACCCTGGGCCATGGCCCGCCCTTAGCCATGGTATATTAGCCATATACCACACCTTCTTGGGCCTTATTGCTAAAATCGTCCAGCTATAGTCCCGCCGATAGAGATGGCAGCTTCGCTTCTAGTCCTTAGGAAACTGTGCAGTATTTAGATTTTTTAATATATTATTTCTTACATTGTTAGCCCAGTAAATCTTAAGTGTTATTACATTCAGCCGGGAAGATCTATTGGATATCAAAGAGACGTCAACTTACCAGCACTACGACCAGAATACGACTTTCCCAAAGCGGATCGTTTGTCTGCACCTTCCAGGGCATTTGAACTGATTCCAGAGGCAAACCCAAAACAATGCCGCCGGAGGAGAAGGTGCCGGAGCGGTCTTCTAGTGAGGCTTCGTATGCGTGCACACCATCCACCTCTTCCGAGTATATTACTCGCTAATGTCCAGTCCCTAGTTATTAAAGTCGACAAAATCAGAGCAAGAGATGCTTTCCAAAGAGGTATCCGGGATAGTAACATACTCTGTTTCACAGAAACATGGCTAGCTGGGGACATGCTGTCGGAGTCTGTACAGCCAATGGGATTTTCAGTGCATCGCGGCGACAGGAATAAACATCTCTCTGGTAAGAAGAAGGGCGGGGGTGTATGTTTCATGATTAACTACTCATGGTGTAATTGTAACAACATACAAGAACTCAAGTCCTTTTGTTCACCTGACCTAGAATTCCTCACAATCAAATGCCGACCGTATTATCTCCCAAGAGAACTCTCCTCAGTTATCGTCACAGCCGGATATATCACCCCGCAAGCGGATCCCAAGACGGCCATCAAAGAACTTCACTGGACTTTATGCAAACTGGAAACCATATATCCTGAGGCTGCATTTATTGTAGCTGGGGATTTTATCAAAGCTAATTTGAGAACCAGGCTACCTAAATTCGATCAGCATATCGATTGCAGTACACGAGCTAGTAACAAGCTCAACCATTGCTACTCTAACTTCCGCGATGCATACAAGGCCCTCCCCCGCCCTCCTTTTAGCAAATCCGACCAGGACTCCATCTTCTTGCTCCCCTCCTGTAAGCAGAAACTAAAACAGGAAGCGCCCGTGCTTAGGTCTATCCAACGCTGGTCTGACCAATCAGATTCCACGCTTCAAGATTGCTTCGATCACGTGGACTGGAATATGTTCCGGATAGCCTCAGAGAATAACATTGACGTATACTTTGACTCGGTGAGCGAATTTATAAAGAAGTGTAGAGGAGATGTTGTACCCACTGTGACTATTGCGCAAAACTGAAAGCACGTACCACCACGTTTAATCACGGCAAGGTGACTGGAAACATGGCCGAATACAAACAGTGTAGTTATTCCATCCGTAAGGCAATCAAACAAGCAAAGCATCAGTATAGAGACAAAGTGGAGTCGCAATTCAACGGCTCAAACACGAGACGTATGTGGCAGGGTCTACAGACAATCACTGATTACAAAAAGAAAACCAGCCTCGTCGCGGACATTGACGTCTTGCTTCCAGACAAATGAAACAACTTCTTTGCGCGCTTTGAGGACAATACAGTGCCACCAACGCGGCCCACTACCAAAGACTCTGGGCTCTCCTTCTCCGTGGCCAACGTGAGTAAAACATTTAAATGTGTTAACCCTCGCAAGGCTGCCGGCCCAGACAGCATTCCTAGCCGCGTCCTCAGAGCATGCGCAGACCAGTTGGCTGGTGTGTTTACGGACAAATTCAATCTATCCCTATCCCAGTCTGCTGTCCCCACATGCTTCAAGATGGCCACCATTGTTCCTGTTCCCAAGAAAGCTAAGATAACTGAGCTAAATGACCACCGCCCTGTAGTACTCGCTTCTGTCATCATTAAGTGCTTTGAAAGACTAATCAAGGATCATATCACCTCCACCCTACCTGTCACCCTAGACCCACTCCAATTTGCTTACCGCCCCAATAGGTCCACAGACGATGTAATCGACATCACCCTGCACACTTCCCTATTGCATATGGACAAGAGGAATACCTATGTAAGAATGGTGTTTATTGACTACAGCTAGGCATTCAACACCGTAGTACCCTCCAAACTCTCCAAGCTTGAGGCCCTGGGTCTCGACCCCGCCCTGTGCAACTGGATCCCGGACTTCCTGACGGGCCGCTCCCAGGTTGTGAAGGTAGGAAACATCTCCACTCCGCTGATCCTCAACACAAGGGTGCGTTCTCAGCCCCCTCCTGTACTCCCTGTTCACCGACGACTGCATGGGCATGCACGCCTCCAACTCAATCATCAAGTTTGCAGACGACACAACAGTGGTGAGTCTGTTTCTGACCGTTTGAGCAGACACATGCACATTTGTGGCCTGCTGGAGGTCATTTTGCAGGGCTCTGGCAGTGCTCCTCCTTGCACAAAGGCGGAGGTAGCGGTCCTGCTGCTGGGTTGTTGCCCTCCTACGGCCTCCTCCACGTCTCCTGATGTACTGGCCTGTCTCCTGGTAGCGCCTCCATGCTCTGGACACTACGCTGACAGACACAGCAAACCTTCTTGCCACAGCTCGCATTGATGTGCCATCCTGGATGAGCTGCACTACCTGAGCCACTTGTGTGGGTTGTAGACTCCGTCTCATGCTACCACTAGAGTGAAAGCACCGCCAGCATTCAAAAGTGACCAAAACATCAGCCAGGAAGCATAGGAACTGAGAAGTGGTCTGTGGTCACCACCTGCAGAACCACTCCTTTATTGGGGGTGTCTTGCTAATTGCCTATAATTTCCACCTTTTGTCTATTCCATTTGCACAACAGCATGTGAAATTTATTGTCAATCAGTGTTGCTTCCTAAGTGGACAGTTTGATTTCACAGAAGTGTAATTGACTTGGAGTTACATTGTGTTGTTTAAGTGTTCCCTTTATTTTTTTTGAGCAGTGTAGATTGTGTTTATTAGGTTTTGTTGTGGAATTCGTGAGATATTATGTTTTGTTGTGGAAATGTTAGATATTACCTGTTAGATACTGCTGCACTGTTGGATCTAGAAGCATAAGCATTTTGCTACACTCACAATAACATTTACATTTACATTTAAGTCATTTAGCAGACGCTCTTATCCAGAGCGACTTACAAATTGGTGCATTCACCATATGACATCCAGTGGAACAGCCACTTTACAATAGTGCATCTAAATCTTTTAAGGGGGGGGGGGGGGGGGGTGAGAAGGATTACTTTATCCTATCCTAGGTATTCCTTAAAGAGGTGGGGTTTCAGGTGTCTCCGGATAACATCTGCTAACCATGTGTATCTGAGCAATAACATTTTATTTCATTTGGTTTGATATATCACAAGCCCTCAAGGTGCCTTATTGCTAATATAAACTGGTTACCAACGTAATTAGAGCAGTAAAAATACATGTTTTGTCATACCCATGGTATACGGTCTGATATACCACGGCTGTCAGCCAATTAGCATTCAGGGGTCGAACCACCCAGTTTATAATGATATCTTAACACGTAACTAAATAGTTGGCGTAACTAAATAGTTGGTTGGCGTAAGGTTCTGCTGTTTTGGGGGATTGGTATAGTTTACAGCGCTCCTTGCCTGTAGGCTATTTTATATTGATGCTTTGCTTGGCCAGTGAGCTACTCTGAAGGAGCAAAGCCTACTGTATATTGCCAAGACTTGCATTATCCATTGCTTAATAAATGATTTGACATATTTCAACGTTTTCTTTCTGAAATACAAATGTCTTAAACCCTATTTGGATGGGATTAGTTTTACTGGGGGATGTCGGGTAATGTAATTATGTGCACAAAACACCATTACCGTCTGCAATTTTAGTCCTGCGCAAATCTGCCATGTCAGTAATTGTCACACGGCGGGAGAGTAATAATTCTAGCCAGAATAACCTGTTTTTTGCCAAACTCCAAGGTCCTCTGATAATGGTTATCCCGTGTGAATCGCGTGAATCGCCATCCCTGTGTTTTGAGGGGTATTACAGCATTTTAACAGGTGCAGCTCGCAGTTTGGGTAAGAACATGGGAACACATTAATGCTTAAAACAAAGTGCTATGCATGTAGCCTACAGACAAATAATATTTTGTCATATATAAACTTTCCCAGTGCGGATGATATTGTGCCTATTAATTGATAAATTGCCAAATACGAGAGTTAATTAAATGTTTGCATACAGTTCATGGTTCTTACTGATATTATTTTGACTTTCTCTGAACTGAAAGAAAATATTAGGCTCTCCCAATTTGAAATATATATTCACTCCTAGAACAGCCTCCTGGCTTCCGTCAGAACGGTACATTTTGAATGAAAAATGTAATAATAATTACAGGGGGCAGTTTGGTACAACAAATCCACTCCCAATCGTCCACTGGAAAAACAGAAATGCTTGGGTAATAATTACATAACCAACATTCTGTAATACAAATCCTGTGTCAATAGCGCTTTAGTCACAAGGCAAAGGAAGTGTGATCTAACACATGCCCATATTAGGAGATAGCTTGTGAAGTTAGTGCTGGTTGTATAAACGGAACTTTTGAAGAACTGTGATGCATATTGTAATGCTACAGTGGAGACATGCAATGAATGGAAATCAACTCTTATTGTGTGCAAGTGCATGACTCTGCTGCCTTGGTGAGCGGGTGTTGATCTATGCAATGTATTGTGTTTGTGTGTGTGTGTGCTTATGTACTTTCATGTCTATGAGAGATTGTGTTCCTTCTCATTTGAGACAAATTGTCCCCATCAATCACAGCACTGTATCTGGCGCCTCACAGAACCTACTGCTGTTTCTCTACTCCTTAGTTATGAATTCCAGTCTTTTAGATGTTCTCCATACTGATGGCATTGATATATTACTGTCTGTGTACTCTCTGAATCAGCTCGGCCTTGAGTCTGTGTGTGGTTGCAAGGTTTCTTTATTCTGTGAGTAGGTAGTGGTAGTATTAGTAGTGATGGTAGTATTAGTATTAATAGTGGTAGTATTAATAGTGGTAGTGATGGTAGTATTAGTAGTAGTGGTGGAAGTAGTGGTAGTAGTGGTAGTATTGCTACCACTAGTAATAAAAGTTGGTTGCAATTTCAGTTTAATCGATCAGAAAAGACAGAACAAATATTATGGTTAAACTCAAATATACTAATTGATAAAAATATATATATTTTTGGATAAAAAAAGGTCATCTTTGTAAATGATATCATAAATAGGACTGGTGAAGTTGTCACACATGCAGCTAACAATAATATATGGAAATGTCTGCACTACTCAAAATTACAACCAACGAATTGCAGAATTACCGCAAAAATGGAAGAGGAAAATGGAAGGGGGAGAAAGTAAGGAACTTTTCTGTCAACCCTGCATTAAAGACCAAAATTGGCAATAAAAAATGTGATAAATAAAAAAGTATACCAGTTCCATTTAAGGGCCAAAATCAGGTTGATTTGAGGAGGTCTATGCACTGCTAAATGTATAGCAATTTAGATTAAGATTGCATTAAGGTACTGATCTGTAATTATAATCGTGATAAGAACATTTATACTAGAATTATAGGATACCTATACTGTATGTTAATGTACATTCTGCCAATGTTGATGTGTGTTAAGTTGAGGGTTTTAACTTTGAGTGATAGGACCAATGTGAATCACTAAGAATTGTCATTCAAATTTTTGGTTGGATAATTCATTGGGTTTTGATTATGATTTGTAAACTGATTGATTGATTTGAGTAAGTCGTTAATATGTTAATAACTATATGAGTGAAGAAATGAATGTATTAATGGATTGTTTTAATTGTTGTTATACTAATTGTGACATGGGTAAAGAAGTTGTGTGAACTAAAGTTGTTGATACTATTCTCAGCATGCCATGGTGAATGGAGAGGGTGAACTCTGATCCTGAGAGTGAAACTGGTCCTAATCTATTTGACCTATACCCATTACCAAATTACATTTGTGATGATAATACTCGGGAACTATAGCAGGTTTATGCTAATAGTACATAGGCATTGCTTTATAAATAGTGGAATCAGGATGTTTGTCCTGTGAATCAATACTTGGATTTCTCCAGCAAGATATGATCATTTTAGTTTCTACAGATGGTGTTATTGGGATGGAAATAATTATTTCCACTATGCTGGCCAATGTGAGTGTGCTCAGTATCAACATAATGATTTAGTTTCTTACTGATGAAAAATGTACTCCGATTTAGATTGCTGAGATTTTTTTTAACGATATTTTTATATTTATATCATTTCCAATGAAGGATATTTTATGTTAAGTTTAAAAACTCAATGACCCAACGGATAGTAATTTCCAATGGTAATATACGAGTGCAAGGATGTTTTTTCCCACTATATGTTTGGGTTAGAAGTTTATAAAAAATAAATAAATGTATCATTAATTTTATTTGTAATTATCTTTTAACTTGAGACTAAGTCTCAAAATGGGGGAATATCGTAGAATTACAACATTATGTTAGCACATTACTTTTATATTAGAATGTATCCCTATATTAGTGTCACACCCTGATCTGTTTCACCTACCTGTGTGCTTGTCTCCACCCCCCTCCAGGTGTCGCCCATCTTCCCCATTATCCCCTGTGTATTTATACCTGTGTTCTCTGTTTGTCTGTTGCCAGTTTGTTCTGTTCGTGAAACCTACCAGTGTTTGTTCCCCTGCGCCTGCCTGTTTCTTGCTCCTGTTTTCCAGTCCTTCTCGGTTTTGACCGTTCCGCCTGCCCTGACCTTGAGCCTGCCTGCCGTTCTGTACCTTGCCCCACCTAACTGGATTATTGACCCCTGCCTTTGACTTGTAATTTGCCTGCACCTATATTAGAAATAAACTTTTGTTTCTTCGACAGTGTCTGCATCTGGGTCGTACATGAAACGCCAAATTACTACATTCCCACTGTCTGTTATAACTAATAGGCAACAGAATAGTGTTCTTAGAACTCTGTGTCTGTGTGAATTGAGAGGAGCCACTGAGATTTTAACGCTGACTGTAGATTTACGATCGCTTGGTGATAAGACAACATTCCATTCCATGTTTAGTGTCTGTCGGTGCCATGGAGACCCAATCTCCTTTTCCTCTCCCGTATGGCTGATGAACACTGAACTTTACTCATTTGAGGGAATCACCTAGTGTCTATGTTACATTAGTAACATTTCTGTATAAACAAGCAGTAAATTACCTAGAAACAGAAACCTATTGCGATGTAATCCACATGTCTGTTGCATGAGAGCACAATGTACCTTCGCATAAATTCTCTCATCTGTGATTCGTCATGAACATCCAGGAGGATGGACTTTGCTATAAATTGCTGTGGCTTAGTCCCGCTGGTTGAGTTCTCAGTGATCACCTCCAGGTTGGTTACCGACCAACTCCATTACTGCAGTAATTAAATAATAAAGTAAAATTTTTGGGAGAAATCTAAAAGTCTATCCTTTGATTATAATAATTCCACCACAGAAAAATTATTGCTACAGTAGGCCCATTATTTATGCACTGTACATCCATAGCTTTCACCATTGTGGAATGCCTTTACAATTAATGAAAGACAGCGTTTCAGATAATGGCTTTATTTCTTATCCTGACTCCAACGTGGCCCTGTGGCTGTGATGTTATAGCCTGGGCTTGGCAAGCTGCACACTCAGTCCCTTTATTGTAAGGCTATATTGAGTTTCTTAACTCCAACGTGGCCCTGTGGCTGTGATGTTATAGCCTGGGCTTGGCAAGCTGCACACTCAGTCCCTTTATTGTAAGGCTATATTGAGTTTCTTAACTACCTATACAAGTACAGTGCCTTCAGAAAGTATTCAGACCCCATGACTTTTTACACATTTTGTTATGTTATTTAAAATGGATTAAATAGTTTTTTCCCCTCCTCAATCTCCACACAATACCCCCTAATGACAAATCAAAAACAGTTTTTTAGAAATGTTTGCTAATTTCATATTTACATAAGTTTTCAGATCCTTTACTTCAGGCCTGGGCAATTCCAGTCCTCAAGGCCATGATTGGTGTCACACTTTCCCCCAATCCCTAGCAAACACAGCTTATTTAAACTAATTGCATTTTTAACTGAAGATCATGATTAGTTTATTATTGGAGTCAGGTGTGTTAGCTGGGGCTGGGGCAAAGGACTGGAGTTGCCCAGGCCTGCTCTACTCAGTACTTTGTTGAAACACCTTTTGACAGCGATTACAGCCTCGAGTCTTCTTGGGTATCACACTACAAGCTTGGCACACCTGATTTGGGGAGTTTCTCCCATTCTTCTCTGCAGATCCTCTCAAGCTCTGTCAGATTGGAAGGGGAGCGCTGCTGCACAGCTATTTTCAGATCTCTCCAGAGATGTTCGATCAGGTTCAATTCCAGGCCCTGGCTGGGCCACTCAAGGACATGCAGAGACTTGTCCCGAACCACTCCTGTGTTGTCTTGGCTGTGTGCTTAGGGTCACTGTCCTGTTGGAAGGTGAACCTTAGCCCCAGTCTGAGGTCATGAGCACTCTGAAGCAGGTTTTCATCAAGGAACTCTCCGTTCAACTTTCCCTTGATCCTGACTAGTCTCCCAGTCCCTGCCGCTGAAAAACATCCCCACATCATGATGCTGCCATCACCATGTTTCTCTGTGCCAGGTTTCCTGCAGACGTGATGCTTGGCATTCAGGCCAAAGAGTTCAATATTGGTTTCATCAGACCAGAGAATCTTGTTTCTCATGGTCTGAGAGTCTTTAGATGCCTTTTGGAAAACTGCTTGGGCAGGCTGTCATGTGCCTTTTACTGAGTGGCTTCCGTCTTGCCACTCTACCATAAAGGCCTGATTGGTTGAGTGCTGCAGAGATGATTGTCCTTCTGGAAGGTTCTCCCATCTCCACAGAAGAACTGTGGAGATCTGTCAGTGACCATCGGGTTCTTGGTCACCTCCCTGACCAAGGCCTTTCTCCCCCGATTCCTCAGTTTGGCCCAGTGGCCAGCTCTAGGAAGAGTCTTGGTGGTTCCAAACTTCTTCAATTTAAGAATGATGGAGGCCACTGTGTTCTTGGGGACCTTCAATGCTGCAGACATTTTTTGGTACCATTCCCCAGATCTGCGCCTCGACACAATCCTGTCTCGGAGCTCTACGGACAATTCCTTCGCCCTCCTGGCTTGGTTTTTGCTCTGACATGCACTGTCAACTGTGGGACCTGCTATAGACAGGTGTGTGCCTTTCCAAATCATGTCCAATCAATTGAATTTACCACAGGTGGACTACAATCAAGTTGTAGAAACATCTCAAGGATGATCAATGGAAACAGGATGCACCTTATGTAAATAAGGTATTTCAGTTTTTTCTTTTTAATACATTTGCAAACAACTAAAAACCTGTTTTCCTTTTGTCATTATGGGGTATTGTGTGTAGATTGCTGAGGAAATTGTTGTATTTAATCCATTTTAGAATAAGACTGTAACGTAACATAATGTGGAAAAAGTCAAGGTGTGTCAATACTTTCCGAAGGCACTCTGTGTCGTTTTATTTTAGTTACACATGCAAGTGTTTTTTCACTATTGCAAGTGTCCGTATAACAAATCACAAAGTTGTAAATATTGCATTAAAAATCAAACCAAGATACTAACTAGGTGGGAACAAGAGAACAGGTGGGAACAAGATACATGAAAACTCACATCTTGGAAGGAGTTTACTTTCAAGAGAATCTTAGATTTCAATACTGCAGCACAGTCTGCCGAAAGTCATTAAAAATCAGATGTTTCTTCCCCACCTCCTCCACAATCAAATGCATATGTATTGTTGGAATTTGTTTCATAGTGAGGTGGTGTGATCTGACAACTCTTTAGAATATTTCCTGTTTTAAATCATTTGTAATAATTTCCACCCCATCATCTTTGATGAAAACGGTGAAGGGCTCATTAAATGGCTTTTTACCTTGCCTCGTCGCGGAGCAAGGATAGTGGCCCTGCTAAATTACCATAGCATAAAAACATGGTAATTTCCCACTTCTAATTCCTATTCAGCATTTCAAATCTGCCGATTATCAGGAAATTTCAGCTCAGGGCTACACAGATACCGGAGCAATACTAGGCTGTGTGTGTGTGTGTGTGTGTGTGTGTGTGTGTGTGTGTGTGTGTGTGTGTGTGTGTGTGTGTGTGTGTGTGTGTGTGTGTGTGTGTGTGTGTGTGTGTGTGTGTGTGTGTGTGTGTGTGTGTGTGTGTGTGTGTGTGTGTGTGTGTGTGTGTGTGTGTGTGTGTGTGTGTGTGTGTGTGTGTGTGTGTGTGTGTGCGCGCTCAGTATATCACATTAGACGGGGTTGGAAGGTCAATTGAGTGGGATGTAGTGGTACATCTGCCTGAGTCAAGTTAGGGGAGATATCAAATCACATTTTATTGGTCACATACACGCGATTAACAGAGGTTATTGCGGCTGTAGCGAAATGCTTGAGCCTCTAGCTCCGACAGTGGAGTAATATCTAACAAGTAATATCTAACAATTTACACAACATATACCCAATACACACAAATCTAAGTAGGAATGAACTAAGACTATATATATATGGATGAGTGATGTCAGAGCGTAACAGACTAAGATACAGTAGAAAGGTACAGAAAAAACTGTATATACATATGAGATGAGTAATGTCAGATATGTAAATATTATTAAAGTGACTACTTTTCCATTCCTTAAAGTGGCCAGTGATTCCTAGTCTATGCCTATAGGCAGCAGCCTCTAATGTGCTAATGATGGCTGTTTAACAGTCTGATGGCCTTGAGATAGAAGCTGTTTTTCAGTCTCTCAGTCCCACCTTTGATGCACCTGTACTGACCTCGCCTTCTGGATGATAGCGGGATGAACAGGAAGTGGCTCGGGTGGTTGATGTCCTTGATGATCTTTTTGGGTGCTGTAGGTGTCCTGGAGGGTGGGTAGTTTGCCCCCGGTAATGCGTTGGGCAGACCGCACCACCCTCTGGAGAGCCTTGCGGTTGCAGGCGGTGATACAGCCTGCAACCGCAACTGCTCTCAATTGTGCATCTGTAAAATGTGTTAGGGTTTTAGATGATAAGCCACATTTCTTTAGCCTCCTGAGGTTGAAGAGGCTCTGTTGTGCCTTCTTCACCACACTGTCTGTGTGGGTGGTCCATTTCAGTTTTTCAGTGATGTGTACGCCAAGGAACATGAAGCTTTCCACCTCCTCCACTGTGTCCCGTCGATGTATATAGGGGGTGTCACCCTCTGCTGTTTCCTGAAGTCCACGATCATCTCCTTTGTTTTGTTGACGTTGAATGAGAGGATGTTTTCCAGGCACCACACTCCCAGAGCTCTCACCTCCTCCCTGTAGGCTGTCTTGTGATCGTTGGTAATTAAGCCTACTACTGTTGTGTCAGCTGCAAACTTGATGATTAGAGGCGTGCTTGGCCACACAGTCATGGGTAAACAGGGAGTACCGGAGGGGGCTGAGCACGCACCCTTGTAGAGCCCCAGTGTTGAGGATCAGCAGAGTGGAGGTGATGTTTCCTACCTTCACCACCTGGGGGCGGCCTAGGACCCAGTTGCATAGGGCGGGGTTCAGACCCAGGGCCTCGAGCTTAATGATGAGGCTGGAGGGTAGTATTGTGTTGAATGCTGAGCAATATAGCATTCTTAAAAACAGTTGAAGTCGGAAATTTACATACACCTTAGCCAAATACATTTAATCTCAGTATTCACAATTCCTGACATTTAATCCGAGTAACAATTCCCTGTTGTAGGTCAGTTAGGATCACCACTTTATTTTAAGAATGTGAAATGTCAGAATAATAAATGATTTATTTCAGCTTTTATTTCTTTCATCACATTCCCAGTGGGTCAGAAGTTTACATATACTCAATTAGTATTTGGTAGCATTGCCTGCTGAAGGGGCAGTATTGAGTAGCTTGGATGAAAGGTGCACAGAGGTGCCCAGAGTAAACGGCCTGCTCCTATGTCATAGTTGCTAATATATATATGTATATTATTATTGGTATTGGATAGAAAACACTCTCCACACTTTCTAAAACTGTTTGAATTATGTCTGTGAGTATAACAGAACTCATATGGCAGGCAAAAACCTGAGAAGTTCCACTTCCTGTTTGGATATTTTCTGGGGGTGCCAGATTTTCAACCAAGCTCTCATTGAAAATACAGAGAGATATGGATGGGTTTTCACTTCCTACGGCTTCCACTAGATGTCAACAGTCAATAGAACTTTGTCTAATGACTCTAATGTGAAGGGGGAGGAATTTTCCTGCCTGATGATGCCATCTATTTTGTGAAGTGCACCAGTCCCTCCTGCAGCAAAGCACCCCCACAACATGATGCTGCCACCCCCGTGCTTCACAGATGGGATGGTGACCTTCGGCTTGCAAGCCTCCCCCTTTTTCTTCCAAACATAACAATAGTCATTATGGCCAAACAGTTCTATTTTTGTGTCATCAGACCAGAGGACATTTCTCCAAAGAGTACGATCTTTGTCCCCATGTGCAGTTGCAAACCATAGTCTGGCTTTTTTAAGGCGGTTGTGGAGCAGTGGCTTCTTCCTTGCTGAGCGGCCTTTCAGGTTATGTCGATATAGGACTTGTTTTACTGTGGATATAGATACTTTTGTACCTGTTTCCTCCAGCATCTTCACAAGGTCATTTGCTGTTGTTCTGGGATTGATTTGCACTTCTTGCACCAAGGTACGTTCATCTCTAGGAGACAGAACGCGTCTCCTTCCTGAGCGGTATGACAGCTGCGTTGTCCCATGGTGTTTATACTTGCGTTCTATTGTTTGTACAGATGAATGTGGTACCTTCAGACGTTTGGAAATTGCTTCCAAGGATGAACCAGACTTGTGGAGGTCTACAATTTTTTTTCTGAGGTCTTGGTTGATTTATTTTCATTTTCCCATGATGTCAAGCAAAGAGGCACTGAGTTTGAAGGTAGGCCTTGTAATACATCCACAGGTACACCTCCAATTGACTCAAATTATGTCTAGTAGCCTATGAGAAGCTTCTAAAGCCATGACATCATTTTCTGGAATTTTCCAAGCTGTTTAAAGGCACAGTCAATCTTCTGACCCACTGGAATTGTGAAATAATCTGTCTGTAAACAATTGTTGGAAAATGACTTTTGTCATGCACAAAGTAGATGTCCTCACTGACTTGCCAAAACTATAGTTTGTTAACAGGACATTTGTGGAGTGGTTGAAAAACGAGTTTTAATGACTCCAACCTAGGTGTATGTTAACTTCCAACTTCAACTGTAAGTATTCCTCTTGTCCAGATGGGATAGGGCAGTGTGCAGAGTGATGGAGATTGCATCGTCTGTGGATTTATTGGGGCGGTAAGCAAATTGAAGTGTGTCTAGGGTGGAAGGTAAGGTAGAGGTGATATGATCCTTGATTAGTCTCTCAAAGCACTTCATGATGACAGAAGTGAGTGCTACGGAGCGATTGTCATTAAGTTCAGTTACCTTTGCCTTCTTGTGTACAGGAACAATGGTGGTCATCTTGAAGCTTGTGGGGACAGCAGACTGTGATAGGGAGATATTTTATATGCCCGTTAACACACCAGCCAGCTGGTCTGCGCAAGCTTTGAGGATGCGGCTAGGGAAGCCGTCTGGACCGGCAGCCTTGCGAGGGTTAACACATTGAAATGTTTTCCTCACATCGACTACAGAGAAGGAGAGCCCACAGTCCTTGGTAGCAGGCCACGTCGGAGGCACTGTGTTATCCTCAAAGCGTGCGAACAATGTGTTTAGCCTGTCCGGAAGCAACACGACGGTCTTACGACACGGCTGTTTTTCCTTTTGTCGTCCGTGATTGTCTGTAGTCCCTGCCACATACGTCTCGTGTATGAGTCGTTGAATTGCGACTCCACTTTATCTCTATACTGACGTTCTGCATGTTTGATTGCCTTGTGGAGTGAATAACTACACTGTTTATATTCTGCCATATTACCAGTCGCCTGGCCATTGTTAAATGCGCTGCTTCGTGCTTTACGTTCCGTGCGAATGCTACCATCTATCCACGGTTTCTGGTTAGGGTAGGCTTTAATAGTCACGGTGGGTACTACATCTCCTAACAGCTTTGCTGCCCTGGATCCAGATGTTCCGGCACCTTCGTGCCTGGTGGTTTCCCAATTATTATTTTATTTATTTATTTAACCTTTACTTAACTAGGCAAGTCAGTTAAGAACAAATTCTTATTTACAATGACGGCCTACCAAAAGGCAAAAGACCTCCTGCGGGGACGAGGGCTGGGATTAAACATAAAAAATAAATAACATATAAATATAGGACAAAACACACATCACGACAAGAGAGACAACACGACATAAAGAGAGACCTAAAACAACAACATAGCAAGGCAGCAACACATGACAACACATCATGGTAGCAACACAGCATGACAACAACATGGTAGCAACACAACATGGTAGCAGCACAAAACATGGTACAAACATTATTAGGCACAGACAACAGCACAAAGGGCAAGAAGGTAGAGACAACAATACATCACGCAAAGCAGCCACAACTGTCAGTAAGAGTGTACATGATTGAGTCTTTGAATGAAGAGATTGAGATAAAACTGTCCAGTTTGAGTGTTTGTTGCTGCTCGTTCCAGTCGCTAGATGCAGCGACCTGAAAAGACGAGCAACCCAGGGATGTGTGTGCTTTGGGGACCTTTAAAAGAATGTGACTGGCAGAACGGGTGTTGTATGTGGAGGATGAGGGCTGCAGTAAATATCTCAGATAGGGGGGAGTGAGGCCTAAGAGGGTTTTATAAATAAGCATCAACCAGTGGGTCTTGCGACAGGTATACAGAGATAAGGAGCATTGGTGGCAAATCTGATGGCCGAAGGGTAAAGACCATCTAGCCACTCGAGAGCACCATTACCTGCTGATCTATAAATTATGTCTCCGTATTCTAGCATGGGTAGAATGGTCATCTGAATCAGGGTTAGTTTGGCAGCTGGGGTGAAAGAGGAGCGATTACAATAGAGGAAACCAAGTCTAGATGTAACTTTAGCTTGCAGCTTTGATATGTGCTGAGAGAAGGACAGTGTACTGTCTAGCCATACTCCCAAGTACTTGTATGAGGTGACTACCTCAAGCTCTAAACCCTCAGAGGTAGTAATCACACCTGTGGGGAGGTGTGAACCCACATGACCTTTGTTTTGGAGGTGTTCAGAACAAGGTTAAGGGTAGAGAAAGCTTGCTGGACACTTAGAAAGCTTTGTTGTAGAGCATTTAACACTAAATCCGGGGAGGGGCCAGCTGAGTATAAGACGGTATGTATCATCTGCATATAAATGGATGAGAGAGGTTCCTACTGCCTGAGCTATGTTGTTGATGTAAATTGAGAAGAGTTTGGGGCCTAGGATTGAGTCTTGGGGTACTCCCTTGGTGATAGGCACTGGCTGAGACAGTAGATTTTCTGACTTTATACACTGCACTCTTTGAGAGAGGTAGTTAGCAAACCAGGCCAAAGACCCATCAGAGACACCAATATTCCTTAGCCGGCCGCCAAGAAAGGAATGGTCTACCGTATCAAAAGCTTTGGCCAAGTCAATATAAAAATGCAGCACATCATTGCTTAGAATCAAAGGCAATGGTGACATTATTGAGGACCTTTAAGGTTGCAGTGACACATCCATAACCTGAGCGGAAACCATACTGCATACCAGAGAGAATAGTATAGACATCAAGAAAGCCAGTCAGTTGATTATTGACAAGTTTTTCCAATCAAGATCGGATCCGGAGGTACCTGTTTCTTCATCGTCGTTTCTCTCCCTCTCCGGTGGCTTCTACCTTGGGTTCAGATCCTCGGAGCTCCCAGCCTCACCAGAATGTGAGGCTGCCTGAGAGACCGGCCCATTCAATATCACCAGCTGTCATCATAGGCAACTCTATGGTGAGAAACATCTCAGTCCCCAAGGCAAAAACCCTGTGCTACCCAGGAGCTCGAGTACAGGACATAACAAGGCTGTTCCGACTGCTCTACCACAGATGCCTGAAGCTGACACTGTCATAGTCCATGTGGGGTCAAATGACATCAGGAGGGCTAGCTCGGAACATTTGAAAATGGATTTTAAAGAACTGATTTTAGCATTAAAAGACTCCAAAAATTGGCCAATAATTCCAGGTCCAGTACCATCGTTGGGCCACGGGTGTGAAAGAATCAGCAGACTGCTGGCATTACACATCTGGCTAAAAGACTACTGTAGCTCTGCTGGAGTCACTTTTATTGATAACTTTGACACCTTTTGGAAACAGAAGATACTCTACAGGAATGACGGTGTCCATCCAAATCATCTTGGCTCCTGTTCACGGATTTCAAGGCTGTGTTGAAACAATGACTGGTAAATGATCCAAGACCAGCTCAATTAATCCCTAACATTGTGACAATGAGTTGTCATAATGCTGTATCAAATGTACATGATCTTAGGTGCATTGGCAAACACAATGTAAGTAATTTAATTTATGTACCCCTAATTGCACCGAAAACATATGTTTATCCTACAGCTATTGTAAGCAGTAATCAAGAGCCTATAAACCAGAGTTACACTGTTAGCACTGAGGCGGTGTGCAATAGTAGGAAGACCACTTTATGCAGCTTACCCTGCACCAGATGTGGGACCAAGTCATTGTTTTACAAGTCACAAGTAAGTCTCAAGCCTTAGCACTCAAGTCCCAAGTCAAGACAGGCAACGACTTACCGTTCTTTGTGCAGCTTCAAATGTCCAACAAAGTTGTTGCGCCTCCGTCTGTAATTTTCTTCCCGCATGTTTTGCAAGTTGCAATCCGTTTTTTGTTGATACAGCGTCGTCTTTATATCCAAAAATAATAATTTGGGGTATCATCTTTCCAAGGGCTCCATCTGAATTCACTCGTTGACGTTCCTCTGCATTGCCACGCACAACTTTTTCTCAGCTGGCACAATTTGATTGGCTGCTGTCCGATTCAAACTGTAATCCGTTAAATGAAGAGTTGATGCGCTGAACACTTTTTTAATAGCATCATTTTTTGTATTTGGGCTTCGAGAGGGTATCAAGTCGGATCGAGTCAAAAGGCTCAAGTCCAAGTCAAGTCATGAGTCATTAGTATTAAAGTCAAAGTCGAGTTGCAAGTCATCATATTTGTGACTCGAGTCTGACTCGAGTCCAAGTCATGTGACTCGAGTCCACACCTCTGCCCTGCACTATCAGCGCCAATGTAAATAACAGGAGTAAGTCTACCTCTAATAAGCTTCCCAGTAAAGCATTAAAAACAATCAAGCAACCCAGAAAAGTGCTACAAATAGCCCATATTAACATATGTAGCCTAAAAGACAAGGTCCTTGAAGTCAATAAGTTGCTGGTAACGGATAACATTCATATTCTGACTAACTCTGAAACTTACTTAGATAATACCTTTGATGATACAGTGGTAGCAATACATGGTTATAACATCTACCGGAAAGACAGAAATGCCAACGAATGCAGTGTTGCGGTCTATATTCAGAACCACATTCCTGGAAAGCTTAGAGACGATCAAATGTTAGATACTGTTGAAGTAATATGGCTACAGGTTCATTTGCCTCACGTAAAGCCCATTCTTGTGGGAAGCTGCTATAGACCGCCAAGTGCTAACAGTCAGTATCTGGATAATATGTGTGAAAGGCTTGATAATGTATGTGATATCAACATTTTCTGGGTGATTTAAATATTGACTGGCTATCATCAACTGCCCACTCAGGAAAAAACTTCAAACTGTAACCAGTGCCTGCAACCTGGATCAGGTTGTCAGTCAACCTACCAGGGTAGTTACAAACAGCACAGGAATTAAATCATCAACATGTATTGATCACATCTGTACTAATGCTGCAGATATTTGCTTTAAAGCGGTATCCAAATCCATAGGATGTAGTGATCACAATGTAATAGCCATATCTAGGAAAACCAAAGTTCCAAAGGCTGGGCCTAATATAATGTATAAGAGGTCATACAATAAGTTTTGTAGTGATTCATATGTTGATGATGTAAAGAATATTTGCTGGTCTGTGGTTTATAATGAGGAGCAACCAGACGCTGCACTTGACGCATTTATGAAACTATTTATTCCAGTTACATTAGCGCGCATCCATTAAGAAAATGACTGTAAAATTTGTTATCCTCTAACGAGTCTCCCTCCCGGATCCGGGATCCTCCTCAATGTAACACATTTCAGAAGACAATGTGGAGTTCCCCTGTGCGCAGTTGAAAACTGACAAAAGAGCGGACCTGTCACTCCAAAAGCTCTCATTTGGCCTCACATCAAGCTAGACACCCCATTCAACCTTCTACTGCCTGTTGACATCTAGTGGAAGGCGTATGAAGTGCATACAGATCCATAAATATAAGCCAGTTGAATAGGCAGGCCCTGACACAGAGCCCCATTTTCAGAATTTTCACTTCCTGTCTGGAAGTTTGCTGCCAAATGAGTTCTGTTTTACTCACAGCTATAATTCAAACAGTTTTAGAAACTTCTGAGTGTTTTCTATCCAATAGTAATAACAATATGCATATTGTATGATCTAGAACAGAGTACGAGGCCGTTTAATTTGGGCACGATTTCTTCCCAAAGTGAAAACAGCGCCCCCTATTAAGAAGAAGTTTTAAATCCCCTTGGATTGATGAGGATTTGGAAAATTGTATGGTTGAGAGGGATGAGACAAAAGGTATGGCAATGAAGTCTGGCAGCCCAACTGATTGGTAAGCGTACTGCAAATTAAGAAATCATGTGACTAAAGTAAAGAAAAAGAAACTACACTATGAAACAAAGATACATTATATAAAGAATGATAGTAAAAAGCTTTTGGGCACCTTAAATGACATTTTGGGGAAAAAAAGCCAACTTGGCTCCTCATGATTCATTGAATCAGATGGCTCATTCAACACAAAGCCCATTGATATTGCAAACTACTTTAATACCTTTTTCATTGGCAAGATAAGCAAACTTAGGGATGACATGCCAGCAACAAACGCTGACAATACACATCCAAGTATATCGGACCAAATTATGAAAGACAAGAATTGTACTTTTGAATTCCGTAAAGTTAGTGTGGAATAGGTGAAACAATTATTGTTGTCTATCAACAATGACAAGCCACCGGAGTCTGACAGTCTGGATGGAAAACTACTGAGGATAATAGCAGATGATATTGCCACTCCTATTTGCCACATCTTCAATTTAAGCCTACTAGAGAGCGTGTGCCCTCAGGCCTGGAGGGAGGCTAAAGTCATTCCGCTACCCAAGAATAGTAAAGCCCCCTTTACTGGCTCAAATAGCTGACCAATCAGCCTGTTACCAACCCTTAGTAAACTTATTGAAAAAATTGTGTTTGACCAGATACAATGCTATTTCACAGTAAACAAATTGACAATAGAATTTCAGCATGCTTATAGGGAAGAGCACTCAACAAGCACAGAACTTACACAAATGACTGATGATTGTCTGAGAGAAATTGATGATAAAATGATTGTGGGGGCTATCTTGTTAGACTTCATTGCAGCTTTTTACAATGTCGATCATAGTCTGCTGCTGGAAAAACATATGTATTATGGCTTTACACCCCCTGCTATAATGTGGATAAAGAGTTACTTGTCTAACAGAACACAGAGGGTGTTCTTTAATGGAAGCCTCTCAAATATAATCCAGTTAGAATCAGGAGTTCCCCAGGGTAGCTGTTTAGGCCCCTTGCTTTTTTCAATTTTTACCAATGACATGCCACTGACTTTGAGTAAAGCCAGAGTGTCTATGTACGCGGATGACTCAACGCTATACACGTCAGCTACTACAGCAACTGAAATAACTGCAACACTCAACAAAGAGCTGCAGTTAGTTTCAGAGTGGGTGGCAAGGAATAAGTTACCCCAAACTATTTCTAAAACTAAAAGCATTGTACTTGGAACAGAACACTCACTAAACCCTAAACCTCAACTAAATCTTGTAATAAATAATGTGGAAATTGAGCAAGTAGAGATGACCAAACTGCTTGGAGTAACCCTAGATTGTAAACTGTCATGGTCAAAACATATTAACGCAGTAGTAGCTAAGATGCGGAGAAGTCTGTCTCTAATAAAGTGATGTTCTGTCTTCTTAACAACACTATCAACAAGGCAGGTCCTACAGGCCCTAGTTTTGTCGCACCTTGACTACTGTTCAGTCGTGTGGTCAGGTGCCACAAAAAAAGGACTTACGAAAATTGCAATTGGTGGAGATATTGACTTCATCACTACTTTTCTTTATGAGAGGTATTGACATGTGGAATGCACCGAGCTGTCTGTCTAAACTACTGGCACACAGCTCGGACACCCATGCATACCCCACAAGACATGCCACAAGAGGTCTCTTCACAGTTCCCAAGTCCAGAACAGACTATGGGAGGCACACAGTACTACATAGAGCCATGACTACATGGAACTCTATTCCACATCAAGTAACTGACGCAAGCCATAAAATTTGATTTAAAAAACAGATTAAAAAAACACCTTATGGAACAGCAGGGACTGTGAAGCAACACAAACATTGGCACACACACACACACACAATAACATACGCACTATACATACACATGGATTTAGTACTGTAGATACGTGGTAGTGGTGGAGTAGGGGCCTGAGGGCACACAGTGTGTTGTGAAATCTGTGAATGTATTGTAATGTTTTTAAAATGTTATAAACTGCATTAACCTTTCACGAGTCACAAACCCGGATCCGGGATCCCCCCCATCACAAAAGCTGACTAGCATAGCCTAGCCTAAAGTTACAGGGATATCATAAAATAAAATGTTCATGAAATCACAAGTCCAAGACACCAAATGAAAGATACAGATCTTGTGATTCAAGCCATCATCTCTGATTTTTTAAATGTTTTACAGGGAAGACACAATATGTAAATCTATTAGCTAACCACGTTAGCAAAAGACACCACTTTTTTTACTCCACCATTTTTTTTACTGCATCAGTAGCTATCACAAATTCGACCAAATAAAGATATAAATAGCCACTAACCAAGAAACAATTCTCATCAGATGACAGTCTGATAACATATTTATTGTATAGCATAGGTTTTGTTGTGAATATAGCCAATATGTCAGATTTTCTAAGTGTTTTACAGCGAAAACACAATATAGCGTTATCTTAGCTTACTACAAGTCAGTCACACAGTAGCATTGATTCATGCCAAAAATAGCAATAACGTTATAAACCACCAAACGCTATTAATTTTTTCACTAACCTTCTCAGAATTCTTCAGATGACAGTCCTGTAACATCATATTACACAATGCATATAGTTTGTTCGAAAATGTGCATATTTAGCCGCACAATTCGTGGTTACACAACGTGTTTAGTGGGCAAAAAATCAAGCAATCTGTCCGGCGCCATTTTGGAAAGGCACCTAATCTTATCGAAAACTATTCATAAACTTGACAAAAAAAATACAGGTTGGACAGCAATTGAAAGAGAAATTAGTTCTTAATGCAATCGCTGAATTACATTTTTAAAATTAACCTTACTGCGCAATACTGGGTACAATACAGGGTGCGATAGCGCAACGCTACATGGAAAATAATGGCGTCTAATACATTTTTATTTTTCAACAGAACAACGTTTTATCAGCATAAATAGTACCTACTATTAGCTGAACTCCCATCAGAATCTTGTGAAAGGTGTCCGTTGGCCAAAAGAATCGTTGCTGGGTTGGAGAATGTTTCCCTCGACGTTGCAATTAGCAGTACAGAATGGCATTCGAGAGAGAGACACCCACGTTTCTACAGCGCCATGGAAATAAATACCTGAAAATCGCAATATACTGACCTAAACTGGTATAATTCGGTTCAAAATAACAAGATTATGATGTCTTTAAAGCCTATAGCGAATAAAAACAGAGCCGGATACTTCTAGGAGCTAAAACCAGACGTTCTAAAAAGACATGCCAAGACCCTCTTTGCGTCAGCGCGAAGTCCCAAAAGGTCGGACACCTCGGTTCCAATCAATTTAAAAACTTTGGGAAATACGTAGCCACGTCATTTCAACTCTCCCTATTCGCTAACAGCCAGGGGAAGGCGTATGCAGTGCATCTCAACCAATAGAAGACAGGCAAAGTTAAAGACAGGTCTCAAAGCAGATGATAAAATTTCCCATTCTCACACAGACATAGGAAAAGTGCTCTAAGTCGAGTTCTGTTTCACTTACAGACATAATTCCAACAGTTTTAGAAACTAGAGAGTGTTTTCTATCCAATAGTAAGAATAATATGCATATTGTACGAGCAAGAATTGAGTAGGAGACCGTTTACATTGGATACACATTTGTGCTATGTCGAAATAGCACCCCCCTAGTGGCAAGAAGTTAATTTTGCTAGACTCCAGAAAGAGTAGCTGCTGCTTTGGCAGCAGCTAATGGGGATCCATAATAAATAGAAATACAAATACACTTCCTTATGAACTCAGTCCCCGTATCCGTGTATGCATCTAGATTATTCTCTAGATTATTTTCGCAAGCTACCCGGAACATATTCCAGTCCACGTGATCAAGACACTCCTCAAGCATGGATTCCGTTTGGTCAGACCAGCGTTGAACAGTATGAAGCACAGGCACTTCCTGTTTGAGTTTCTGGCTATAGGATGGGAGGAGCAAGATGGGGTCGTGGTCAGATTTGCTGAAAGGAGGGTGGGGGAGGGCCTTGTAAGAATCCTGTAAGTTTGAATAGCAATGGTCAAGAGTCTAAGTAGCGCGAGTAGGACTACCAATATGTTGGTAGAATTTGGGCAGCCTAGTCCTCAGATTTGCTTTGTTAAAATCCCCAGCTACAATAAATGCAGCCTCAGGATATGTGGTTTCCAGTTTGCATGAATTCCAGTGAAGTTCTTTGAGGGCCGTCGAGGCCGTGGCGATGACGGAGGAGAATTCCCTTGGGAGATACTATGGTCGGCATTTGATTGTGAGGCATTCTAGGTCGGGTGAACAAAATTACTTGAGTTCTTGTATGCTCCTAGAATTACGCCATGAGTCGTTAATCATGAAACACACACCCCCGCCCTTCTGCTTCCCGGAGAGATATTTATTCCTGTCTGCACGATGTACTGAGAATCCTACTGGCTTTACTGACTCCGACAGAGTATCCCGAGAGAGCCATGTTTCCATGAAACAAAGTATGTTACAGGCCCCGATGTCTCTCTGGAAAGAAATCCTAAAGGGGTGCCTCTCCTCCACCGGCGATGTTTTGGGTCAGCTTCTGGAATAAGTTCAATTGCTCTGGAGGGAGTGAACAATGGATCTGCTTCAGGGAAGTCATATTCCTGGTCGTAATGCTGGTAGTTCTGGTGAGTTACCGCCACTCTAATATGCAATAGTTCTTCCCGGCTGTATGCAATGACACAAAACATTTCCTGAGCTAATAATGTAAAAAATACGAAATACTGTAAAGTTTTCGAAGAGCTAGTCGCGATTCTGCCATCTCCGTCAGCGCCCAAATCTTCTGGGGGCTCTATCCCACAGTGGAGTCAGAGTGTTTTAATATCAGTAAGATTGTTAAAATGTTCTTTACAGCTCCTAGCTGATGGCTGTCTGCCACTACTTCATGGCATGTTCTGCTGCGGATGTTGAATGGGTAGTGTTTGTATTTGCTTCACGTAGATGTGCCATTACAAAGCAATAAGACCAGCAAGCTTTATGACAGGGCACTGAAAATACAGCAGAATAAAACCTTAGTCATCAAACCCGTTGTTGTGTCCCAAGTCTAATCGGACGCATATATCTAATCTCTGAGCCCTGTCCAAATAAAATCATGACCCTTGTGAACAGTGTGCAGTGTCAGGGGATGCCCCAAAAAATAGTTGTAGCTGTTAGAAAACAGCACTCTCTTACATAATACTGGGGTGCAGCCACCTTCCTTGTTTAATTATGCCCTGACACTTAGTGCCTCAATGACTAATGTTGATTGGAATCCCTATGCCTGGTTAATTATTCTCTTATTAAAAGCCATGTCTTACCAAAACAAATTGCAACCCTCTCACGATATTACCTTAGAATATCTGAACAGCATAGGATATTAGGTGAGAAGGACATCTCCAATAAGAATCCCTATTGTAAACTCGCTACGGTGATGACAACTAGGTGATTCACTTCAGATAGAACGATTATAGATTTCCTTATTATATGAGGATATGCTTTCCCATGCATTAAATGAAACTGAGACAGTAAACGACTCCACCAATGCAACAGACATCAGGTTCAAGATCTTTATTATCACATCTTCAATGTACCACATCAAAATAAATACAAATAATAAACCCCAATGAGTCGTGCACAAACCATGTCCAAATTACTTGCAAGCTTGCTTAACACCGTTGGCGCACGTTGGAGCTCAAAAAAATGACGACAAACATAAAGTCCCGAAGCACCCCACCTTTGTAGTCACTCACTACTCGTAGATATTTCCTCAGCGTAGTATAGCAGTTCTGTGCAGGTGTCCTCACAAGATCCACAGCAAGCACAGCTATCAATGTAGATAGTACTCCTTAGCAACAACAGATATCCCATGGAAACATGAACTCGTTAATCTTCCACAAGCAATTCTCTCCAGGTCTCGCACAATGCTAGACTAACCTTGAGGCTGTCAAATACCTCCACCATGAGACGGTAGCTTCAGTCTTTCTTAACAAAATAAATATACTCTCTTATAAAATAAAATCAGTGTTTCCCTTCAAAACTCAGTAGGTATGGGGTTTGTTCTATTTTCATTGTCTTCTTTTGTCATTTTTCTTCACCGACACTGATGTCTCTCCATCTTTCTTTCTTTTCAAACACCCTCTTTTTTCCCCAGGCCTCCTGTTAACCAGGTCAACTCTCCCATTGGCCACAACATAACAAGCTACCTCATTGGTATAAACTTAAACTTAAAAGTAAACCAACCTATTCACTTGTACATCAAATAAATATTTATTCAAAAGAAAGGTATTGATAACATTAAAATTCAGGAGCAATTCGATCACCTTTTAATCGAATACCAATCAATTATAACACATAAACTCTATACCTGGTTTTAACAAGGGTATTACACATGTATCAACTGCATTACACTAAAAAACATTTCAACTACCACCATCGATTTCTATATGGCTAGCTATACTATCAGTTTATATGAATGGCAGTTAGAATGTAGTATTTAGCAGACCTTTTTTCTAAACCAGAAAACGACAAATTCCAAATATTGTGTAGCCAAACATATGGCACCCTAGTCCTCTAGTGGTGCACTATGTAGGGAATAGGGTGCCCTTTTGGACACAACCCCAGGCTGACAGATGGAGACGTTTGGCTATTGTTATTCTATATGTCAGATTGTAGATTGAACAGTTTTTTAAATTATTACTGGACACTTCACACCATTTAATTAGCTATTCCATAAACAGGACATGACTATAGTATGTTGAGTGGCCCACAGGACTCATAAACAATGACAGGCAGAGTTGACGTTGGGTTCATGGTCAAATCTGGTGTCTCTTGTAATTCCTCTTCCCAACGTCCAAGGCCATTTTGCATTGTCATTTGTTTTCTTTATGTCTGTTTGTGTGGTAATCTCGAGTATCCAGCCTCTCTAGTCGTATCAGTAGTCATCACTGGTCTCAGGCTGCTTCTGCAGAGGAGGCCAAATGTTTCTTCTTATCACTGGCTAGTGTCAGACCTCAGGGAGCCACCCCAGCTCTGACAGACACCAAGACCAGAGACAGGACATCACAGGACTAATCAGTTGAAATACAGCCCATTTCTGTCCAACTCTCAAAAGACATTCTAGATTGTATTAGGCAAACAAAGCTGTCCTTCACTGTAGGGAACCAAAATCAAAACAAACCTTGAAACAAGATCAGTGGTGCATTGAGGCTGGCAGGGCCGTACTTTCAGAATGTGCTGCAGGTGCTGTTTGTAAGGCTAACAATGACTGCAGACAAGCAAGTAGATAGAACTCACAGCACAGAAGCCTCAAGGCTGAGACTGCATTTTCCTCAACACAATACAGGATTTACATTTAGGCATTCTGAAGGGGGACCTTCATAGCTGCGTGGATCTGCGAGAAGTGATTAGTGTGTGTGTGTGTGTGTGTGTGTGTGTGTGTGTGCGTGTGCGTGTGCGTGTGCGTACATGGCAGGTAGAGCCTACTAAATATGTTGATTTGCACTTGAGCAAGGCACTTAAACCTAATTAATCCTGTAGGTCGCTCTGGATAAAAAATGACTGAAATGGAAGTGTGTGTATCACTACATGAATCCCAAAGTCCTCAACTTTTTTACTGCCCCAACATACAGTAAAATCGAAGCCATATAGAGATACAGTATATTCACTGGAGCCTTTCTGAGCACCAGAAGGAGAAAGTAAACAAACCCACAGCAACTGTGCTATTAACTCTGAAGCCTCAATATGTTTTATACGTTGTAGTCTTTCACAATCATGAAGGGTCGGGCTCTCACAGCTTGAGTTAGAACATCAGATAAGGTCAAACTTTTCTTAGTATCAGTAACAAAAAGTAAGCAAACCCACAGCTACTTACCCTGAAGACAGCATTTCTTCTTATACATGTCGGCCTTTCACAAGGTGCTAGGCTTTCACATCTTGCACAGCTTGAGTTGGAACATCAGCTGGGGCCATGTTGGTAATGGACCAATCATAGTGGGTACAAATGTAATTATTGTGCATCAGTGGAGGGAACTACTGTGCTGTGCTGTTCTGTGTTGTGTCTGCTACCATATCAACTTCTATGGTAAGATTGTAACGATACCAGTATCATTGCAATGGTGCCAGGAAAATAACGAGTAAGTGCCAGGAAAGTAACCTCTCCCTCAATGTCAACAAATCGAAGGAGCTGATTGTGGACTACAGGAGACAGCAGAGAGCACACCCCCATCCGCATTGACGGCGCCACAGTGGAGATGGTCAAAAGCATGTCAAAAAAGAGAATACATATCAAACTTAACTCTATGGTCCTCTAAGAACCTGCTTTAAGTGAAATATTGTGTACTATAGCTTGGAATATAAACAAATCCGACACTTTCTGACAATAGAAAACATTTTGTTTCCAAGGTGTGGACCATTTTCCTCGGTAAATTTAGTCTGATTCATGTTGAGTTTCCTTAATACGATACTTCCGAGAATTGCAATACTGGTAATGTGAAAGCCCTACTCTATAGGATAGACCAGGATTCGACCAGGCTGAGTTTAGGGACTATTCTATTATTTTATGTTGTATGTTATGTATGTTACATTGGTGGAGAGAACAACCATGCTGAGCCTGATACCATGTCAACCTCTATGGCAGGGGTCGGCAACAGGCGGCCTGCGGGCCAAAACCTTCCCGCAAGTGTTTTTATTTTAGGCCCTCCAAGATTTTCTTTTTTTTTATGTTGGGGGGGCAAGAAAAGACTGTAAAATCAAATTAACCAAATAAATAGTTTTTTGGCACATGCTTCATAAAACGTTGTAGACAGAGTTAAGATTAAAACAATCCCAATAATAAATAGAAATAGTGAGACAAGGAATAAATACGGTACATAGTGAATAACAAATAACACTAACGAGTAAAAGTAACATGGCTATATACAGGGAGTATCTGTGCTGATTTGATGTGCAGAGGTACGAGGAAGTTGAAGTAGCTATGTACAGTACATATAGGTAGGGGTAAGTGACTAGGCAACAGGATAGATAATAAACAGTAGCAGCAGCGTATGTGGTGAGTGTGAAAGTGTCTGTGGCATATGTAGTGTCCAGTGTGTGTCCATATGTAGTGTCCAGTGTGTATCCATTTGTAGTGTCCAGTGTGTGTCCATAGAGTCAAAATATATATATATATTTTTTACCTTTATTGAACTAGGCAAGTCAGTTAAGAACAAATTCTTATTTACAATGACGGCCTAGGAACAGTGGGTAAACTGCCTTGTTCAGGGGCAGAACAACAGATTTTTACCTTGTCGGCTTGGGGATTTGATCTAGTATCCTTTCAGTTACTGGCCCAACCCTCTATAACCACTAGGCTACCTGCCACCCCCAAAAGAGACTTTGTGCAAAAAAGGGTCAATGCAGGTGGTCCTGGTAACCATTTGATTAGCTATTAAGCTTGTTTAGAAGGTCTTATGGCTTGGGAGTAGAAGTTGTTCAGGGTCCTGTTGGTTCCAGACTTGGTGCACTGGTACTGCTTGCTGTGCAGTAGCAGAGAGAACAGTCTATGGCTTGGGTGGCTGGAGTCTTGGAAAAATGTTTGGGCCTTCCTCTGACCCCACCTGGTATAGAGGTCCTTGATGGCAGGGAGCTCGACCCCAGATGTACAGGGCCATACTCACCACCCTCTGTAGCGCCTTGCAGTCGGGTGCCTTTCAGTTGCCGTATCAAGTGGTGATGCAGCCAGTCAAGATGCTCTCGACGGTGCAGCTGTAGAACTTTTTGAGGATCTGAGGGCCCTCTGCACAACTGTGTGGGTGTGTGTGGACCATCTTCGTTCCTTAGTGATGTGGACACCAAGGAACTTGAAGCGCTCGACCCACTCCACTACAGCCCCATCGACGTAGATGGGAGCGTGACCCCCTCTCAGTCTCCTGTGGTCCACGATCAGCTCATTTGTCTTGCTGACTTCGAAGGAGAGGTTGTTGTCCTGGCACCACACTGCCAGGTCTCTGACCTTCTCCCTATACGGTGCTTCATCGTCGTTGGGGATCAGTAATACCACCGTCGGGTTAAAGCAGGGATCGAACAGTCTCAGCATAGGGGCCAATTCTATTCATGTTTCATTAGTAGAGAGAACGTCCATGCTGTGCCTTCTACTGCCCTGACCAAGGCAACTCTATGGGATAGGCCCAATACATATGGGATAGGCCCAATACAGGGTTAGATCAGGGTAGAGTAGGGGCTAATCTTATTTAAGTTGCATTAGTAGAGAGAACAAACATGCTGTGCTGTGCCTGTTACCATATTCATCTCTTTGGGATAGAGCAGGGTTTGACCAGGCTGAGTAGGGGCTAATGTTATCTATGTGACGTTAGTAGAGAGCAACATTATGGACTAAACGTTCAAATTCTTTTGCTAAATTTGCTAAAACAATTTAGGTCCAATTAAGATCCACCATCTGTAGGTAAAAGGTCCTCCTGTCCTCAGGTTTATAATTCAACTCATCAGGAAGGGTCATTACAGGTAGGGTCATTCAAAGCCTTTGTGGAGATGAAGGGCACAGAGACCTTTGCCTCAATGAAATGTCATACACTGTTGGTCTGCTTCTCTTATCCCAAAGGACTCTCCTTACACTTAAGAGAGCTGTTTCTGGGAGAAGGAAGGAGCGAGAGGAGAGAAGGGGAGAAGGAAGGAGCGAGAGGAGAGAAGGGGAGAAGGAAGGAGCGAGACGAGAGAAGGGGAGAAGGAAGGAGCGAGAGGAGAGAAGGGGAGAAGGAAGGAGCGAGAGGAGAGAAGGGGAGAAGGAAGGAGCGAGACGAGAGAAGGGGAGAAGGAAGGAGCGAGAGGAGAGAAGGGGAGAAGGAGAAAGAGAAATGCAGCTACTGTCTGAGACTGACCTGCTTTGACACTTTGGATTCTCCCTGACTGACTTGTCAACTTACTGGATTTGTAGCCCCCGTGCATGTGTGTGAGTGTGCGTGCGTGCGTGTGAGTGTGCGTGTGTGTGTGTGCATCCATGTCTGCGTGTGTGTAGATTGCAAACCTTGTCAGCAGAAACGTCCAATCCCATCCATTCATCCAGAAATAAAGAACTAAACCCTGATATTAATTCTCCCCAGCTTTACCCAACACACCTCTCTGAGGACTGGGGATAACACTTTACAGAAACAATCTTGTCAGGGAAAAACTCCTATCGATCTATATTCTACAGCCCTACAGCTGTTACTGCTCCAGTATTGTGGCTGTATCTGTCTCCCTGTTATGAAATCAGAAGACCAATTAGTGGTTATGAGTCAGTTTAGAAGAGAAGCTAGATCCAGGTAGTACCCTGTCCAGCAGCAGCTGTTACTGAACCTTCATTGCTGTGGTGCTGACTTCCTTATTGTATTTATTCTACTGTTTCTCTGTTATGGTTGTTTCTCTGTTATGGTTGTGTCTCTGTTATGGTTGTGTCTCTGTTATGGTTGTGTCTCTGTTATGGTTGTGTCTCTGTTATGGTTGTTTCTCTGTTATGGTTGTGTCTCTGTTAAGGTTGTGTCTCTGTTATGGTTGTGTCTCTGTTATGGTTGTGTCTCTGTTAAGGTTGTGTCTCTGTTATGGTTGTGTCTCTGTTATGGTTGTTTCTCTGTTATGGTTGTGTCTCTGTTATGGTTGTGTCTCTGTTATGGTTGTTTCTCTGTTAAGGTTGTGTCTCTGTTATGGTTGTGTCTCTGTTATGGTTGTTTCTCTGTTATGGTTGTGTCTCTGTTATGGTTGTGTCTCTGTTATGGTTGTTTCTCTGTTATGGTTGTTTCTCTGTTATGGTTGTGTCTCTGTTATGGTTGTGTCTCTGTTATGGTTGTGTCTCTGTTATGGTTGTTTCTCTGTTATGGTTGTGTCTCTGTTATGGTTGTGTCTCTGTTATGGTTGTTTCTCTGTTATGGTTGTGTCTCTGTTATGGTTGTGTCTCTGTTATGGTTGTGTCTCTGTTATGGTTGTGTCTCTGTTATGGTTGTGTCTCTGTTATGGTTGTGTCTCTGTTATGGTTGTGTCTCTGTTATGGTTGTTTCTCTGTTATGGTTGTTTCTCTGTTATGGTTGTGTCTCTGTTATGGTTGTGTCTCTGTTATGGTTGTTTCTCTGTTATGGTTGTGTCTCTGTTATGGTTGTTTCTCTGTTATGGTTGTGTCTCTGTTATGGTTGTGTCTCTGTTATGGTTGTGTCTCTGTTATGGTTGTGTCTCTGTTATGGTTGTGTCTCTGTTATGGTTGTTTCTCTGTTATGGTTGTGTCTCTGTTATGGTTGTGTCTTTGTTATGGTTGTGTCTCTGTTATGGTTGTGTCTCTGTTATGGTTGTTTCTCTGTTATGGTTGTTTCTCTGTTATGGTTGTGTCTCTGTTATGGTTGTGTCTCTGTTATGGTTGTGTCTCTGTTATGGTTGTGTCTCTGTTATGGTTGTTTCTCTGTTATGGTTGTGTCTCTGTTATGGTTGTGTCTCTGTTATGGTTGTGTCTCTGTTATGGTTGTGTCTCTGTTATGGTTGTGTCTCTGTTAAGGTTGTGTCTCTGTTATGGTTGTTTCTCTGTTATGGTTGTGTCTCTGTTATGGTTGTGTCTCTGTTATGGTTGTGTCTCTGTTAAGGTTGTGTCTCTGTTATGGTTGTGTCTCTGTTATGGTTGTGTCTCTGTTATGGTTGTGTCTCTGTTATGGTTGTGTCTCTGTTATGGTTGTGTCTCTGTTATGGTTGTTTCTCTGTTATGGTTGTGTCTCTGTTATGGTTGTGTCTCTGTTATGGTTGTTTCTCTGTTATGGTTGTGTCTCTGTTATGGTTGTGTATCTGTTATGGTTGTGTCTCTGTTATGGTTGTGTCTCTGTTATGGTTGTTTCTCTGTTATGGTTGTGTCTCTGTTATGGTTGTGTCTCTGTTATGGTTGTGTCTCTGTTATGGTTGTGTCTCTGTTATGGTTGTGTCTCTGTTAAGGTTGTGTCTCTGTTATGGTTGTTTCTCTGTTATGGTTGTGTCTCTGTTATGGTTGTGTCTCTGTTATGGTTGTGTCTCTGTTAAGGTTGTGTCTCTGTTATGGTTGTGTCTCTGTTATGGTTGTGTCTCTGTTATGGTTGTTTCTCTGTTATGGTTGTTTCTCTGTTATGGTTGTTTCTCTGTTATGGTTGTTTCTCTGTTATGGTTGTTTCTCTGTTATGGTTGTTTCTCTGTTATGGTTGTTTCTCTGTTATGGTTGTGTCTCTGTTATGGTTGTGTCTCTGTTATGGTTGTGTCTCTGTTATGGTTGTTTCTCTGTTATGGTTGTTTCTCTGTTATGGTTGTTTCTCTGTTATGGTTGTGTCTCTGTTATGGTTGTGTCTCTGTTAAGGTTGTGTCTCTGTTATGGTTGTGTCTCTGTTATGGTTGTGTCTCTGTTATGGTTGTGTCTCTGTTATGGTTGTGTCTCTGTTATGGTTGTTTCTCTGTTATGGTTGTGTCTCTGTTATGGTTGTTTCTCTGTTAAGGTTGTGTCTCTGTTAAGGTTGTGTCTCTGTTATGGTTGTGTCTCTGTTATGGTTGTGTCTCTGTTATGGTTGTTTCTCTGTTATGGTTGTGTCTCTGTTATGGTTGTTTCTCTGTTATGGTTGTGTCTCTGTTATGGTTGTTTCTCTGTTATGGTTGTTTCTCTGTTATGGTTGTGTCTCTGTTATGGTTGTTTCTCTGTTATGGTTGTTTCTCTGTTATGGTTGTGTCTCTGTTGTGGTTGTGTCTCTGTTATGGTTGTTTCTCTGTTATGGTTGTGTCTCTGTTATGGTTGTTTCTCTGTTATGGTTGTTTCTCTGTTATGGTTGTGTCTCTGTTATGGTTGTGTCTCTGTTATGGTTGTTTCTCTGTTATGGTTGTGTCTCTGTTAAGGTTGTGTCTCTGTTATGGTTGTGTCTCTGTTATGGTTGTGTCTCTGTTATGGTTGTGTCTCTGTTATGGTTGTTTCTCTCTAATGGTTGTGTTACTCCGTAATGGATGAACATTTTGCTGATGATATCGTTTGTTGTTTCCCAGTTTTGATACTTTGTGAGATCAGACTGTTACTCACAATACTGTCTAAACTTAACAGCAGTTTATTTAGGATTTAGTGACGCAAGTTCAAGTCCATTGTATTCATAGAAAAGGTAATGGAACCAATAAAGAGTGATTTTAACAGTACTGCTATAAACCTATTGGATCACCTCTGTACAGGTACTGCATATGGACCATGGTATCATTTCTGTATGTAGGCTACGTTTGTTTTGATGTAAAGGTTTTTTATTCGATTTTATTTCACCTTTATTTAACTAGGCAAGTCAGTTAAGAACAAATTCTTATTTACAATGACGGCCTACCCCGGCCAAACCCGGACAATGCTGGGCCAATTGTGCGTCGCCCTATGTGACTCCCGATCACGTCCGGATGTGATACAGCCTGGATTCGAACCAGGGACTGTAGTGATGCCTCATACAGGTTCCTTGTATGTATTACTGATAGGCAAGCTGAAACATTCCAACAGCACTAGCACTACATTACCATACTTCTCCTCTTCACTGGAAGGACTAGACAGACCGTGCAACAAACACGTAAAAGCAGCGTGGCCATCCTATCTCTTCTGACCAGAGAACATCGGCCGTCATTTTCTATAAATGTCCCTATGATTCTACATGTTGAGTCACCACTGTCATTGAGAAAAATATATATTTTCAATATCGACTACAGGTATTTGTTGATATGGTGTCCTCATATCCCTTTTATGTATTAGTCATAGCCCACAAGAGATATTTCACCCCTGTTACAATGTCCTCCTCCTCCTACATCTCCTCTTCCACTTCTCAGAGATGGCGAGTCCCTCATAGGAGAGTGCAATGAGGCAGAACCAATACCGACCGTGCACTGCGCCCGGCCCACCACAGGAGTCACTAGGGCACAATGGGACAAGGACATCCCTGCCGGCCAAACACTCCCCTAATTCAGACGACGCTGGGCCAATTGTGCGCCGCCCCACGTGTCTACCAGTTGCAGCCGGCTGCGACAGAGCCTGGACTCAAACCCAGAATCTCTAGTGGAACAGCTAGCACTTACAGTGCCTTAGACCACTGCGCCACTCGGGAGGCCTGAAATTGTGTTTTAAACATTGGATAAAAGCAGAGACACAGAGCTACAAAATGGTATATCATACATTGCATTTGAGGAGTAGTGGAAAAGTAATTCTGCTTTGAAAGTTAAACTTGTAATCTCACTTTTGAGAAAATTGCCTTGAATGTTTTGGTATTGTACTGGAGAGCTCTTCTTTGTCTACACCCATTCAGCATTGTTCACACCCTCTTATGCTTAAGCCCCACCCAAACTCTGACCATTTTACTCGCTCTAGTAGAGCTGGTTAGGCTGTTTTCATGTTATCCATAGCTTTGGTGACTGTATCTGCTGGCAACAATTTAATTATGCTTCTTTTGTCGACGTTAACTGAGACCGGCCATATTCAACGGGTGTTGAGCGTTCGTAAGTTCATCAGTTATTCTGCGCTCTGGCACACTCAGACGAGAGTGCTCTGAAATCGGAGTAGATGGCCAGACTGAATTTGCGAACGCACCCGAAATGGTTACTTGCATAGTGGAGTATACAAGTTAAACAATTTAAAGGCAATGCTACGAAATACTAATTGAGTGTATGTAAACTTCTGACACACTGGGAATGTGATGAAAGAAATAAAAGCTGAAATAAATCACTATACTATTATTCTGACATTTCACTTTTTGAAAATAAAGTGGTGATCCTAAGTAACCTAAGACAGGGAATTTGTACTAGGATTAAATGTCAGGAATTGTGAAAAACTGAATTGAAATGTATTTGGCTAAGGTGTATGTAAACTTCCGACTTCAACTGTATATTAATATGGGCTATTTTCAGCCCTTTCCTGGGTAGCTTATCAGAGATAGACATAATATTGAAAAGAGCAGACAACGCAAGAGAAAAAATATATACATTCAGCATTAATCAATTGGTGTGTGTGTGTGCTGAGGGGTTGAGGCTACGAACCCATTAGGCTTGGCTCTCTCATCCCTTCCAGTCTGTCGTAGTGGATGTACGCAATGTTCCCAAGCGCTCTGGCAGCTTTCATGGCTGGGATCAGTTCTTTCCTCTTCTGGCACACAGCTTCAGGATAGTCCTTGTTGAGGAAGATATATGTTCCTCTCAACTTCTTGGCTCTATCCAGAACAGCTACATTGTCCTTGAACCTCAGGAACCACTATCGGCCTGGGCCTATCACCTGGGCCGGTGGTGGGATTTCCAGTACTATGGGTGCGCTCAACCTCAATCTTCCTGTGATCCATCTTCAATTTCTCAGAGATCATTTCCCTCACTTTGTCCTCAGACTAGATTTTGCTCGCCTGAAGTAGAGTATATTGTAATAAATTGCAGGCCACACTACTTGCCTAGAGAGTTTTCAGCTATACTTTTCGTGGCTGTTTATTTACCACCACAGACAGATGCTGGCACTAAGACCGCACTCAGTCAGCTGTATAAGGAAATAAGCAAACAGGAAACCACTCACAGAGGCGGCGCTCCTAGTGGCCGGAGACTTTAATGCAGGGAAACTGAAATCAGTTCTACCAAATTTCTATCAACATGTTAAATGTGCAACCAGAGGGGAAAAAATTCTAGATAACCTGTACTCCACACACAGAGACGCATACAAAGCTCTCCCTCACCCTCAATTTTGTAAATCCGACCACAACTCTATCCTCCTAATTCCTGCTTACAAGAAAAAATTAAAGCAGGAAGCACCAGTGACTCAGTCTATAAAAAAGTGGTCAGATGAAGCAGATGCTAAACTACAGGACTGTTTTGCTATCACAGACTGGAACATGTTCCGGGATTCTTCCGATGGCATTGAGGAGTACACCACATCAGTCACTGGCTTTATCAATAAGTGCATCGAGAACGTCGTCCCCACAGTGACTGTACGTACATACCCCAACCAGAATTTATGGATTACAAGCAACATTCGCACTGAGCTAAAGGGTAGAGCTGCCGCTTTCAAGGTGCGGGACTCTAACCCGGAAGCTTAGAAGAAATCCTGCTATGCCCCGCGACGAACCATCAAACAGGCAAAGCATCAATACAGGGCTAAGATTGAATCATACTACACCGGCTCTGATGCTCGTCTTATGTGGCAGGGATTACAAACTATTACAGACTACAAGGGGAAGCACAGCCGCGAGCTGCCCAGTGACACGAGCCTACCAGACAAGTTAAATCACTTCTATGTTCGCTTCGAGGCAAGCAACACTGAGGCATGCATGAGAGCATCAGCTGTTCCGGACGACTGTGTGATCACGCTTTCCGTAGCCAATGTGAGTAAGACCTTTAAAGAGGTCAACATACACAAGGCTGCAGGGCCAGATGGATTACCAGGACATGTGCTCCGGGCATGTGCTGACCAACTGGCAGGTGTCTTCACTGACATTTTTAACATGTCCCTGATTGAGTCTGTAATACCAACATGTTTCAAGCAGACCAACATAGTCATTGTGGTCAAGAACACAAAGGCAACCTGCCTAAATGACTACAGACATGTAGCACTCACGTCCGTAGCCATGAAGTGCTTTGAAAGGTTGGTAATGGATCACATCAACACCATTATCCCAGAAACCCTAGACCCACTCCAATTTGCATACCGCCCAAACAGATCCACAGATGATGCAATCTCTATTGCACTCCACACTGCCCTTTCCCACCTGGACAAAAGGAACACTTATGTGAGAATGCTATTCATTGACTACAGCTCAGTGTTCAACACCATAGTACCCTCAAAGCTCATCACCAAGCTAAGGATCCTTGGACTAAACACCTCCCTCCGCAACTGAATCCTGGACTTCCTGACGGGCCGCCCCCAGTTGGTGAGGGTAGGTAGCAACACATCTGCCACGCTGATCCTCAACACTGGAGCTCCCCAGGGGTGCGTGCTCAGTCCCCTCCTGTACTCCCTGTTCACCCACGACTGCATGGCCAGGCACAACTCCAACACCATCATTAAGTTTGCAGACAACACAACAGTGGTAGGCCTGATCACCGACAACAACGAGACAGCCTATAGGGAAGTCAGAGACCTGGCCGGGTGGTGCCAGAATAACAACCTATCCCTCAACGTAACCAAGACTAAGGAGATGATTGTGGACTACAGGAAAAGGAGGACTGAGCACGCCCCCATTCTCATCGACGGGGCTGCAGTTGAGCATGTTGAGAGCTTCAAGTTCATTGGTGTCCACATCACCAACAAACTAGAATGGTCCAAACACACCAAGACAGTCGTGAAGAGGGCACGACAAAGCCTATTTCCCCTCAGGAAACAAAAAAAAATTGGCATGGGTCCTGAGATCCTCAAAAGGTTCTACAGCTGCAACGTCGAGAGCATCCTGACTGGTTGCATCACTGCCTGGTACGGCAATTGCTCCGCCTCTGACCGCAAGGCACTACAGAGGGTAGTGCATACGGCCCAGTACATCACTGGGGCTAAGCTGCCTGCCATCCAGGACCTCTACACCAGGCGGTGTCAGAGGAAGGCCCTAAAAATTGTCAAAGACCCCAGCCACCCCAGTCATAGACTGTTCTCTCTACTACCGCATGGCAAGCGGTACCGGAGTGCCAAGTCTATAGGACAAAAATGCTTCTCAACAGTTTTTACCTCCAAGCTATAAGACTCCTGAACAGGTAATCCAATGGCTACCCAGACTATTTGCATTGTGTGCCCCCCCCCCCCAACCCCACTTTTTACGCTGCTGCTACTCTCTGTTTGTCATATATGCATAGTCACTTTAACTATACACTGTACATACTACCTCAATTGGGCCGAACAACATTGGCTAACCGGGCTATCTGCATTGTGTCGAGCCACCCACCACCTGCCAACCCCTCTTTTACGCTTCTGCTACTCTCTGTTCATCATATATGCATAGTCACTTTAACCTTTAACCATATCTATGACGCCTCGCTACTTTTATATCCTCGCTACTGTATATAGCCTGTCTTTTTACTGTTGTTTTATTTCTTTACTTACCTATTGTTCACCTAATACCCTTTTTGCACTATTGGTTAGAGCCTTAAGTAAGCATTTCCTGTAAGGTCTACACCTGCTGTATTCGGCGCACGTGACAAATAAACTCTGATTTGACTCCATCCAGGTCTCATGTGGAGATTCTGCAATTCCATCCACAACAATGCTGTTTCGCTTTGATTGTCCCTCGAGATCTGATTGATCTGTCATTGTTATCATGGATTCACACACAGAACTAATGCCCTCTCTCAATGACTTACAGATTGCTGTCATCTTGCCGTTCTCCTGTTTCAACTCGTCAAGCTGACCTTGTTGTGATTTGTTAGATATTACTGCACTGTTGGAGTTAGGAACACAAGCATTTCGTTTCACCCTCAATAACATCTGCTAAATATGTGTATGTGACCAATAAAGTTTTATTTTATTTTATTTGATCAACTTTGCACCAAATAAGCCTCACACATTGTCTGCTTCCCAAATTGCATCCCATTCCCTTTATAGTGCACTACTTTTGACCATGCCCAAAGGGTACACATGCACCAGTAATCCCTGTGCCAATTCAAATCATACTAAGTTTACTCAAATATAGTTGAAGTACTACTTAAGTCATGTTTTGAGGTATCTGTACTTTACTATTTATGTTTTTTGACAACTTTTACTCCACTACATTCCTAAAGAAAATAATGTACCTTTTACTCCATACATTTTCCCTGACACCCAAAAGTACTCATTACATTTTGAATGCTTAGCAGGACAGGAAAATGGTCCAATTCACACACTTATCAAGAGAACATCCCTGGTCATCCCTGCTGCCTCTGATCTGGCAGATTCACGGAACACAAATGCTTAGTTTGTAAATTATTGTCTGTGTTGTAGTGTGCTGCTGGCTATCCGTAAATCTACAAAACAGTAAAAAGTCTGGTTTTCTTAATATAAGGAATTTGAAATTATTTATACTTTTACTTTTGATACTTAAGTATATTTAAAACCAAACACTTTTAGACTTTTACTTAAGTAGTATTTTAATGCGTGTCATTCGCTTTTACTTGAGTCATTTTCTGTTAAGGTATCTTTACTTTTACTCAAATATGACAATTGGGTACTTTTTACACCACTGTGAAGAAGCCACTTGTTGAGGGCTTCTTAGTCATGAAAGGTTTGCATCCTAATAAGTGATATTCGTGACACCAATTAGAAAGAGAACAAACCACTCTACATCTACATCCAGACTGTAACTCAATAGTGCTACAGTCCCCCCTGTCAATGTCCACTGGATAAGGCTGTAATGTCGAATGTAGTGTACCCTAAAACATATTCGGTATTCTGATTTTCTTCATGGAAGAGAAGAGTTATGGTGAAAGAGTGACTTTAATTGAATTGACAACTGATACGCAACTGGCAGTTGGTGATGTGTCACAATACAATGTCCCTGACATACACAATCAGTACAGTAAGTGGAAAAACATGACAAGTATCTCATAAATTATCCCCACGAAAATGTGAACAGTTATCTCAGAGTTCGAGCTTTGCCTGAGAGGGACAGAATCCAGAAGAGAGTTATCATGCAGTTGGCATCTGTCTATGTAGTTCAGCCTGAGCGAAACAATGTAATAGCTGTATCGTAGATAATCATCGAGGGTGATAGAGAGGAGAGAGAGAGAGAGGGATAGAGGATGGGAGAGATTAAGACACTGAGGATGAGAGTATGGAGAGTGCATTCCCCACAAATGTTTGCTCCCATCTTGCCTGATGATCGTTCATTGATCTCATGCCCAATTAGAACTCTTCAATACCATTATTATCACATTATCATTACCAAGAACATTGGTTACTTTCAGTTGAGTGAACCTTTCTATTAGGAAAAATCTATGCCTCTTGTCTCCATGGTTACACTTCATGAATCTAATGATTATAAGCACCCTTTATTACACAGTTTACATGCTAATAGTTTTCTGCTCTCGGTGGTGATAAAATATTAATGGTTGAATGATGTTTCTCCTCCTTTCAACAGCGGTTACTGTGAAATGATAATCATTATTTACATTGACCAAAAATATAAATGCAACATGATCAATTTCAAAGATTTTACTGAGCTACAGGTAACATAAGGAAATCGGTCAATTGAAATCAATTCATTGGGCCATAATCCATGGATTTCACATGACCGGTCATAGATACCTTAAAAAAAAAGTAGGGGCGTGGATCAGAATCAGTCAGTCAGTATCTGATGTGACCACCATTTGCCTCATGCAGCGCAACACATCTGCTTTGCATAGAGTAGATCAGGCTGTTGATTGTGGCCTTTGGAATGTTGTCCCACTCCTCTGCAATGCCTGTGCGAAGTTGCTGGATATTGGTGGGAACTGGGACAGGCTGTCGTACACGTCGATACAGAGCATCCCAGACATGCTCAATGGGTGACATGTTTGGTGAGTATGCAGTCTAAGGAAGAACTGGGAAATGCTCAGCTTTCAGCAATTGTGTCAGATCCTTATACATGGGGCCATGCATTATCCTGCTAAAACATGAAGTGATGGCGGCAGATGAATGGCACGACAATGGGCCTCAGGATCTTGTTACAGTATCTCTGTGAATTTAAATTGCCATCAATAAAATGCAATTGTGTTCGTTTTCCGTAGCCTATTCCTGCCCATACCATAACTTGTCACTCTGTTCCAGTGGTGATTTTAACATGTACATCTTGATGGGACAAACTAAAAAAAATGCATGCCAGCAAAGCCACTACACAACACAACACTAAACAATACATCAATTGCACTATAACGGTGACAAACGGAGCCCACAAACTGTTAGGGTCTGTTAGAGTCCCAAAACCTTACCACTGGGTATCAGCGGAGCCTTCTGACTCTCCTGACAGTGGATCAAAGGACCCATTAGCTAGGAACATTTTTGGAGATAGCCAGACCCCCTCTCGCGCAAAGAGGAGGGGAAGGAAGTGGGGCTGTGCCGGTCTTGACACCTTAACACTGGGTCGTAAATTTAGAGAGAATTTTCTCTTCTTTGCCCTGCAGTACTGGAAGACTGGAACTCCTTTGTTACAGAGAGACTTTTGCTGCCAAAACCTTTTCTCAAAGAGAATGAACTTTGGAACAATATTCGTAAAATACGAATGTTAAGAATGGTCAGGGGGGATCTAAAGAATAATCCTGTCACATTGTTTATTGTTTTGTGATGTCATTAAGAATGGTATAACAAAGTAATGGTAACTCTGAAAGTGTATGCATCCTATGTATCAAGTTTACATCTAAATGTTGTATAAAATATAATATAATATATAATATAATATTAAATATGAAAATACTTTTGTGAAGATAGCAATGTGATTTTAGCCTTCAAAACGAGATAATTGCTTTTCATATAAACTTGCACCCAGTCAGTGACCACGCCCAAGTGAACACAGACATTGTGTCGGCATGATGGAACGGCCCCTTTTGGCCAGAGTACTTAAAAGGACTCGCTAACTAAATTTACATGAGACCAGCCTGACGTAAAGCTTGAGTCACCTCTTCACTGTTGATGTTGAGACTGGTGTACACCAAAACAACTTCAAACTCAGAACTGGGAAATCTGACATCAGTGAGTTCAAGACAACTGGGAACTCAGGAAAAAAAACTTGCTCTGACTGCGTGAGCAAGAGGACAAGTACATTAGACACTAATGTACTTGTTCTCTTTGTCACGCAAGTCGGAGCTCAAACTAGACGCTCTAATGTACTTGTCCTCTTGCTCAGTTTTTCCAGTTCTGTGTTTGCAGTTGTTTTGAGCCCAGCAGAAGTCATACTGGATTGACAGCATGAACAATGTTGAATGTTTATCCTTTTAAGCTTGGAAAAGAAGCCATTAAACCCAGACTTGGGACCACACACCCACTCCACTGAATATCAGGCTAGTGATTCCTTTGCAATGCTTGCAGATAGCCAATGATTCCTTCCAAACCACTCATTTTTGAATTTGCTATTCCCAACTTGTTGTGTAATGTTCATGGCCAATGGCCAATGAGCAGAAATACATTTTATCTATAATTTCTCATTATTTCTCTTCATATGACATGGATGGAAAATGATTTGCCAGTAGATTGTCAACTTGACTCACGATGATGACTGCTAGCTTGCTAGAGCTAGCTAAACATTTTAAAGTATGATGTTGACATGATCAGTCCCATCAAAGCTGCTGTAGATATAATGTGATTTGCCGTCATTTTATCTGTGGCCAATGTACTTGATCCTTCTTGGATGGGCTCTTCTAAAGTACAGTTGAAGTCGAAAGTTTACATACATCTTAGTCAAATACATATAAACTCAGTTTTTCACTCAGTTCTTTAATTCCTGACATTTAATCCTAGTAAAAAATTCCCTGTTTTAGGTCAGTTAGGATCAACACTTTATTTTAAGAATGTGAAATGTCAGAATAATAGTAGAGAGAATTATTTTTTTCAGCTTTTATTTATTTCATCACATTCCCAGTGGGTCAGAAGTTTACATACACTCAATTAGTATTTGGTAGCATTGCCTTTAAATTGTTTAACTTGGGTCAAACTTTTCGGGTAATCTTCCACAAGCTTCCCACAATATGTTGGGTGAATTTTGTCCCATTCTTCCTGACAGAGCTGGTGTAACTGAGTCAGGTTGAAGGCCTCCTTGCTCACACACGCTTTTTCAGTTCTGCCCACAAATGTTCTATAGGATTGAGGTCAGTGCTTTGTGATGGCCACTCCAATACATTGACTTTGTGGTCCTTAAGCCATTTTGCCACAACTTTGGATGTATGCTTGGTGTCATTGTCCATTTGAAAGACCCATTTGCGACCAAGCTTTAACTTCCTGACTGATGTCTTGAGATGTTGCTTCAATATATCCACATAATTTTCCTGCCTCATGATGCCATCTATTTTGTGAAGTGCACCAGTCCCTCCTGCAGCAAAGCACCCCCACAACATGATACTGCCACCCCCGTTCTTCACTGTTGGGATGGTTATCTTCGGCTTGCAAGCCTCCCCCTTTTTCCTCCAAACATAACGATGGTCATTATGGCTAAACAGTTCTATTTTTGTTTCATCAGACCAGAGGACATTTCTCCAAAAAGTTTGATCTTTGTCCCCATGTGCAGTTGCAAACCATAGTCTGGCTTTTTTAAGGCGGTTGTGGAGCAGTGACTTCTTCCATGTTGAGCGGCCTTTCAGGTTATGTCGATATAGGACTCGTTTTGCTGTGGATATAGATACTTTTGTACCTGTTTCCTCCAGCATCTTCACAAGGTCCTTGTTGCTGTTGGTGCTGTTGTTCTGGGATTGATTTGCACTTTTCACACCAAAGTACGTTCATCTCTAGGAGACAGAGCGCATCTCCTCCTGAGTGATATGACGGCTACGTGGTCCCATGGTGTTTATACTTGTGTAATATTGTTTGTACAGATGAACGTGGTACCTTCAGGTGCTTGGAAATTGCTCCCAAGGATGAACCAGACTTGTGGAGGTCTACAAATTGGTCTTGGTCTTGACTGATTTTCTTTTGATTTTCCAATGATGTCAAGCAAAGAAGCACTGAGTTTGATGGTAGACCTTGAAATACATCTACAGGTACACCTCCAATTGACTCAAATTATGTCAATTAGCCTATCAGAAGCTTCTTAAGCCATGACGTAATTTTCTGGAATTTTCCAAGCTGTTTAAAGGCACAGTCATTTTAGTGTATGTAAACTTCTGACCCATTGGAATTGTGATACAGTGAATTATAAGTGAAATAATCTGTCTGTAAACAATTGTTGGAAAAATTACTTCTGTCATGCACAAAGTAGATGTCCTCACTGACTTGCCAAAACTATAGTTTGTTAAGAAGACATTTGTGGAGTGGTTGAAAAACTAGTTTTAATGACTCCAACCTAAGAGTTTGTAAACTTCCGACTTCAACTGTAACTCTATGACAGCACCCAAGAGGTTTGAATTTTTGAGCTCTAGCCTTAGATTTTGCGGTGACGTAGTGTCCCCATGAGTTACAGAACACTGAGCCTATCACGACGCAACTAGAGAACATTACCAACCCTTACTCTCCGTATTTTCCGCTGGCTGCCCCACCACCTCAGAAAGCACCGAGCTAGGATGAAACACCTTTATTTTAGAGCTGCCTTACTCAAGAAAGCAAAACAGAGACCAAGTTTGTATGCAGCTTTATTAACCCAATGATTATAATTTTTTGTACATTGTTTGCACACTGACATGTGACACATATTAATGCCAAAATAACATGCTAAACTATTTTGGTGGGGCTCAAACAATGCTGCCCTGAATGACGGGTCGCCACTGCTCTCTTCACAATGTTGACATCAGCAAACCGCTTGCCCACACAACGACATTCCATCTGCCCGGTACAGTTGAAACCGGGAATCATCTCCAGCTGGATGTGGAGGTCCTGGGCTGGCGTGGATAAATGTGGTCTGCGGTTGTGAGGCCGGTTGGACATACTGCCAAATTCTCTAAAACTACATTGAAGGCAGCTTATGGCAGCTTTTTTTTTTGCATCATGCAAAATGCTTCATACTGACACTGTATTTTGAAAGTTCTATGTCTTGAAAACCTGATTGCTAATATACATTTTGGGACTGTATAAACAGCAGACTAATGAAACAAATACCAAAAGATCGTTTTTGAGTCATTCACTTTTGATCAGAAGAAGAATTTATTTGATTCACATGTATTATTTCTGTTGACAGATGTGGCATACAACGATTGGTGTTTTGCATAATTAATCTATTTTCAGACTTTTACAGTAAATATTCTGAAGGATAGTAAAGATACGGGAAAACTCCTGGAATATTTGATTTTATTTGCATCCCCATTAGCTGACGCATTGACGACAGCTAGTTTTCCACACAATGAAAATGACATTGCAGACAAAATACATAACAATTTACATTTATATTTGTTAGGCTTTAAAGATGTTATAAATCCATAGATACCACATATTCACTTTCTTGCTTCTAACCTTTTATTCCAGTCAACTTTCAGTCTCACACGACAGAAACGTCATCATTAGCTCTCACAAAACACTTCAAAACTGTATTTAAACAACATGCAGCGCGGTTTTCACAGTCTAAACTGTGGATGCCACTTCAACTATACATTTTTTTAAACTAATTTAAAGGGATATTTCGGGATTTGGGGAATTAAGAACAAACTCATGGATACCATTTTTATGTCTCTGCATGCAGTTTGACAGAAGTTGAAAGAGGAATATTGATAGAGTAGCGCAATTGGTAGAAGTCTCCAGGAACTATTAGCTAGATAGTCTCAAAAGCAGGGAAATAGACCTTCTAACTATGCCACATGGTTGGTCATTTATAGTCTTACAAAGCTATACATAGTCATCTCTATTTTATGAATGTGTTAATTTTACTGATAATCGTAAGAAACAAGATTCTATCCACCCTCATAGTCTGTCCCATTGCCACATAGAGATGTATATGGATCGCAACGTTGTATCTGTCTCAATGGTCCTGCCCGTGCGCTCAGAGAAGCCATAATGGGACAGATACAGCGTTGCAATCATTATACATCTCTATGCGATAACGGGACAGAATATGTGGAAGTGGATAGAATCAAATTTTTAGTAGTTAGGTCTATTTCTCTGCTTTTGAAAGGAGCTGGCTAGTAGTTCCTGGAGACTTCCAGCAATTACGCTGAGCTAATGATATGCTACCTTAAACGTCCTTCAAACTGCACGCAGAGATATAAAAATAGTATCCATGAGTCTGTCGGACTCTGGGTAAGTAGTTTTTTTTCTTCTCCAAATTCCAAAGTATCCCTTTAAGTTGTCAAAGTTTGACATGCAAGGCAGTATAGCAAGCTAATGGTGCTTTTCATCAAAAGGTGATGGTGCTTTTCATCAAAAGGTGATCTCAGCTCAAGCTTTATCACAGTGCCCTCTGTCACTGTCTCTAATTAGCCAGGTTTCACTTTCACTTTAGTGAAAAAATAAAATCCAATCCACAGCTATCATTCAGCAGCCTAAAGTCTAAAGCCATTAGTGCTGAATGGTGAGGAGAGAAAATGAGGGTGTGATGGGGTTCAAATGAACAGGCCATTACACACACGCACACACACACAGGAGATGAAGGGGTTCAAATGAACAGGCCATTACTTTGATAGGGACCGAGTGTTCACTGTAATTAAGGCAATGGGGGGGGGCTCCTGCTGTTGAGGGGGGTGGGACTCCTGCTGCTGAGGGGGGGTGGGGCACCTGCTGTTGAGAGAGAGAGACACACACAGAGAGAGGAGAAGCAGTCCGGTAATGATGTTCCTTCCCTCTGGTCTCAGGGTGCTGGATGATCTAATGGGGCTTTCAGCCAGAGTTTCAGCCCTGATTCATCCCAAATGCAGGTACACTAATGACTGCAATTAAAGAATGATGAAAGGGAGCGTAGGAAGTGGCTCCTGCGTACTGCTTGTATGAAAAAATAACAGTGAGTGGCTATTAACAGTCTAGACTGGGTTGAAGACTTGAAGCAGTACTGTTTGTACTCTTGCTCTATCCTGTCTACTGCTAGGTTTTCCCCCTCATCACCCCATGTACTGTCGCTAGTGAAAGTCTACACACCCCTTGCACAGTCTTCACATTTTGCTGACTTAAAATTACATTTAAAAAAGGAATGCATTTGATTTATTTTCCAGTCGAATTTGGAAAATTCTCTAAATATTTTCTATAATTAGTAAAATGTGGAGTTGGTTGTGTACATCAGTAGGAACAAAATATAATTTTAATACATTTTTTATGTAATTTTAAGGTATCAAAATGTTAAAACTGTGCAAGGGGTGTGTAGACTTTCACTAGGCACTGTATGTGTCATGACTTCCGCCGAAGTCGGTCCCTCTCCTTGTTCGGGCGGCGTTCGGCGGTCGACGTCACCGGTCTTCTAGCCATCGCCGATCCACTTTTCATTTTCCATTTGTTTTGTCTTGTCTTCCCACACACCTGGTTTCAATTCCATCATTACATGTTGTGTATTTAACCCTCTGTTCCCCCCATGTCCTTGTCCGGAATTGTTTATTGTAGTGCTTGTGCACGTTATGCTGGTGTGTAACGGGTTTTGTTTACCCATTGATTTATTGTTCTGTTTACGGTGGTTTTGTTTATTAAACTGCGCCGTTGTAAATCAGGTTTTGCTCTCCTGCGCCTGACTTCTCTGCCGCCAGTATGCACCCCCCACAGTATGTCACTTTTGAGTGATGAGTGGGGTTATGAAGGGATAAATTCTCTCCTGGTACATGACATGACATGTCCAAAGGGAGAAGACAGATTGCAGTAGAAATCAGTTCCTGAGACAAAGTGTCCATACAGTGAAGTGACACTGTATTGTATGAAACTGGCACTGGCACTGCTGTGTTGTATAAAACATGGGGAATAGACACCAGTGACTGGTACCATTGATTACTACAGCACAAGAAATTGCGGTGTAAATATTGGGGAAAACAAACATTTTTTACATTTAAAATGCTGTTCCTGCAATTCTACACAGTTTGACATAACTATATTGAGGTGTATTTTGAAAACACAGTATAAGTGGAAAGATAAGTGGAAGGCCCCCCAATCATCAGAAATATAAACATTTTGCCATGGGACAGAGAAAAAAATGAAAAATGTGCAGTTTTATAATGCTTTCTACACATTTTGTAATGAGTCATATAAAAAAAAATATATATATATAGTTTTACAGCTAATTCCTTCAATTATACAAATTTTACCATGGGGCACTGAGAAAAATGTGTTGCTTTATATCTTATCTCATGCTATTCTTCACATTTTGCCATGAGGATGAGAGAAATTGTAACTGTAATATCTCACTTTTAAAACTTAATACCCATATATTACCCAAATAATGTTGTTGACTCATCCTATAATCATATTTGTGGACAAAGCATACATTGGAGAAAACCTCAAACTTCTATCTCAAACAGTTTAAAAAATGCTTGATATTTCCTCATAGAGGAGGATGAGCTGGCCAATCAGCTGTCTACTTTTTTTATCACCGGTATACGCCAACACCATTCTGTTGTTGGGGTACGCCCATACCCTTCTAACACATAAAAGCTGCTTTTTAACATACTTAATTAAAAACATTTGTCAGGAAAACTATTTCACTCATATTGTAATTAATTATAGGTCGTACTGTATATCATAGAAATCTGGAAACACTGGACAGTTACTTTAAAGGTCGAATATGGGCTTTAAACTATATAACTGATCAATGAACCATCATACTAGGTCATTTAATGCTTAAAACCCCCCAAAAAGTGGTCCTGTGAAGCTAAGTTGGTAGAGCACGTTGCTTACAATGCCAGGGTTGTGTGTTTGATTCCTGCTGGGGAGCAGTGTGAGAAAATGGATGCATTCACTACCAATGTTACCTAAAAAAAAAATTGCCACTGAGCACATTTTAGGTCTGCTGAGCGCAAAGTTGAATGTTGTGAAATTTCTGTGCAACTTCCAACATGCGTTTACTGTGAACAGGCTGTACCCGCTTAAATTTACAGTTTTAACAGTGGCCAAGTGGGTAACTGTGGCTATTTGATCAAAATGTATGCTTACCAGAGTGGCCTACCATCAGCAACAATGGAGAAAATGGATCCCATAACATTTTAACATGGTAATAGCTGTTCTATAATTCAACACAGTAGCAGCCAATGTAGGCCTACATTATATGAGTCTTTTGAAAAAAACATGCAGGGCTTGACATTAACCTGTTGTCCTTCAAACAAGGAGGTGACTGAAAATGCTGTTGTGTTGTTTGATGCAATTTCCATACCAGTATTACAGAGAATCAGACAAATTATGCTACCTTTTGCCTATTGGCTATTTAGCTTATTCAAGCCTGTCTAAAAATACAACAATTCCCCTTTAAGACAAAAAAAGCTCCTGATTTCTTTTCAAACATGTCTAGAAAGGTATACGTTTTGAGCTCTTGTAGGAAGCAATCACTCTTATTATTGACTATAACTGGGCTAATAGCTCACTAACTAGTAAAGGATATGAACTAAATGTGCACACGTGGCTACATGCAGCTCTTGCTCTGATCTCAAAACAAGGGAATCTACTCACGACCGCTCATGCTATAAACCAGGGGTGGGCAATTCCAGTCCTTGAGGTCCTGATTGGTGTCACAGTTTTGCCCCAGCCACAGCTAACACACCTGCGATCATCAGTCAATAATCACCTAGTGATGGCAGGTGAGTGCCGCTCGTCGTAAAGTTCCTATTGAGGCATGCCAGGCCTTTTGGATGTTAACCCCGGTGTCCTGGCTAAATTCCCAATCTGGCCCTCAACCATCACGGTCACCTAATAATCCCCAGTTTACAATTGGCTCATTCATCCCCCTCCTCTCCCCTGTAACTATTCCCCAGGTCGTTGCTGCAAATGAGAATGTGTTCTCAGTCAACTTACCTGGTAAAATAACGGATAAATAAAATAAATAAATAAATATATGTGACCCGATTCAGGAAACTAGGCGTATGTCGCAAGTCATGACTTCACAGTTGAGCCGTTTGAAAGTAAAAATATTTTTTATCCAAATGTGTTTTTTGGTGGAAATGCCTTCTCGAACATGTGAACTTTCATTGCATACTACAGTACTAAACTATATTCAGTTGCCCAGGGATATCCTCCTTGCTACCAAGGGTTGGCAGCACTACAATATGTGTATGATAAAGCATCAAGCATTACCAATGGAATATCCAATAACCATCCACACACACCATAAGATTGTGGAGTTGATAGAACAGGGAAAATGTGTTCTAAGTAATGCTAGAACCTTGGAATATATGACCCCGTTGACTGACCCAGACGTTTCTATTAAGCGATGTGCTACAGTAAACCCAGCTGAAAGAGTTCATCTGGACTTTGAAGCGCAAGCACATAATTGTGTAGCAGAATCCCTGATGTTTACCAAACTCAGGCCAGACCTAGAGTCTACCCCATTACTAAACATAGTTGGTTCTTACTTGAAAGAATATTTTGTAGATGGATCCTGTTATAAGGAACATACAGGAAATCACACGGGATATGTTGTTGTGCAAAAACAGGGAAGACAATTTACTGAAGTAAAAATAGAATACTGTCCACAACCATACTCAGCCTAGTTCGCTGAATTAAATGCACGTATTGCCGCATGCACACTAGGTAGAGGAAAAATGGTAAATATATATATACTGACTCAGCATAAGCACATGGAGTGTGTCACCTATTTGGAGCAGTTTGGAAACAGTGAGGATTCAAGAAAAGTGATGGAACACCCATACAACACCACAAGCAGATTGTTAAATTAATGACAGCATTGATGTACCCCACAAAACTGGCAATCGTAAAGTGTAAAGCACAATAAAAGTGTAACGATTTTGTTATTAGAAGTAATAATGTGGCAGATGAAGCGACTAAAAAGGTATCAAAATGCACCATCCCAATATTAACGGCACCAATGGTTATCATTGAATCTGCACCACAACCAGAAGACATTAGAATGCAGGAATGAGCAGGGACTTATGAACAATCAATGTGGCACCAGAGAGAGGCAACCAAAGATATGTAGGGACTATGGAGATCCCATGATGGGACCATAGTGGCACTTACTATGTTACTTAATCTACTAATTACTGATGTGCATGGTTTTGACCATTGCGCAAGTGGGAATATTTTTTTAAAGCAAGGCTACTGGTCACCATACCTACAAAATGTGAGGTATGTGCGCAAAACAACGATCGAAAGGTAAGGGAAGACCCCCATGAAATTGGCAAAAATGAATGGCAAATTATTGCCATTGGGCGAACCATATACACAATCGCAAATACCACTCAAATGGATGACAGTTCATCCAAACCATATGGCAAGTGGAATATGGCAAATGCCAAGTGTCATACCCCAAAAATCCCAAAGATGGCGAGCACGCTCCACTGTAGATTTTCATATGGCAAATGGTCACAAAGTCAAGACCCAAGGGTGACATTTTGAAAATACTAAAAAATAGACATTTTAAAACCTCTAAAAAAGTGCTTTTGGACCGTTTTTCTGTTTTTTTGTTGTTGTTGTTTTTTGTCAATTATACGTATGTAATAACCGTATGAACATATATTTGTGTTATTTTATTGAGTTTGTCCATAAGGCCTATGTTTTGTCCATTTGCAATATATGATCATAGGAAGTCGGCTTCCGAACCCAAAAGTCAGTGGCCAAATGGCATAAGAAATGTCCAAATGCCATATATACGAAAGTACCAAATCAGGATGTTATGTCCATTTGCCATATATGATCATAGGAATTCGGCTTCCAAACCCAAAAGTCAGTGAACTATGTCCAAATGGCATAAGAAATGTACAAAGGGCATGTATACTGACCAAATGATATATATCACTATGTTAACCTGTTGGGGATGAGGGCGCTGTTGTGGCTATTTATGCTAATCGTGTAATTTTTTGAAACGGCTTCCCACAAAGTTCTTGATCGTACAATATGCATATTATTATTATTATTGGATAGAAAACAGTCTATAGTTTCTATAGGAGTTGAAATTTTGTCTCTAAGTGGAACAGAGCCCATTCTACAGCAATTTCCCTGACATGGAGTCAGATTCCAGAAATTTTGGCCACTGGTCTGGAGTCAGTTAAAAGGCCACTGTTATTGCTATGACTATACGGACACTGCTTACGTCTTCCCCTGGATGTCTTTACGTGATGACGATTTGAATCGTGTCGATTGCGCGTTCACAGGCACTATAAATTAAAAAACCCTGAGGCTAATCATTCTTTTGGAGCTGCGTCATGCGCATAGAGGGCACCGACCCGCACCTGTTCCAAGCATTAGTGGAGGGAGTAATATTACTCGGGTCATGTTTCTACTCGTTATGGGAGTTAAAAACATCATAAGGTAGTTAATTTAAAGCGTTTTATAGCAATTTATATCCGTTTAGTGCGATTTTGGGACATTTATTTCTGAAAAGCTGTGAATTGCTGGGCACGCTTCCAGTTCATCCCGAACGCAGTTGGCATTTCCACATGGCAAGAGGACAGCTTTCCACCAAAAGACGATTGGACCCAAGAAAGGATCCTTTGCCCAAGATACCGATGGAAGAACAGCTCAAAGTAGGACATTTTTATTATGATAAATCGTGTTTCTGTCGAAACATTTTAGTGGCTTAGGACGCCATGTTTTTTGACGTAGCTTCGCTTGGCGCAAACTGTATTGAAAAGTAAGGATAAATTAAAAAATGTAATAACGCAATTGTATTAAGAATTAAATTGTCTATCAATCCCTGTCCACCCTATATTTTTTAGTCACGTTTATGAGTATTTATGTATAAGAGTAGATCACTGTCTAAGTGGCGCAAGGACTTTTTCTTTACCAGCTTGTCTACATTTCACATTGTCTAACCATGATTTTGGTGGCTAAATATAAACATTTTCGATCAAACTCTATATGGATTGTGTAATATGATGTTACAGGAGTGTCATCTGAAGAATTCTGAGAAGGTTAGTGAAAAAATTAATATATTTTGGCGATGTTTACTTTTATCGCTCACTTTGGCTAGAATCAATGCTGGGCTGCTATGTGCTATGTGCTATGCTAATATAACGATTTATTGTGTTTTCGCTGTAAGACACTTAGAAAATCTGAAATATTGTCTGTATTCACAGGATCTGTGTCTTTCGATTCGTGTATGCTGTGTATTTTTACGAAATGTTTGATGATTAGTAAGTAGGTAAACACGTTGCTCTAAGTAGTTTTTCTATTCCATTTGTGACGGTGGGTGCAGTTGTAACCTATGCCATCTACCTGAAATATGCACTTTTTTCTAACAAAACCTATCCCATACCATAAATATGTTATCAGACTGTCATCTGATTAGTTTTTTTCTTGGTTAGGGGCTATAAATATCTTAGTTTAGCCGAATTGGTGATAGCTACTGGTGTTGGTGGACAAATAAAAGATGGTGGATTATGCTAATGTGTTTTTAGGTGCTAATGTGTACATCTTTACATATTGTGTCTTCCCTGTAAAACATTTAAAAAATCGGACATGTTGACTGGATTCACAAGATCTGTGTCTTTCATTAGCTGTATTGGACTTTAATGTGTGAAAGTTAAATATTTAAAAAAAATATTTTTTTTGAATTTCGCGGCACTGGTTTTTCAGTGGGGGTGGGGGGGGAGTGCCGCTAGCGCCACTCTCATCCTAGACAGGTTAAGCCCTGAATCAACTTAGAAGGTCTATTTGTCATGGTTGATCATAGGAAGTCATACGAAGTAAACATTTGGTGCAATGAGAGAGGAGTGGGACTCCGAAATGTCCAAAATGACCCTATTGGATGGGCCCGGGTGGGGGGTACACCCTACCCGGCCATGGACCCTTGCACTCCCCTAGTCATTAAGAACCATTTAAAAAAATTGCTCAGCTGTCCATTTGCAATGTCTTACAATGGGCATTTACCATCACGAATTGGACATGCTCTAATATACTGCAGAAATGCCCAATTGACTGGCCAGTTGAACTCGGATGGTTGATCAGTGATAGTTGTTCCTCTCCATCGCTCATTGGTGTTGATTTCAGCCTGTTCATCTGGTGATGGTAAATCCCTCATTAAAAACATTGGAAATGTACTGTCCATTTGCAATATCTTACAATGGGAATTTACCGTCACAAATTTGACATGCTCTAATATACTGCAAAGATGCACAATTGACTGGCCCGTTGAACTCGGGATGGCCGGGCAGTAATAGTGGTTCCTCTCCATCGCTCGTTGGTGTTGATTTCAGCATGTCCATTTGGTCATGGTAAATCCCTCAATAAAAACATTGGACATTTACTGTCCATTTGCAATGTCTTACAATGGGTATTTACCATCAAGAATTTGACATGCTCTAATATACTGCAGAAATGCTCAAATGACTGGCCCGTTGAACTCGGGATGGCCGGGCAGTGATAGTGGTTTCTCTCTATCGCTCGTTGGTGTTGATTTCAGCCTGTCAATTTGGTGATGGTTCATCACTGTTTAAACTTATTGGAAATGGACAAAGTCAGCCATCAAGTCAGCGTCCATCAATCAATAAGATATCATTCTGACACCAAACTGATACATACGGACACCAAAACCACTTTGTCCAACATGTTTAGATGCCAACTATCACATATTTCAGACCAGGCCCAAAATTCACAGCGCCTTCTGTTTAAACATAATAAATTATAATAAAAACCATAATAAAAACTTAAAACACGTAGTTACATTCTATCTGTGGGTCCAGTTCTGACATTATGTGTAGGCTTAGCTGAGGCGACCACAAATCCCGAGTTTTGGCTCGATAAGTAATTCAGAGCCTGAGCAGCGACCTTAATTAGTGCTGCACTTTTCCAGGCGTTGCTACGGGGTCTCTGAATGAGCTATCGGACAGAAACGTTGGGGTCTGTCTCTATGGGCCGAGGCGGCTTCAATGCACCTAGTCTTGTGATTCTGGGACTTTTCTAAATGTCGTAATTTTCGTGATGTTCAAAATGAATTGAATTCATTGCAAATGGACGAGGCTGTTTTTCGGCCTGCAAACCTTCTAGAGCCACATAACTCACCATGCAATATCGACTTAAGCTCTAGAACATGTACACTTGAAGTCGGAAGTTTACATACACTTAGGTTGGAGTCATTAAAACTCATTTTTCAACCACTCCACAAATTTCTTGTTAATTATCTAAATATAGTTTTGGCAAGTTGGTTAGGACATCTACTTTGTGCATGACACAATACATTTTTCCAACAATTGTTTACAGACAGATTATTTCACTTATAATTCACTGTATCACAATTCCAGTTGGTCAGAAGTTTACATACATTAAGTTGACTGTGCCTTTAAACAGCTTGGAAAATTCCCGAAAAATATTTAATGGCTTTAGAAGCTTCTGGTAGGCTAATTGACGTCATTTGAATAATTGGACGTGTACCAATGGAATTATTTCAAGGCCTACCTTCAAACACAGTGCCTCTTTGCTTGACATCATTGGAAAATCTAAAGAAATCAGCCAAGACCTCAGAAAAACAATTGTAGACCTCCACAAGTCTGGTTCATACTTGGGAGCAATTTCCAAACGCCTAAAGGTTTTTTTATTTTTTTTATTTCACCTTTATTTAACCAGGTAGGCTAGTTGAGAACAAGTTGTGGCAAAATGGCTTAAGGACAACAAAGTCAAGATATTGGAGTGGCCATCATAAAGCCCTGACCTCAATCCTATAGAAGATTTGTGGGCAGAACTGAGAAAAGCGTGTGCGGGCAAGGAGGCCTACAAACCTGACTCAGTTACACCAGCTCTGTCAGGAGGAAAGGGCCAAAATTCACCCAACTTATTGGGGGAAGCTTGTGGAAGGCTACCTGAAAAGTTTGACCCAAGATTAACAATTTAAGGCAATGCTACCAAATACTAATTGAGTGTATGTAAACTTCTGACCCACTGGAAATGTGATGAAAGAAATAAAAGTTGAAATAAATCATTATCTCTACTATTATTCTGACATTTCACATTCTTAATATAAAGTGGTGATCCTAACTGACCTAAGACAGGGAATTTTTACGAGGATTAAATGTCAGGAATTGTGAAAAACTGAGTTTAAATAAGGTGTATGTAAACTTCCAACTTCAACTGTATGTCCGTTGTTTCATTAAATGTTCACTCCCTGTACTGTACTTGCTTCTCATCTCCAGCATCTGTCCGTTACAGAATGCTGACACCACTATTTGAAGCATCAGGGAGTTCGTGTTTTTTGTTTTTGGTGTTGACGTCGGGTCCGGGTGCCATTGCCGATGGAACCGGGGGTGCCTCAGTTGGCTCGTCGGTCTTCCATGCGTTAGCTGGCTCGAGGTTTTCCTTGCCTCGGTTGGCTCGGCAGGCTCCCATCCCATGTCATGCTTCAGCCGGCTCGTCGGGCTCCCACGCCTCAGCGGGATCGTCAGGCTTTCATTGTCGTAATGTAATTTTGTTCCCCCTGTCCAGACGCTGTTCCTGTTTTGTTATATGTCAGTTGTTTCATTAAATTTTCCCTCACTGTACTTGCTTCTCGTCTCCAGCGTCTGTCCTTACAGATACGTTACGTTTCGTATGTATATATTACTTTGTGGATGTCCATCACCCATTTCATATGATATGTTACGAATTACAATTCATATTATATGTTATGAATTTGCAAAATGTATGATATGTTATGAAATTATAGCTAGGTACCTAGGTGGCTAATGCTATTTAGCTGGCTAACGTTAGCTAGGCTAGGGATTAGGGTTAGTAGTTAGAGTTAAGGTTAAGGTTAAGTTTAGGAGTTCGGTTAAAGGGATATGATTAGGGGAAGGGTTAGCTGAAAGGGATAAATCTTCTTTGGGATCGGTGTCCCGTCCACGGGACGGTTAAGCTAACGTAGGCTTTTGTGATTAAGATCAGCACAGAAGGACAGCATAAGATGGGGAAGTTTAGAGGCACACGTGAGACCACATGGCACATGGCACCTCTCAAGGATTTAAAACATTCATATGGTTGTTTATAATCTATTCGATATTTATATGGGGTCTCTAACTTCTGTGCTTCCACCCGTACATCTAATTCTTGACACAATTTTCCCCAGCCTGTTTGGTTGTAGAATCTTTTATAGTGTGAATTTCCCAAATTTGGCAAACATTCAGCTGGACAATTTGAGAAGATCAGAAAGGCCTTCTGATCTTCTCAAATAGCAAAACTTTTGATTAAAGTCAGCACAGTCCCTATAATCATATGTATTAGGTACCACCACTAATTCTTTCAGTGGAGATGGCACACACAATAAGCAATTTGTCTGTCTTAATTTAGATGCTGTATATTGAGCCCATTCATACCAGTCATTTTCTTCAGCTTCCCTCCATAGTTGTTCTTTTACCAGATCACTGTTAGGGGTACCATGAGAGGGCAGAGAAGTCAGTTGTGGGGAAATCCCATCCATTTCCTGTTGTTTCTCCTTCTCCTGCATCATTGCCTGCCTTTGGGGTATATGCCAGAGTAGATATCCCATCAATAACAGTGCACATGTCACTCTCCCCCCTCCTATGATTCTCTGGGTGTTCAGGAAGGAGTGCCTGTTGACTCTCAGTAATTGCATTTTGGTCCTCTTCTCCCTCTGCTTCTTCCTGGCTCCTGTCTGATGTCTCAATATCCTCAGCTTCCTCATGGCTCGCTGGTGCAGTGGTTTAGATGGTACCACGTAGTGTTTCCTTCCTTCCTTCTTTTACCATTTACCTTCTTCATCATATCCACATAGTCTGTTACTAAATGTCGAAATGGCACTCCTGGGACTGGTATATGACCTATGGGTGTGGTTATTCCCTACATAAGGGACGCCGATGGCATTACCCATATGGTTGATGAGGATCTCCATATTGCAAATGTACGGTCCCTTACTAGACATCCGCAAGTGTTATTAAAATAGGCCAATGGCCTTTGGTCATGCCCCAGCGCCATATTTTCTGGGAAGTCATCAAATAAAGTCTCTTGGACATTTAATTTCTGTTTTATAAAATCTTTAGTAAATTTTCCGCTGTTCTGGAAAATTCCACCAGTTGGCGATGGCTGCTTATTGTAAATGGACAAAACATCACCAAACGGACATGACCGTTTCTCCTAAATGGAAAAGACTTCGCAGACGAAACTCCGTGGACACAGGTTTGGCCAAATAGGCTTTTAGCCAACCCAGAAACAAGATGGCGTCGAGGCCGCGACGCTTTTTGAGTTAAGGCCTATTTTCTTGGATTAAAGGTGAAAACGGTAATACAGCGCTAATTTGATCACTTCGCGTCAAAGTACATAAAGCTACGGTGTAAGGAAAAAAAGAACCAGCCATTTATCTATCGTACTTTAACTTCTCTAGGCTAACCTGGCTAACATCCGATGAAATAACATAGCGCAAAGATTCTAAATACACCATTCGTAGTATTAAACGTTCTTGTAAGTACATGTATCTAACATCATTTAAAAGCTTATCTTCTTCTTAATCCAACCGTGGTGTCAGATTTCAAAAATGCTTTTCGGTGAAAGCATACCTTACAATAATCTGACGACAGCGCGCCGCACACACAAGTATAACTAGCATTTTTCAACCAAGCAGTAGCGTCACAAAAGTCAGAAATAGCAATAAAATAATCAATTACCTTTGAAGATCTTCTTCTTTTGGCAATACAAAAGGTCCAATCTTCACAATAAATGGTTGTTTTGTTCGATTAAATCCATTTTTATAGCATAACACGACACATTTTGTAAACGGCTTGTGTCATGAGTTCCGACTCCTTCAACTTTCGACAAAACAGTCGATGTAATTACTCACACTAAATGTACGTTTATCTAGTCATGGTTGGTTTCATTGCAATCCTCTGTTTGTTAGTAACACAACCATACCTGATGGTTATTTTTACGGGACGTATTGACCGAAAGGAACTGATTTGAACACACCAAACAATGACCTCATTGCGCGCCAATGATATGACCAGTGCTTCTTTGATTGACTGTATTTTGGCCCAATGACCACTGATCGTCTTGAAATCTAGCTTGGTAGAGAGCCAATGAGCTGAGGTAAACGGCAATATCTAATGGTTATATCCGGGAAGACCAGCTCTTGAACGAAAGTCGTGTGTTACGCAGCCATTCGCCATTGAAATTTCTACCTGAAGGAGCCACTTTGTTTGCGCGTAGCAGTATTGAGTCGAGATCATTTTCCGTTATTTTATTGAAAGAATTATGGCAAGTAAATCTGGAAAATCAAAGGCAAAGTCCAGCTATACAGATCTACATGCAATCTGATGTATCAGATTGTGTGTCAAGTTTGAACTCCCAATTTGAGGATATGTTTTTGAAGTCGAGAAGACGCACGCAATTCTCGATTGGTAAGTAACTCTCATGCCGTTGTTTGAAAATAATACCAAAATTATTTCGTTTCCCTACTCTATATATAATCTATGTGTCTGTATATATGAGATATTTTTTACATGTATTTTATCTAAACATGGAATAGAACCACAGATCACCAAAATGATTTTGTTTCACTACTCTATATATAATCTGTGTGTCTGTATATATGAGATATTTTTACATGTATTTTATCTAAACATGGAATAGAACCACAGATCACCAAAATGATTTTGTTTCACTACTCTATATATAATCTGTGTGTCTGTGTCTTTATTTCACAGTCCCTCCGATTCTGATTGGGGGCCCCCACTGCCAAGTTGCCCATCCCCCACAGGAGCTCGTTCATCTAGCCGGACCCCTGCTGTCTCCGGCTCCACACCTACCCCCGCCCTGCCAGGTGTGAAGTCTGTGACAAAGAAGCGGAGATGGGGAAGAGATACACCTGCAATCAGAGAGGAGGAGGGTCGTTGGCACTCTGTGCTGGAGGAGGATGTGGCGCCTCCACCTCCATTATTCAGACCAAAAAGGCCATCAGGACCTCAGCTGGATATGACATCCAAGTACAGCCCCATGCAACTTTTTCAGCTGTTTTTCACCTCATCTGTTGTTGATTCCCTGGTGTTGAACACTAATGAGTATGGTGCTAAGAAGCAGGCAGGCAAGAAAGAGGGATGGAAGCCCATTTCCATGTCAGATCTTTTTTGTTACCTGTCAATGGTCATTTACATGGGTCTTGTGAAGCTGAAAACCCTGAAAGACTACTGGAAAACTGCTCCCCTCTATCAACTGCCTTTCCCCTCCACTGTCATGTCATGCAAAAGGTTTCTGACAATCTCACGGGCGCTTCATATCAGTGACCCAGAAGTTGATGAGAACAACGAGAAGGCGAGAGGCACAGCAAGGTTTGATAAGCTTTGCAAAATAAGACCGCTCTACCCCAGCATCGTTGAGGCATGCAAAACTTATTTTCAGCCTGCCCAGAACCTGTCCATCGATGAGAGGATGGTAGCCTCAAAGGCCAGAATTGGCCTAAAACAATACATGCGTAACAAACCAACTAAGTGGGGTTACAAGCTGTTTGTTTTGGCTGATTCTGTGTGTGCATTACACGTGCAATGTTTTTGTCTATGAGGGGAAGAGCAGTTTTGCGACCGGTAAGGGACTCAGTTATGATTCCGTTATGCAGTTATTAGATTTTCAGCTGCTAGGGAAGGGCTACAAACTTTTTGTGGACAACACTCTACACAAGCCCTACCCTGTTTACAGACCTGGGGAAGCTGAAGGTGTGGGCTTGTGGCACCCTTCGGACCAACAGAGTGGGCTTTCCGAAGACAAAGGTGAACGACATGCCTAAGCGTGCTGAGCGAGGGACCATGAGATGGGTTCGCCAAGATGGCCTGCTGTTTGTGAAGTGGATGGATACCAGAGAGGTGGTCATGTGCTCCACTATCCACAAGTCCTTCAGTGGGGATCACGTCATCAGGCGTGTGAAGGGAGCTACTGGGGCATGGACCACCAAAAATGTCCCCATTCCTTTAGCTATCAAGGACTACAACAAGAGCACGGGAGGTATGGACCTGTCAGATGCACTGATTGGCTACTACAATGTGCGCCACAAGACAATGAAATGGTACAAGACATTTTTCTATCATTTCATTGACATTGCTGTGGTGAATTGCTTCATCCTCCAGAAGGAAATGGCTAAGAGCAGTGGACAGCCCCACATCTCACAGCTAGCCTTCCGAGAGCTGCTCATCCAGGAGCTTGCTTGCTACAGCAAGTCTACTGCAGCACCTTCTGTCCCCTCTACCTCTGTCCCCTCTACCTCTGCCCCCTCTACCTCTGCCCCCTCTACCTCTGCGCCGTCTGCTCCAACCAGTGCTGTTCACCTGCCCAGATTCATCTCTGCAGGCATGAATGTGCCTCAGGGCAAAAAGGGCACAGTGGGGAGGCGTCGATGTGTGCTTTGTCACAGGAAATGCCCCATCACCTGCACCACTTGTTCAGTAACCCTCTGCTTTACAGCAGAAAGAGACTGCTATTGTGCATGGCATCAGCAGAACAATATTATGTAGAGGACTGAGGGTCTTCACAATATTGTATATTATACATTGAATGTGTGTAAATAGTTACCCTTGTTACTTTAAATTTTTTCAAATTTTCATTTTTTTTGTATTTTCTTTTTGTTGGGGTGTGTGTTAGAATAGCATTTTGTATATAGTAATTTACTTCAAAATGTATCACTGTACCAATTTGGCCACTTGGGTACATTTGGGCAACTTGTGTGGGACACCTGGGTGACTACATGCTCAATGTCATGTAGCTCACTCGTTCCTGAAGATATATTTTTGAAACTTTTTTGAAATACTGTTTCCATCTTATGTTCTGCATCAAAATTATCCCCAGCATCATATCTGAATGTTTGCCTGTTCTTGTTCAGTTGAAAGATGATGCAACAACAATAAAAACAGAAAACGTATGTTTATTTCCTTGTATTTTCTTCTACCAGATCTATGGTGTTATATTCTCCTACATTCAATTCACATTTCCACAAATTTCAGAGTGTTTCCTTTCAAATGATACCAAGAATATGCCTATACTTGCTTCTGGGCCTGAGCTACAGACAGTTAGATTTGGGTATGTCTTCAGGCGGAAATTGAGAGAAGGGGGGGGGTATCCCAAAGAAGTTCTTAAGAGAAACAATTCAATGTCCTTTTGGTGATGTTTAAAGAAAAAAAATGTGTTTGTTTTTAAGCTACATATCCAGTTGTGGCATGTTTAAACGTATCCGTTAAGGAGGGTTTAGGAGCTCTACGTGATTTCTGTGATTTTCTGAACTCACACACACACACAGTCAACGGGGAGTGACACAGTGTGAGGCTTATAGATACACAGAGCCTGCAATAGTTACCTGCATTCAAACTATCAAAGAACCGTCAGACCTATATTGCGTGACAGTATCATACTAAATGGAGTGTCTCGGATTTATGTACAGATTTATATACGTTTTGCAAATTCATAACATATTATACGAATTGTAATTCATAACATATCACATGAAATGGTTGATGGACATCCACAAAGTAATACATACCATATGAAACGTAACGTATCATACAGTACTAAATGGAGTGTCTCGGATTTATTTACAAAATGCTCTGATATAATATAATATAACAAAATGCTCTGAGACCAGGTTTAATATAAGCATATCATTTTTCTTTTAATCAAGCTCTGTCAAGTTGATTGTTGATCATTTCTAGACAGCCATTTTCAAGTCTTGCCATAGATTTTCAAGTCGATTTAAGTCAAAACTGTAACTTGGCAACTCAGGAACATTCAATATCGTCTTGGTAAGCAACTCCAGTTGCTTGCCTTGTTCTTTAGGTTATTGTCCTGCTCAAAGGTGAATTCGGGCTCCCAGTGTCTGTTGTAAAGCAGACTGAACCGGGTTTTCCTCTAGGATTTTGACTGTTTTTAAAGCTGTATTTTGTTTATTTTTATCCTAAAAAAACTCCCTTGCCGATGACAAGCATACCCAGAACATGATGCAGCCACCACCATGCTTGAAAATATGAAGAGTAGGACTCAGTGATGTGTTATGTTGGATTTGCCCCAGACATAACACTTTATATTCAAGACAAAAAGTAAATGTATTTGTCACATTTTTTGCAATATTATTAAAGTTCCATGTTGCAAACAGGTTGCATGCTTTGGAATATTTGTCTTATGTACAGGCTTCCTTCTTTTCACTCTGTCATTTAGGTTAGTATTGTGGAGTAACTACACTGTTGTTGATCCATCCTCACTAAACTCATATCACAACCATTAAACTCTGTAACTGTTTTAAAATCCCCATTAGCCTCATGGTGAAATCCCTTAGCAGTTTTACTTCCTCTTTGGCAACTGAGGAAGGACGGCTGTAACGTTGTAGTGACTGGGTGCATTGATACACCATCCAAAGTGTAATTAATCACCCAGGCTGTAACACAACAAAATGTGAAAAAGTTAAGGGGTGTGAATACTTTTTTAACAAACTTCAGGGACACAAACAAAGCTAATTTGGGACAACCAAAGACCGTTAATCCTTGTAATGGGTGACACTGTCATTGGATAGCGGAGCAAGAGTGATACATACAGAATGAATGTGGTAAGGATTCGAATATCCTTCTGTGTTTGGTGGAGGGAATGTTGAGGAAATAAAGGTTTGGGTTGTCTGGCTTACAGTCTGAATGGATTGAAACAGTGATTTAAAGCCTATGTCTGTTTACTACTTCTACTGCTAGCAGGATGACCCTTAGAAATGTAATGATGTCCCTAAAATCAATATGGTATTGCCTTGGAAACTAAGGGAACGCAGTAGGTAATATATACATTAGGGAGAACAAGTATTTGATACACTGCCGATTTTGCAGGTTTTCCTACTTACAAAGCATGTAGAGGTCTGTAATTTTTATCATAGGTACACTTCAACTGTGAGAGACGGAATCTAAAATCCAGAAAATCACATTGTATGATTTTTAAGTAATTAATTTGCATTTTATTGCATGACATAAGTATTTGATACATCAGAAAAGCAGAACTTAATATTTGGTACAGAAACCTTTGTTTGCAATTACAGAGATCATACGTTTCCTGTAGTTCTTGACCAGGTTTGCACACACTGCAGCAGGGATTTTGGCCCACTCCTCCATACAGACCTTCTCCAGATCCTTCAGGTTTCGGGGCTGTCGCTGGGCAATATGGACTTTCAGCTCCCTCCAAAGATTTTCTATTGGGTTCAGGTCTGGAGACTGGCTAGGCCACTCCAGGACCTTGAGATGCTTCTTACGGAGCCACTACTTAGTTGCCCTGGCTGTGTGTTTCGGGTCGTTGTCATGCTGGAAGACCCAGCCACGACCCATCTTCAATGCTCTTACTGAGGGAAGGAGGTTGTTGGCCAAGATCTCGCGATACATGGCCCCATCCATCCTCCCCTCAATATGGTGCAGTCGTCCTGTCCCCTTTGCAGAAAAGCATCCCCAAAGAATGATGTTTCCACCTCCATGCTTCACGGTTGGGATGTGTTCTTGGGGTTGTACTCATCCTTCTTCTTCCTCCAAACACAGCGAGTGGAGTTTAGACCAAAAAGCTCTATTTTTGTCTCATCAGACCACATGACCTTCTCCCATTCCTCCTCTGGATCATCCAGATGGTCATTGGCAAACTTCAGACGGGCCTGGACATGCGCTGGCTTGAACAGGGGGACCTTGCGTGTGCTGCAGGATTTTAATCCATGACGGCGTAGTGTATTACTAATGGTTTTCTGTGAGACTGTGGTCCCAGCTCTCTTCAGGTCATTGACCAGGTCCTGCCGTGTAGTTCTGGGCTGATCCCTCACCTTCCTCATGATCATTGATGCCCCACGAGGTGAGATCTTGCATGGAGCCCCAGACCAAGGGTGATTGACCGTCATCTTGAACTTCCTCCATTTTTTAATAATTGCGCCAACAGTTGTTGCCTTCTCACCAAGCTGCTTGCCTATTGTCCTGTAGCCCATCCCAGCCTTGTGCAGGTCTACAATTTTATCCCTGATGTCCTTACACAGCTCTCTGGTCTTGGCCATTGTGGAGAGGTTGGAGTCTGTTTGATTGAGTGTGTGGACAGGTGTCTTTTATACAGGTAACGAGTTCAAACAGGTGCAGTTAATACAGGTAATGAGTGGAGAACAGGAGGGCTTCTTAAAGAAAAACTAACAGGTCTGTGAGAGCCGGAATTCTTACAGGTTGGTAGGTGATCAAAAATCATACAATGTGATTTTCTGGATTTTTGTTTTAGATTCCGTCTCTCACAGTTGAAGTGTACCTATGATAAAAAATTACAGACCTCTACATACTTTGTAAGTAGGAAAACCTGCAAAATCGGCAGTGTATCAAATACTTGTTCTAGCCACTGTAGGTGTCCGTGTTAACTGAGGCCATATGTCATATACAAAAAAAGAAGCGTTAACCACAAAATTGTATTGCATAAAATGTTATCGGGGTCAATATTTTCTTTTAGAAGGACCCATACATTGATGAGTGACATTTCCAGGTTAGAAACACCCATAATTCTATGTTGTTGTTCTAATTTCACCTTTGCCATACATGTTATTTACTGTAAGGCTGTTGTACTTGAATTATGGTGTAGCTTCATTTTTTGGAAGTAGGCAAAATCATTTCAATTTAAAAAAACAACATTTGAATGGTTTGATAAAAGCAGATGGTAGATAAAAGCGGAAAAATATAATTCATGTTTGATAGGAAATCTTGTCCAATGTCTGCTCAAGTGTAAATTACCTTTAAATGTCAAGTGATATCCATTTGTCAAAAACTCACCTTGGATTCAATCCAAGTCGTAGAGTGCTATGAAGCTATTAGGGTGCCATTTCAGACATCCATGGATATATAATGGGGTTTTCCCGCCCTCCTGAGGCCCTCCAGCTTTCACATCATGACCTTTTTCTCAACACTTTCCCTCCTCTCTCTCTCTCTCTCTCTCTCTCTCTCTCTCTCTCTCTCTCTCTCTCTCTCTCTCTCTCTCTCTCTCTCTCTCTCTCTCTCTCTCTCTCTCTCTCTCTCTCTCTCTCTCTCTCTCTCTCTCTCTCTCTCTCTCTCTCTCTCTCTCTCTCTCTCTCTCTCTCTCTCTCTCTCTCTCTCTCTCTCTCTCTCTCTCTCTCCTCTCATTTTCCCTCCTTCTCAGAAAGCATTGATCTAGTCATCATCGTCAAGCTCAGAGCCAGGAACACATCAAGCAGTGAATCTTATGTATCTCTGATAATGTATATAAAGTCAGTTAATTCCTGGAAAATCAATTTCCCCAAACTAACTTGACTATAAACTTGAAATTGAGCCAAATGTCCACATAGTAAATTACAAATACAGTATATTCGATTTCTATAAAAATAATGAATATGATGCCTATTTTTGAAAAAGAATTAAAATTGTTAAGACATAGCTCATTGTCATACATAAAAAAGTAAAGTAATTTTTAACATACACCTACAAACACATTCTGAAATTGCATTTTTGTCCTCCCTAATTTTCTCATTGGAATGTGATACAAAATGAGGTAAGTGTGCTTTATGACCACACGGACACCTTCAAGCAGTCGGGTAGGCTATTAGGAGTGTTTATCTGACTGGATAAAACAATTATTTAATTGTTTTTAAATAATTATAAATATTTATTTAATTATGTCCCCCCCACCTCTAAAACCAAAATTACGCCCCTGCTACAAACCAAATTAGATTTTCTTCACACGCATCATTTGCAATTCACACTGGACTTGTCTATACTGTGTTTGGCTGAATATGGTCCATTGAGCATGCTAGACTCTCAACATAGGTGATGAAATCATGATGAAATTGCTGTACAATATGATCTTGTTGCCATCGATTGCACATTCAAATGTTATAAATCAACACTGCAGAGCTCTCCCTGTCCTCTGCCGTGCCCTGATTGTATAACTGCTATAACATAAAGAAAAGAATCATTAAAAACAGGTTCCGCCCCTGGTTCGACCATGATCTGGCAGAGTTACTCCAGCTCAAGAATTCCATTTGGCAATTTGCTCAGCACACGCATACTCAGGCTGACTGGCTCTCGTTCAGGCAAATTAGAAATAAGTGCACTCAGGCTATCCGGAAGGCCAAAGTTAGTTACTTTAAGGAGCAGTTCTCTCTCTGTGGGTCTAACCCCAAGAAGTTCTAGAAAACTTCTTTGCTCCACGAATTTCAAATATAAAATATATGTTGATTTGTTTAACACTTTTTTGATTACTACATGATTCCATATGTATTATTTCATAGCTTTGATGTCATGGGCATTAATATGGAGTTGGTCCACCCTTTGCTGCTATAACAGCCTCCACTCTTCTGGGAAGGCATTTCCACTAAATGTTGGGACATTGCCGCGGGGACTTGCTTCCATTCAGCCACGAGCATTACTGAGGTCGAGCAATGATGTTGGGCGAATTAGGCCTGGCTTAGTCGTCGTTCCAATTCATCACAAAGGTGTTTGATGGGAATGAGGTCAGGACTCTGTGCAAGCCAGTCAAGTTCTTCCACACCGATCTCGACAAACCATTTCTGTATGGACCACGTTTTGTGCATGGGGACATTGTCATGCTGAAACAGGAGCGGGCCTTCCCTAAACTATTGCCACAAAGTTCGAAGCACAGAATCGTCTAGAATGTCATTGTATGCTGTGGCCTTAATATTTCCCTTCACTGAAACTAAGGGGCCTAGCCTGAACCACGAAAAACAGCCCCAGACCATTATTCTTTCTCCACCAAACTTTACAGATGGCACAATGCAGGTCGCATTCTCCTGGCATCCGCAAAACCCAGATTTGTCTGTCGGACTGCCAGATGGTGAAGCGTGATTCATCACTCCAGAGAACGCATTTCCACTGATCCAGAGTCCAATTGCGGCGAGCTTTACACCGCTCCAGCCAACGCTTGGCATTGCGCATATTGACCTTAGGCTTGTGTGCAGCTGCTCAGCCATGCGAACCAATTTCATGAAGACCCCGACGAACAGTTCTTATGCTGATGTTGCTTCCAGAATTAGTTTGGAACTCAGTAGCAGACAGATGAGGACAGACAATTTTTGTTGTGCTACGTGCTTCAGCACTCTGCAGTCCCGTTTTGTGAGCTTGTGTGGCCTACCACTTTGCGGCTGATACATTTCCACTTCACAATAACAGCACTTACAGTTGACCGGGACAGCTCTAGCAGGGCAGATATTTGACAAACTGACTAGGTGGCATCCTATGACGGTGCCACGTTGAAGTCACTAAGCTCTTCAGTAAGGCCATTCTACTGCCAATGTTTGTCTATGGAGATTGCATGGCTGTGTGGACAATTTTATACACTTGTCAGCAACGGATGTGGCTGAAATACCCAAATCCACTAATTTGAAGGGGTGTGCATACTTTTGTATATGTAGTGTATGTAAAAGTGTCAACATCACTCCCTGATGGAAGGAGAAAGGGGGTAGAACATGCATATCAGATGCCACATCACAGACCTGGGAAGAAGGGAGGAAGGGAAAGAAGATGACAAGAGGGAGGATGTGTAGCTGTGAAAGAGAAGACAAGGGATTGAACATATACAGTGCTCTAATCAAAGAGGTGAATACGGAGAGGTCCCTATATCAGGACGGAGAACAGAGAGAGGAAGGGAGAGAGGGAGAGAGAGATAGATAGAAGCGACATTGCTTTAGAAGCAGCATCGAGCTAAACTCATTTATATTATGTCTCAATAAGAAGCAATTTTTTCACCGCTGCATAACAGACATCAATGTGATCCACTTTAAAAAGCACCTCAACCCACTAGCACCTGGTAAATCACACCCAAACACTACACAGTCACAATTACAGTGTAGTTCAAGCCCATTCTGTGTACCAAGATCCTAATAGTGGTGTTTACTATAGAAGCCGGCCTTTCGTGGACCCTGTTAAAAAAGGAGAGAAGAGAGAGGAGGGAGGGAGGGAGGACAGGTAGTAGGTACAAGTCGAAGGACAGACGGGTGAGTCTTCCTGTTTCCGTATTTACACACACTCTAACTTTTTGGTACTTCAATCACAACATTTCTGCTTTGTGTGTAGAAGCTCAGGGGAGTACGCAAACCATTTCACAAGATGACCTGCTTTCTGTTTCATGGTTTATTTCTGTTTCATCCGAATGCACAAGGATTCATTCATTCAGTTTGTCACTTTTATTTAAACAGTTTTTCCCGAAATCTGATGATATGGGTGTTTTAGTGCAACGAAGCCTTCGGGAAACCCAGAAGACCGGAAACTTCATTGCATAATCCATTGATTGTGGATTATTTGAAATTCATATTTCCCTACAGTATCATTCAAGGATAAAACAGTACACACACAATGTAAAACCCAAGGGACAGAATCCAGCAAACAGGAGACATCCTGAGGACATTAGGCGACATTCCCATTAGGTCCCTTTTAGGGTTTTGGTGAGACGTTATCTCACTGACTTTCTGAGAACGTTTTAGGAACATTAAAACACAACGTTTACCTCGGGACCACGAGGACGTTCGGTACAGGTCCCTGTTTGGTCATAGTATAACATTATAATAAGATATTTTGATGTCCATTAGGGAACATTAGGAATAGGTTTCTATTTGGTTCGGATGTTATCCATGGGACTTTCATGACCACAAGAGGACATTTCATCATGGTCAAGGGAACGTCCAATGATGGTCCCAAGGGAATGTACTCTGAGGGACCGTCGTGTAGTTGTAAGTTGCCACTTTTATCTCTGCTCTTTTTTTCTAAGGTCAGAAAATAAAATACCAGTTACAGTCTCACACCAAAAATCTGAACGGATCATGGCAAAAAGTGTTTTAGCTTCTCAGCTCCGTGTTCTTGGAATTCTCTCCAGACCAGTTTAAAACTCCAGGATCTTGTTTTCTTGGAGCAGTTTAAAAGTTTGGTTGACTCTGTTTTGCACAGATATTGCATTTGGGGTTTTGAATGCTGACCTAATGATGGATGGACAACACATAAAACTTTCACATTATTGGGTATTGTGTGTAGGCCAGTGGCACAAAATCTCAATTTAATCTATTTTGAATTCAGGCTATAACACAACAAAATGTGGAAAAAGTCAAGGGGTGTGAATAATTTCTGAAGACACTGTTATATATTCCTAACTCTATCTTAATTTATATCTTACATTTTTGGGGATTTGTGTTTATTGTTTTGCATTGTTTGGTATTACTGCACTGTTGGAGCTAGAAACATAAGCATTTCCCTAGACTTGCGATAACATTCGCAAAATATGTGTACGCGACCAATAACATGTGTTTTGATTAATTGGGGACAAACTCAGTGCAGTGTTGGTCAGAGGGGACGATCTGATGAAGACTCACAGTAATACCTGTAATTACATTATTACTACATTATTCTACAAACACATATAAACCCTTCATCAACAACACAATACAGGCTATAATTGAGGGGCCTACCTGGCTTGGGGTCCGTCCGTCAGGGGACTGTTTGATGGATTCAATGAGCCTGACATATGAATCGGAATCAGTCATTATGTATTTAAGTCATGCTTGTACGGTCATTTGTATGCCTTATTATCTGAACGCTATAAATTAGTCATGATTGTAGGTCTGTAAGTGGGCTATTAAACCGTCCACACAGCAATGAGGAGCAACGGAGGTGTCTCACTCGCACTCTTTCTCTGTCTCGTTTTCTTTCTCTCTGTCGCTCCCTCTCTCCCTCTCTCTCTCTCTCTCTCTCTCTCTCTGTCTCTCCTTATACTGTCTCTCACCCCCCAGGCTGTTTTAAGTAAACGTTTACATTCTGGGTCACATTTTAATTTCATGTGCAGTATTCCACTCAGCCTCCGACTTTGCGTCAAAATTGAAAGGCTTGTATGTGTTGTCCATCCATCATTATGTCAGCATTCAAAACCCCAAATGCAATATCTGTGCAAAACACATTGGAGAGTTATTCAAATCACACATGGGTACTTTCAAGAAGACATCTGAAAAAGTAATTCAGTATTCACTCTCTACTGGCAGCTCTGTGGCCAACCAAGAAATGTTTTTGAAACTTTTCTTTGAGCATCTGAATCAAGCCTCTCATTCTCCAATCAAAGCCAATTTACATAGAAGTATTACCCATGAGCCTGGTGGTTTGAAAGGGCGAGAGTGAACAGTTTTATCAACATGCAGTCATCAGTAGCTAGTCAGATTATTTAGAAAGGGAGGGAAAACCTAGTTTGAGGTCTTATCTGATGAAAACAGCGAGATTCAATTCATAGCTCATTCCCACAAGACCTGTGATTGTTAAAATCCTTTCATGTGACTACGCCACAACAGTTAACGCTTTAGGAGGGTGGAGAAGTTCATTGTAAGAGCTGGAATGGAATGAATTGAACAGTATCAAACACATCAAACTGTTCCTTCAATTTCATTCCAACCTTTACAATGAGCCGTCCTCTGATTTAAAGTGAAACCAGCCTCTAAACCCTCAGACTTGTTACACTCAAGATAAAGAATGAATGACTCTTCTGGTAAGTAGCACCCTTTACTCCTACCTAAATACGCACAGTATCTGCTTCAATGGAGTATGCCTAATGGTTTGTGATGGGAATGTACACTGCATAATGTAGGTTCTGTGTTGTGGTTTTCCTAATAGAGGTCAGCTTTGCAAAGACCTGACAGGGGGATCCAGAGGTCAATGTTTCAGCTCATCAGTTAGCCCACTAAGCTAAAGCCTAGGCATTAGCTTGGGGAACCAACACAAGTCTTCAGGTCTTAGGCCAGGTTAATCATCAGACGAGTATGGTTCACTGAACCACCTCAGGTCACCCGCCAATGTGCTAGCTGCTTTGCATGCTGGCTGATGTGTGTCAAACAGAAGTCAGGTGTGTGGGTATACAGTATATCCTCCTCTCTCCTTTTATACCTCCATCTCTCCATGCACCGCAGGCGTCTGGAATAGTGTGCGGTGAGCATCACTGTCACCACTGGCGTAACGCTCGTCGCTAGGAGCAGGGAACGTCTGGCCTTACGCCCACACTCACGTCAGGAAAGAGAAAACAACACCAACACACATTGGCTGATCACTGTTGTCCACTGTTTTCTTCAACTGTCATCCTCTTGCAACACAAGATATCAGGGAATCAGGGTGCTACTCTGTCCCTCCAATCAGCGAGTCTCTTGGAGGGAAGGGAGCACTGGGTGAAGCAGCTGATCTTACTGTCTGCTAGGGATGGGTATGAGTAATCGAGTACTCGAACGGACATCAAAACTCGATCTTTAACCAGGGATAAAAAATAAAAGATACTGTTAAACTATTTGGTGTAATGTGCTTTGCAGCTGCCCGAAAGGCAAGTGACATTTTATCTCCTCAAAAAATTAAATGTTGTCTTAAAGATGTTAATTTGCTTCGGCTCTTGTGTTCCATTTGTACATGTGCATTTGCAGGCCACAACAAAAAATAAACCAAGCCAAGCATCATTCTTCTCCTTAAATTCCCTTTCCCCTTTGTGTATCACTCACTCAATTGCGTTCCTACTGCTCCCTCTACACACGCTAAGGGGGCACACAAACTCCCGTTAGGCCTACAGAAATAAATGCCTATAAAAACGTATCTAAATGATGGGATACACAAGCTACATTCCTTGCCAAATAATGTCAGTTTTATCACATTCAGAATGGACTGGTTGATTGATGTAGCAAAATATGAATAATTGCATAACGTCTATTTTCCGATTAGGCTATTTTGCAAACTGCTAGTGCCGTTAAGGATTGGTTAGCCTAGGTTATAACCCCCTTAAACATATTAAACATAGACAGATTCCACACTGAAAATATGCAAAAGCAAAAGACAAAGAGCGTATTTTCATCATTATCATTAAGCCTGGACCTCACCAAACGTAATTCATCACCATGCAGCGTTCAATGGGGAATTGTTAATCCATTTGGAAAATTCCAAAGAACTGGCAGAATAAACGATATCAAACGTCTGTGTATCGAAAATAAGACAGATTTTGGTTTGTAACGCAGCAAAAATGTACTTTCAACTAAATTGAGCCCGTTTCAAATGATCACTCACAAATAACTGTTCCAGATGTGAGATGCGTATCACTTCGCACTGGCAACTTTGTTTCGTGCAGAACAACACCCGTACGAACATATCTGCCAAACACCGGCTTTGAGGACATTCTCACTTTTATACAACAGGTTATCAACATATTCAAATAACGATTGACATATTTTGATGAAAAACATTATTTTGATGAATTTATTAATAATATTTCATCCTTCCACAAGATATAGGCCCGACACAAATCTAGGGTTGCTACCCATTTCAGCTGGTCGTTCGTTCTATCGGTTCGGTTGCCAGAGACGCGACCCAGTCGTTCAGTCTTTTTGTTCTGTATCTAGCCCTTTGTTCTAAATGTTCCACTGCCATACCGCCTGGAAACATTCTTATCCCTTGCTTGCTAGCTAGCCAACTACGGCTAACTTACAGTCACATCAAAAAGTGCAGCTAGAATAACAGCAACGTTTACAGTATTTGTTTAAGATGTTTTCTAGTGACATTTATTTGGATGCATCCATAACAATGAGATAATGGGGCACAATTTCGCCTGGCATAGAAAATGTGCTCACACGTCAGAACACTGTTGTTCAGAGGAGCTAGCCAACAACACAGCTAACACAATCACTTCAAACTGAAGCTGCAAGACTGCAAACTAGCTGCACTTCGTTTAGTTTGACCTGTTTTCTATTGACATTTCTTTGTAAATATCCATAAAAATTATGCCAGCTGATTCATGAGTTCGACTGGCTAAGAAACGCTGCCTGTCTGTCTCGTACCGACTCCCAACAAGTTCATTACTATAGGACAGCTGGAGATCACATTTTTGTATTGAAACAATGTTGCAGATGTCAGAGGCAAACAGAAATCTTTATTCAAATCTCCTCTGTTGAAAACGAAATGTTAGTCTAAAAGAAATGTGAGATAATGTCTAGACGCTTTTATAGTTGATAAAGTGCCTGGCTGGGCTGATGAGACAGTGGATTGCTCAGTCAGATGGAACAGAGTAAATAGGCATTTTAACATCATAGATTTAGCCGGTGGTAACTTGTGGAATAGACACTAGCTGGAATGCGGTTTTAACCAATCATCATTCAGGATTAGACCCATCCATTGTATAATCTGTTATATTACATCATGTTTTTAATCTGAACATAGGTGTGTCTTGACTGTGAAGGGCTCTAGAAATAAGAGAGTCTTGTCTGCTAAATTAACAAAACAAGGCTATGACATTGCACATCCATAGGCATCTACAAGCAAACGCCATTGCTGAGGTTACTGCCTTTAAAAAAAATGTTTATTGAATATTTAAAACATACAATATACTTGTAGTGAAGCCGCTCAACAACCACATGACATTAGTCACCTAACAGCCTCCCATCCAGAGCGACACAGAAGCAACCAGGGTCAACACCCTGCTCAAGGGAACGTCGACAGATCTCCCACCAGCCCTCCAAGATCCCCCCCAGAATTCCCCAAGAGCTTCCCCTCAAACATCCAAGACCCCCCTAACCCCCACCCCCCCCCCCCCCCCCCCCCCCCCCAGAAGAAAATAATTAAATTATTCCATTATTGCGCATTGTTGGAATAAATTTCCAGTGTGGGCCTTGTATTAAAAAAATATACAGTTCCAGTCAAAAGTTTGGACACACCTACTCATTCTAGGGTTTTTCTTTATTGGTACTATTTTCTATATTGTAGAATAATAGTGAAGACATCAAAACTATGAAATAACACATATGGAATCACGTGGTAACCAAAAAAGTGTTAAACAAATCAAAATATATTTGATCTAGTAGCCACCCTTTGCCTTAATGACAGCTTTTCACACACTTTGCATTCTCTCAACCAGCTTCATGAGGTGCAATGCATTCTAATTAACAGGTGTGCCTTGTTAAAAGTTCATTTGTGGAATTTCTTTCCTTCTTAATGCGTTTGAGCCAATCAGTTGTGTTGTGACAAGGCAGGGGTGGTATACAGAAGATAGCCCTATTTGGTAAAAGACCAAGTCCATATTTTGGCAGAAACTGTTCAAATAAGCAAAGAGAAACGAAAGTCCATCATTACTTTAAGACATGATGGTCAGTTAATGTAGAAAATCTCAAGAACTTTGAACGTTTCTTCAAGTGCATTGGCAAAAACCATCAAGCATTATGATGAAACTGCCACAGGAAAAGAAGACCCAGAGTTACCTCTGCTGCAGAGGATAAGTTCATTAGAGTTACCAGCCTCAGAAATTGCAGGCCAAATAAATACTTCACAGAGTTCAAGTAACAGACACATCTCAACATCAACTGTTCAGAGGAGACCGTGTGAAGTAGGCCTTCATGGTCGAATTGCTGCAAAGAAACCACTACTAAAGGACACCAATAAGAAGAAGAGACTTGCTTGGGCCAAGAAACACGAGCAATGGACATTAGACTGGTGGAAACCTGTCCTTTAGTTCTTGGTTCCCACCAAGAAGCATGGAGGAGGAGGTGTTATGGTGTGGGGGTGCTTTGCTGGTGACACTGTCTGTGATTTATTTACATTTCAAGGCATATTTAACCAGCATGGCTACCACAGCATTCTGCAGCAATACGGCATTCCCATCTGGTTTGCGCTTTGTAGGACTATAATTCGTTTTTCAACAGGACAATGACCCAACACACCTCCAGGCTGTGTAAGTGCTATTCGACCAAGAAGGAGAGTGATGGAGTGCTGCATCAGATGACCTGGCATCCACAATCACCCGACCTCAACCCAATTGAGATGGTTTGGGATGAGTTGGACCGCAAAGTGAAGGAAAAGCAGTCAACAAGTGCTCAACATACCTGGGAACTCCTTCAAGACTATTGGAAAAGCATTCCAGGTGAAGCTGGTTGAGAGATTATCAAGAGTGTGCAAAGCTGTCATCAAGGCAAAATTCTACTTTAAAGAATATAAAAGATATTTTGATTTGCTTAACACTTTTTTGGTGATATTTATTTCATAGTTATGTTATTTCATGTAGACAATTTCTTTCAAATAAAGAAAACCCTTGAATGAGTAGGTGTGTACAAACTTTTGACTGGTACTGTATATACAGTATATATTTTTTTATTTGAGTACTTGAGTAAAAAGAAATATGCGAGCACTCAAACAGTCAAAACATTTCAAATGGCGACTGTCTGCTTCAACACTTCCACACACTGCAACAGAGGACTATAGAAGATCTTTGCTGTCAAGAAACATCTCCTAATCCCCTTTTCACTATGCACTAGGTCTGATCCCCTGTCACTAGCATACATCTTCCATTCAGTTTGCTTTTGACTTTAATGTTTCTGCAGTAATCTTCTCCAGTCTACTCAGCTGTGTCCTTTACATTTCCTGAATAGTCTGTTATATGTTCGTGACTAGTCTCTTTTATGCTTTGGTTTTAGAAGAATCCTATTTCTCTGGAGTCTCTGGTAAAGTAAAGTTCACACAGCACAAACAGGAAGACTACACACACTGATGAAGACCTAAGGGTCTGTGAGGTGAGAAAGCGCTTCAACCAACCTTGAAGATCCAAGGGTAGAAAGATAATGTTATAATAACTACACTTGGGAACATCGCCCTGTGCCGAGTTTTCCCTTTTTTTGCTGTCAAGCATTCCCTTTGATATCCAGTGTCTGCTCAAAGGCGTTGGGTACGCTTCTTAACATTGCTTTTATTTACACTCCCTGACACTCTTAGAAAAAAAGGTTATATCTAGAACCTAAAACAGTTCTTCAGCTGTCCCCATAGGAGAACCCTTTTTGGTTCCAGGTAGAGGTTCTATGTAAAACCCTTTCCACAGAGGGTTCTACATTATGTGACTTTTTATTTGACGGTATATTCATACATATCCGTTTTACCGTTTGGAAATGAAAGCACTTTATAGACAGTGCATTCAGAAAGTATTCAGACCCCTTGACTTTTTACACATTATTCTAAAATGGATTAAATAGTTTTCTCTCATCAATCTACCCCATAATGGCAAAGCAAAAACAGGTTTGTAGAAATTTTGGCAAATGTATTAAAAATAAAAAACTGAAATATAAAATGTACGTAAGCATTCAGACCCTTTACTCAGTAATTTGTTGAAGCACTTTTGACAGTTATTACAGCCTCAAGTCTTCTTGGGTATTACGTTACAAGCTTGTCACACCTGTATTTGGGGAGTTTCTCCCATTCTTCTCTGCAGATGCTCTCAAGCTCTGTCAGGTTGGATGGGGAGCATCTCTGCACAGCTATTTTCAGGTCTCTCATTCATCTATTCATCCTTTTAACTCTCTTTTGATGGAGGGGGGGGGCATAATAGGTTGCAATCACTATTACAGAGCTATTGCTCGCACCTATTTTCTCAGAGCCTGAAGCTGTATGATCACCTCTGATAGATGGATTTAACAACTAAGATGTGCTGTAGGATTCCTCCTTTATGCTCTACTACAAGGGACTCAACGGAAGCAATATACAGTGGGGAGAACAAGTATTTGATACACTGCCGATTTTGCAGGTTTTCCTACTTACAAAGCATGTAGAGGTGTGTAATTTTTATCATAGGTACACTTCAACTGTGAGAGACGGAATCTAAAACAAAAATCCAGAAAATCACATTGTATGATTTTTAAGTAATTAATTAACATTTTATTGCATGACATAAGTATTTGATTCATCAGAAAAGCAGAACTTAATATTTGGTACAGAAACCTTTGTTTGCAATTACAGAGATCAGACGTTTCCTGTAGTTCTTGACCAGGTTTGCACACACTGCAGCAGGGATTTTGGCCCACTCCTCCATACAGACCTTCTCCAGATCCTTCGGGTTTCGGGGCTGTCGCTGGGCAATACGGACTTTCAGCTCCCTCCAAAGATTTTCTATTGGGTTCAGGTCTGGAGACTGGCTAGGCCACTCCAGGACCTTGAGATGCTTCTTACGGAGCCACTCCTTAGTTGCCCTGGCTGTGTGTTTTGGGTCGTTGTCATTCTGGAAGACCCAGCCACGACCCATCTTCAATGCTCTTACTGAGGGAAGGAGGTTGTTGGCCAAGATCTCGCGATACATGGCCCCATCCATCCTCCCCTCAATACGGTGCAGTCGTCCTGTCCCCTTTGCAGAAAAGCATCCCCAAAGAATGATGTTTCCACCTCCATGCTTCACAGTTGGGATGGTGTTCTTGGGGTTGTACTCATCCTTCTTCTTCCTCCAAACACAGCGAGTGGAGTTTAGACCAAAAAGCTCTATTTTTGTCTCATCAGACCACATGACCTTCTCCCATTCCTCCTCTGGATCATCCAGATGGTCATTGGCAAACTTCAGACGGGCCTGGACATGCGCTGGCTTGAGCAGGGGGACCTTGCGTGCGCTGCAGGATTTTAATCCATGACGGCGTAGTGTGTTACTAATGGTTTTCTTTGAGACTGTGGTCCCAGCTCTCTTCAGGTCATTGACCAGGTCCTGCCGTGTAGTTCTGGGCTGATCCCTCACCTTCCTCATGATCATTGATGCCCCACGAGGTGAGATCTTGCATGGAGCCCCAGACTGAGGGTGATTGACCGTCATCTTGAACTTCTTCCATTTTCTAATAATTGCGCCAACAGTTGTTGCCTTCTCACCAAGCTGCTTGCCTATTGTCCTGTAGCCCATCCCAGCCTTGTGCAGGTCTACAATTTTATCCCTGATGTCCTTACACAGCTCTCTGGTCTTGGCCATTGTGGAGAGGTTGGAGTCTGTTTGATTGAGTGTGTGGACAGGTGTCTTTTATACAGGTAACGAGTTCAAACAGGTGCAGTTAATACAGGTAATGAGTGGAGAACAGGAGGGCGTCGTAAAGAAAAACTAACAGGTCTGTGAGAGCCGGAAATCTTACTGGTTGGTAGGTGATCAAATACTTATGTCATGCAATAAAATACAAATTAATTACTTAAAAATCATACAATGTGATTTTCTGGATTTTTGTTTTAGATTCCGTCTCTCACAGTTGAAGTGTACCTATGATAAAAATTACAGACCTCTAAATGCTTTATAAGTAGGAAAACCTGCAAAATCGGCAGCGTATCAAATACTTGTTCTCCCCACTGTAACAGGAACACAAAGCCTTACCAATCTGTTAAAAATATGGTCTTCTCTAAAACCTGTTTCAAATTAAAGGACATTTTATTTGTCACATGCGCCAAATACAGCTGTGAAATGCTTGCTTACGAGCCCTTCCTAACAATGCAGTAAAAAAAAAAAAAACATAAAAGGAATAAAATACACAAGAATGAAACTATATACAGGGAATACCAGATCAATGTGCAGAGGTACGAGGTACTTGAGGTAGATATGTACATGAAAGCAGGGTAAAGTGAGTAGGCATCAGGATAGATAATAAGAGTCAAATGAATAACAGAGTATCAGCGGCAAATTATGTGTACATGTAAGTGTGTGAATGCTTGTGTGTGTTATGTGTGTGGGTTTTGTGTGAGTGTCAGTGTAAAGTGTGTGTACAGTGCCTTCAGAAAGTATTCATACCTATTGACCTATTCCACATTTTGTTGTTACAGCCTGAATTCTAAATTGATTAAATTCGTTTTTTCTTACCCATCTACATACAATACCCCATAATGATGTTTTTAGAAATGTTTGTAAATTTATTGAAAATGAAGTACAGAAATATCTCACACCCCTGAGTCATTACTTTTTAAAAGCCCCTTTAAGCTTGATGCAGTCATTGCGTGCTAGGAATATGGGACCAAATACTACACTTTTGACTACTATAAATTGAATTTGTCCAAACACTTATGACACCTTCAAATGGGGAGACTAGATACATAAAGTGCTTTCATTTCTAAATGGTAAAACAGATACGTATGAAAATACCCTCAAATCAAAGGTGCCGTTCTGTACTTACGCCTCATATAAAACATTTGATCTCAAATCCAAAACGCTGGAGTAGATCCAAAAGTAATCATTTTAGCTTGCCTGTCCAAATAAATGCATAGGGGAGTGTATAAAGCACTTTTCATACAGCTGTTCAAAGTGCTTTACACACCAAACATATGTCCTATCTCTTCTCATACTTTGGTTGATACAGTTAATATACAGTTGAGCTGGGAGAAGATAGGAGAGTAGACCTTGGAGCCATAGTGAGAATCACTGTATCAATCATTGCCCAATGTTGTCCGGAGGACAATGAAATGAGCTGTATTCTGTTCATCTATTCCTTGATAGTTTTCTGCTATTTCTGCCAGCTCATCCAGTTTTCTCTATTGATATGGTGTTGTTGTGTTTGTCAGTCCCAAGGTAAAGTATTATGCAGGTCTGTGCAGTGACTTCTCAGTCTAATAAAGACTTATTGGTCTCTCACAGCACTTATTGTTCAGGAAACAGGCAGATGCTGTGTGTGTGTGCGTGTGTGTATGCGTGTAGCCATGAATCTGAAAATAAAATAATTAAGGCTGTGAAAGAAAAACATCCTTGAGCTAGTGTATGACTCACAGCGTCCAATCGGTGAGCAGTATGACTCACAATGTCCAATCCAATCAGTGAGCAGTTCCTTGGATCTGTGCAGGAAACCTGGTGAACTACACTACGAGACTGGGGAAAAAGCAGGAGCAGAGACAAACCGCTGGTTGACTTGAACAAACAAGACTAACTGGCAACAGACAAACAGAAAACACAGGCATAAATACCCAGGGGATAATGGGGAAGATGGGTGACACCTGGAGGGGGTGGAGAGAAGCACATGGACAGGTGAAACAGATCAGGGCGTGACATAATTACACTTTGGATGGTGTATCAATAGACCAAGTCACTACAAAGATACAGGCGTCCTTCCCAACTCTATTGCCGGAGATGAAGGAAAACGCTCAGAGGTTTCACCATGATTTCACACAACTGTTATAGAGTTTAATGGCAGTGATTGGAGAAAACTGAGGATGGATCAACAACATTGTAGTTAGCCGTACAATATTACCCTAAATGACAGCGTGAAAAGAAGGAAGCCTGTACAAAATAAAAAATATTACAAAACATGCATCCTGTTTGCAATAATGCACTAAAGTAAAACCGCAAAAAATGTGGCAAAGAAATTAACTTTATGTCCTGAACACAAAGCGTTATGTTTGGAGCAAATCCAACACAACACATCACTGAGTATCACTCTTAATATTTTCAAGCATGGTGGTGGCTGTAACATGTTATGGGTATGCTTGTCATCTGCATGGATCAGGAAGTTTTTTTAAGATAAAAAGAAACAGCACAAACAAATCCTAGAGGAAAACCTGGTTCAGTCTGCTTTCCAACAGACACTGAAATACAAATGTACCTTTCAGCAGGACAATAACCTAAAACACAAGACCAAATATGAACTGGACGTTCTTAACAGATGACATTCAATGTTCCTGAGTGGCCTAGTTAGAGTTTTGACTTAAATCGTCTTGAAAATCTATGGCAAGACTTGAAAGTGAATGTCTAATAATGATCAACAACCAACTTGGCAGAGCTTAAAGAATTACAAAAATAATAATGTGCAAATATTGTACAATCCAGGTAATCGCTGCCGAATGTGATTTTAACATGTATTGACACAGGTGGTTTGAATACTTATCTAATCTAGATATATTTGTGTTTTATTCTTCATAATTTTTTACAAATGTTAGAATTTTTCTTACACTTTCACATTACAGAGTATTTGGTGTAGATCGTTGACACCACCTGTTAGCACAATAAGACGTGGAAAAAGTCAAGGGGTGTGAATAATTTGTATTGTAAAAAAAAAAAAATGAATCTCAGCATATACAGTTGAAGTCGGAAGTTTACATGCACTTAGGTTGGAGTCATTAAAACTCGTTTTTCAACCACTCCACAAATGTCTTGTTAACAAACTATAGTTTTGGCAAGTCGGTTAGGACATCTACTTTGTGCATGACACAATACATTTTTCCAACAATTGTTTACAGACAGATTATTTCACTTATAATTCACTGTATCACAATTGCAGTGGGTCAGAAGTTTGCATACACTAAGTTGACTGTGCCTTTAAACAGCTTGGAAAATTGGCTTTAGAAGCTTCTGATAGGCTAATAGACATCATTTGAGTCAATTGGAGGTGAACCTGTGGATGTATTTCAAGGCCTACCTTCAAACTCAGTGCCTCTTTGCTTGACATCATGGGAAAATCTAAAGAAATCAGCCAAGACCTCAGAAAAACAATTGTAGACCTCCACAAGTCTGGTTCATCCTTGGGAGCAATTTCCAAACGCCTAAAGGTACCATGTTCATCTGTACAAACAATAGTACGCAAGTATAAACACCATGGGACCATGCAACCATAATACCGTTCAGGAAGGAGACGCGTTCTGTCTCCTAGAGATGAACGTACTTTGGTGTGAAAAGTGCAAATCAATCCCAGAACAACAGCAAAGGACCTTGTGAAGATGCTGGAGGAAACAGGTACAAAAGTATCTATATCCACAGCAAAACGAGTCCTATATCGACATAACCTAAAATGCCGCTCAGCAAGGAAGAATCCACTGCTCCAAAACCGCCATAAAAAAAGCCAGACTACGGTTTGCAACTGCAAATGGGGACAAAGATCGTACTTTTTGGGGAAATGTCCTCTGGTCTGAGGAAACAAAAATAGAACTGTTTGGCCATAATGACCATCGTTATGGTTGGAGGAAAAAGGGGGAGGCTTGCAAGCCGAAGAACACCATCCCAACAGTGAAGCACGGGGGTGGCAGCCTCCTGTTGTGGGGGTGCTTTGCTTCAGGAGGGACTGGTGCACTTCACAAAACAGATGGCATCATTAGGAAGAAAATGATGTGGATATATTGAAGCAACATCTCAAGACATCAGTCAGGAAGTTAAAACTTGGTTGCAAATGGGTCTTCCAAATAGACAATGACCCCAAGCATACTTCCAAAGTTGTGGCAAAATGGCTTAAGGACAAAAAAGTCAAGGTATTGGAGTGACCATCACAAAGCCCTGACTTCAATCCTATAGAAAATTTGTGGGCAGAACTAAAAAAGCGTGTGTGAGCAAGGAGGCCTACAAACCTGACTCAGTTACACCAGCTCTGTCAGGAGGAATGGGCCAAAATTCACCCAACTTATTGTGGGAAGCTTGTGGAAGGCTACACAAAAGGTTTGACCCAAGTTAAACCATTTAAAGGCAATGCTACCAAATACTAATTGAGTGTATGTAAACTTCTGACTCACTGGGAATGTGATAAAAGAAATAAAAGTTTAAATAAATCATTCTCTCTACTATTATTCTGACATTTCACATTCTTCAAATAAAATGGTGATCCATTTTATTTGGATCACTGCAATACCTTTTGAAAATACATTAATCTCTCATTCCCAAACCACTACTATAGAGTATTGTCTTGATGTAGTGCCAGAGAGACCGATGCCGGTAAACTGCCTGTTTAAAGCCCCACTCCATAATTGAACTATCAATCAGGAATTTAAATGAACACAAATGGCTGTAAATATCACTGATTAGCCTTTAAAGACCTCATTACTATCCTCTGCCCCCACAAGAACATGATCCATTTGACAGGGAATTTTTACCCAGATGAAATGTCAGAAATGATGAAAAACTGAGTTTAAATGTATTTGGCTAAGGTGTATGTAAACTTTTGACTTCAACTGTATCTTACTCTGTATACAGAACACTTTAGTTTTGATTCAACCAGATTATATTCATAATATAGTATTCTATAAAATAATACTTTAATACAAAAACCCATTTTTTCATTGTGTCATATAAAAGTAACTTTCCAAAAATGGCAACTGAATAACGGCTATTGAATCTAAACTACGCTACTAACTTTCCTGTGTCATAATCCCCAGAGATTCTCAACAGTAGCAGCAAGGCTGTACTCATGTTTCTCCCGGAGAACATTCAAAATAACATGAAAATAAAAACATGAGAATAACATGAGAGAACTATGACAACACATTTTCCGCAGTGAAACAAGAGATGGATTGGGAATGTTGTTCTTATCAGCAGACATGTCTCTTTGAATGTTTAATTTCACTGAAACACTTTGATACTATTCGTCAGAATTCACTGCAACACCTTTTAAAAATACATTCATCTCTCATTCCCAAACCACTACTATAGAGTATTGTCTTGATGTAGTGCCAGAGAGACCGATGCCGGTAAACTGCCTGTTTAAATCCCCACTCCATAATTGAACTATCAATCAGGAATTTAAATGAACACAAATGGCTGTAAATATCACTGATTGGCCTTTAAAGACCTCATTACTATCTTCTGCCCCCACAAGAACATGATCCATTTGACTCTCTCTGATAGCCAATGAAATACTGGGGTTTATTAACATCTATCTAAAGCATATCTGAGAGGTTTTGATGTGATCCATGGATAATCCAGGTGGTGTTACCTTGTAGAGCTGTAATTGTGTCAGTTTCCTTTTTCTCACTTGTGTCCACCTGCCAGTTGCCTCAGCCTGGCACTTATATCTGGCACTTATTGTCGGAAACAGCAAGAGAAAACCTTGTTTTGTAGTTATACTTTGCCTATTTCAAGGGCATGTGTGTGAACCACAGCTGGTGTCAGAACCAAAGTCTTTGTGAGTCCCCAGACCCAGAACCAACCCCAGACCCAACCCCAGACCCAAACCCAGAGAGAAGGGACCTGAGTTAGGCATCTGGCTGCCTGTTACTGTTGTTCACAGAAAGAGAACACCCTGTTCCATTTTTGTAATTCAAGCAAGAGTATGAGTCAAGACTGGTCTGACCCTGATCAAGACCCAAATTCTTAAGACATATACAGTGTATCAAGTGTACCTTGATAAAACTACAACTGGTTGGAATTCAATTGAAATTCAAATAATTGCATTATTCAATGAGGTGACAGAGTGAAATGACAGTCAGATAGTTTTGCACATGCAAGGCAGAGAGGCAATTTAAGCAGAGGTGAGGCGGGGGATGCCTATTTGGAGTGGTTACTATTTAAAGCTAGGTTTACGGTTATTCCAAGATTAGAGTTAAGGTTAGGGTCATGGCTAGGGTTAGGGTTGACCCGGTGTCACGCCCTGACCTTAGTTCCTTTTTTATGTCTCTATTTTGGTTTGGTCAGGGTGTGAGTTGGGGTGGGCATTCTATGTCTGGTGTTCTATGTTGTCTATTTCTTTGTGTTTGGCCGTGTGTGGTTCTCAATCAGAGGCAGCTGTCTATCGTTGTTGTAACTATACTTAGGTAGCCTTTTTCCACCTGGGTGTTGTGGGTCGTTGTTTTCTGTTTAGTGTTTTTCACCTTTCAGGACTGTTTCGGTTATTCCCGTTGTTATTTTTGTATTTAGTGTTCAGTGTCAATAAACAAACATGAACACATACCACGCTGTGCTTTGGTCCTCACCTTCTTCCCAGGACGATCGTTACACCCGGGGTGTGGACATGAAGCTAGGGTTATGGTTATTGTTATATTGTTATAATTGGTTATAATTTCTCTCATGTGTGCTTAATTTTAATTCATCTATTAGAAGTGCCATATTTATTTATTCCTCATGTGTGTTTTACTTTGCATTTGATTAACTATTTGCCTTGACTTATTTTGCTTTGAACTTGATAACCCCTTTTTGTTTTGTCTTGTGGAATGAATGATTGAATAATTAGCTGCCCGAAATGGAGCCAGGCCCGACACATCTAACCAGCATTGGCTTCATGAGCTGCCACCAAAAGAAAGTGAGCTTATCAGACAGTGCTGGGGACATGATTTTGCCAGCCGCTGTTGCTATTGATGAAGTTATTGGTGTATGTCATATAATTGTTAGCTATTCATCTTTCCTAGTGAGGTTTCTATTGACTTGACTAGGACGTGACAAAAGATGGCGGAAGCGGATGATGAAGTGGATTCTGAATCTAATGGCGGTAGAATCAAGGAGAATTGGAATATTGTCTAAAAGAAAGGAAAACGGAGCAAAGTAGAGTACAGAGAAGAGAATGTCACTTCGTATCTTGTAGGAGTACGGTTTGCAAATGAGGAGCAGCTGAATGAATTACCAATCTAGAGGAATCCATTTGAGATAGCCAAACTGGTGGAGAGAATGCTGGGAATAGTGAAGGCAGTGAGGATCACTAGAGGCGGGCTTGTTTAGATTTTTTGTATTTAGGGAGGAACAGAAGAAATATGTGTTGCGTCTCACCCGATTTGTGTGTCTTTTAGGAACAAGGCACCCCTCAGGGGGCTTATATCTGGCGCATCGTGGGAAGTAGATGTTGAAGAGATTGAAAATATTCCTGGAGTGATTGATGCACGTCGGATGAATTGTGTGGTGAATGAAGAAAAAGTGAAGAGGTTATCTGTTCTTTTGTTTTTGGATATTGTCACGTTCTGACCTTAGTTCCTTTTTTATGTCTTTATTTTAGTTTGGTCAGGGCGTGAGTTGGGGTGGGCATTCTATGTTGTTATTCTATGTTTTGTTCTGTGTGTTATATTTCTATGTGTTTGGCCTAGTATGGTTCTCAATCAGAGGCAGGTGTCGATCGTTGTCTCTGATTGAGAATCAAACTTAGGTAGCCTGTTTTCCCACTGGGTTGTGGGTAGTTTTCTGTTTTGTGTTGCTGCACCTTACAGGACTGTTTCGTTTTCGTTTCACTCTCTTTGTTATTTTGTTTAGTGTTTCTGTTCTAATAAAAATAACATGAACACTTGCCACGCTGCACTTTGGTCCGATGATTCCTCATCTTCAGACGACGACCGTTACAGATATGGTGTCTCTCCCTACTCAAGTGCAGTTGGGGTATATTAACTACAGAGTCGGAGCATTTATCCCAGGACCAACACAGTGTAATAATTGTAAAGCTTTTGGTCATGTATCAAGTGTTTGCAGAAGGGAGAAGACGAGATGTCCAAGTTCTGGAAAATATCAGTTTATGTTATATATTTATGTGACATGTTGCAATTGCGGTGGGAACCATGAAGCCACGTCTTTCGAATGCCACACAAGGGTGGAAGAGAATGAGGTGGCCAAAGTCAGCGCTGCACAGATCATTTCATATGCAGCAGCTATGAAAAGGGTTGAGTGTTTCAATGGTGCACCAGAAGAGTCCATGGTAGTGGATAGGCCTAGACTGCAGGGTTGCCTTTCACCAGCAGGATCCTGACATTTTAAAGGTTAAGATGGTGGATTTTGGCACTGCCAAAATTTTGGTAATTAATGGCACTGCCAAGGTGGAGAGAAGGTCCAGGAAGATAGAAATCATAGTGGGTGTGGCGGAGCTGTTCCTGGGGCTGAAAGATTTCTCAGCGAAGGAGTTATATGGAATATTGTCACAAGCCGTACCACCTTCTCAGGTCCTAGAGCCTGAGAAGGGAGATATGGATAATTAAAAGAAGGAAGAAGTGGGAGTTTTGTTTGTTTTGGCAGTGTACTATTTTTATTGGGTTGGATTAAGTTAGTTTAACTATTACGTATGGATTTATAAAATAAAAAAAATTGGTTTCAAGCCATCCAGTTGGGTTGTAGTCTGCCATGAAACCCAAAGAAGAAGAAGAAGTGTTGGGGACATTTAAAGTCAGATCTGACACCAGCAACACACCACCGGATGGGACAGGCCTCACGCAAGTCACTGCTACAACAGCTGCCTCTGACGACTACTACTGCTGCTTCTACCCCTGTGGAGAGAGGAGCTGCTAGCAAGAGTGACTCTGTACCCTGCTCGGGAAGAGCCGAACAAACCCTTCAAGAAGAGACTAACAAACCCTGCACAGGGAGAGCCGAACAAACGTGAACTACTGCTCTGTGTGAGTGAAATACTGCTACATTTTGGTGAGCTGGCTTCCCGGCATGGTTGTGGTGTGAGTGTGTGCCCGTAGGAAGTGAAAACCCATCCATATCTCTCTGTATTTTCAATGAGAGCTTGGTTGAAAATCTGGCACCCCCAGAAAATATCCAAACAGGAAGTGGAACTTCTCAGGTTTTTGCCTGCCATATGAGTTCTGTTATACTCACAGACATAATTCAAACAGTTTTAGAAACTTCAGAGTGTTTTCTATCCAAAACGAATAATAATATGCATATATTAGCAACTGGGACTAAGGAGCAGGCCGTTTAATATGGGCACCTCTGTGCACCTTTCATCCAAGCTACTCAATACTGCCCCTGCAGCCATAAGAAGTTAATTGCGGAATAATAATTACAGAGAGTTATTTGATAAATAAGTCTTCAGTTTAATGATGCCAAAGACACGACACAGGATTCTAAAGAACTTTGGTTGTTGACATAGTGTATTACCATTCTAGGGTTAGTGTTCTGCCTCATTATGGTATTAGGCACTACGTTTTTATTTTATTAGTTTAGTTTGTTAGCTCAGGTCTTCCATGGAACTTTATGGTGCCAATAAACAGGAAATTGGAAGCATTGTAATCAGTTGACCACATCTTATATGAAACCTTGTCTAAGACGTTCATCTTGCTATATCAGATGTTTTCTACAGCAGATGTGAATCAGATTTGTGTTTAAATTGATCGCCCTGCTAGCTTAGCCTGTATATTCATTGCTGTATAGCAGATGGCTTCACTTACTATGTGGCTATTTCACTGATCTGTCAAGTCTGTCTTGGGCATTATGAATAAGGCTGAGCTGTGCCAGTGAATTCATTATTTTGTATTTTAGTTTCATCAATCATGGAATACTGGAGAAAGCTTAATACTGACTCTTGACAGGGTTTTTGAATGGAGTTGGCTGTCTAATTTATGTTACACACACATTGAGGACTAAGGAGGACAGTACAGTTAGTATTTTTATCCTACTCCAATTTGGACACGTAAGTTGTTGGAGCTCGGCTTTGCCTAGCTCTCTCTTCAACCCAAGATGCAGGAGCCCTGCTCAGGATAGCTCCGGCTCAATTTACCACTGGTTTTAAGAGTCACAGACAATTTGACATAGGCTGTTTGTTCTGATAAGGTTCCTGAGGTTGCCAAGCAGCTGGAAGCAGAAGGCACAGTTCTCCTGGCTTAGAGTGTTAGTCTCCTGGCCATGCATGTTATGGAGATGGTTAAAGGGGCAGGCCAGTTCTATACCATCCCAGAAGTGGCCTATAGTTCTGTCTATACTCCACACCATCTGTTTTGATAGGGGCTATATGCATTAAAGTCAGTAGGCCTAAATCCCAAGTGAATTTGGAAAGATTGGCACCATTGTAACTCCGTCCAATGTGTGTTTTATGAGATACATTTATGAGATCAAGATTGACAGCATTAAACGTGTCACACATAGTTTGTGTACAACAAGGGAATGACACATGTCATTCCCTTGTTGTACACAAACTATGTGTGACACATGTGTGACACAAACATATACTTTTGATATTTACAATAATAAAGGAAATGTATTAGTGCTTGAACAAGGCATACAGTACATGTTGCCATAAATGTTGCTATAAATGTCACAGTGCACACCAGAGCACTTTCCCCAGTCTCCCCTGCCAACACCCAACTAGAAACACCTAGATTATAGAGATGGCAAGGTCTTTGCCTGGAGAAGACCAACACGCAAGAATTCAGAATCACATCTGCAGAGAAGGAAGCCTAGATCTGTTTCTTTCAACTTTACAAGCAGTGACGATGAGGATCACCCCAGACGCTCAGAGGCCAGCTCCTCCCTAGATTTTTTAGATCAGGAAGAGGAGCCACGCAGGTTCCTCAACAAGAGAGGGAGAGGACGCGGAAGAGGCCAACACGGAGGGGGAGGAAGAATTCAAGACTATCCAACCACACGGAGCAGGACCAGAACAAGGCTGTGATCAACATTTCTGGAGAACCCCTTTCTGATGATTGCATAAGGGTCTTGTCTAAAGGACTGTCCTTTGCCCCCACATATTCAACTAATGAATTTAATACAAAGATTGACCTATTTCGTTTCTACAGGAATCTACATCTGAAGGCCTGGTACAAGCAAAACATCTCTCCAACTACAGACGCCAGTGTCTCAGGTCAGGCAGTTTCTGTTCCCTCAAAAACACATTTTAAGCCCAAGTCCACTTTTTGTCCCATAGTCCAGAATGCCACACTAAATACATTTGCCAAGAAAGTTAATTTTGATGTGGAGAATCTGTTTAAGGGTAAAATTGATTCCAACAAAACACGACGTAATCTTTCTAAGACAGAGAGGGATGCAGTTGAATCATTGTCCAAAAATGAACGGATTGTAATTAAAAAAGCTGACAAAGGTGGTGCTACAGTAGTGTGGTGTAAAGACAAATATGTGACAGAAGCCTACCGTCAATTAGACAATGACGAATTCTACCAATCTCTTACTTTCAACCCTACAGAGGACCTAAAAACTGATTTGAAAGGGATCCTCACAGAAGCTAAGGAAAATGGTTACATTTCAGACAATGAGTTCAAATTTCTTTTCAATGGCAGTCCGCGTATGGCTTCTTTTTACCTTCTTCCAAAAATCCACAAAAATCTTGAAAACCCCCCAGGCAGACCAGTCATTAGTGGTAATGAAAGTCTGACAGAACCCATCTCTAAGTACATTGATTACTTTATTAAGCCTTTTCTGTTGTCACTTCCAGCCTATCTTCAAGATACCACAGATGTGTTGAACAAAATTAAGGAATTGAAGAATATAGGTACAGCTTCCTTTTTAGTCACCATGGATGTGGAGTCTCTATACACCACCATTGAGCATCAACAAGGTTTGGCAGCGATGCACCATTTCTTGAGTACCCGGCCTGAAACTGAGATGCCTCCTACAGAATTCATTGTATCACTGACTGAATGGACTCTTAATCATAACATCTTTATCTTCCAGGACCGTATTTTCAAACAGGTCAAAGGATGTGCCATGGGAGCTTGCTACAGCCCTTCCTACGCTGGTTTGTACTTGGGTAAATGGGAAAATGACTTCATTTTGGATCCTTCTAATAACCATTTCTTTGACCGGATTATATGGTGGGGACGCTATATTGATGATGTTTGCCTGTTTTGGTCCGGCTCAGAAGATGAACTTATTTCCTTCCACCAATACCTTAACAGCATTAACCCTAACATCAAACTAACTATGGAATACAGCAAGGATAACATTCATTTTTTGGACCTCGATATTAGTAAAAATGACAAGGGTTGTTTGCACACATCAATCTTTAGGAAGCCTTCAGATGGGAATACCATTCTGAGGGCAGACAGCTTTCACCCCAAAAGGCTAAAAGAGAATATTCCATATGGCCAATTCCAAAGAGTCCGTAGAATTTGCGATCAGGAAACAGACTACAGTGTCAAATCTGCAGAATTGGAGAATCGCTTTTTGGATCGGGGCTACAGCGTTCAGGTCCTGAAAGATGCAGGTATAAGGGCTGGATTACTTGACAGAGAGAACTTGTTATGAAGAGGAGTGCCTCGTGATACATCAGAGAGAGTGTATTTTGTTACAAAATACAGCACTGAAGCAGAGAACATTAAAAGAATCATTCAAAATAATTGGGGAATCATCCAAAGTGATACGCTACTACGCCAAGTCTTTCCTGAACCACCAGTCATAAGCTTTAAGAGATGTCCTACCCTAAATGACAAATTAGTCCACAGTTATCTTCCGGGTGACTCTCAAAAAACTTGGCTTGACCACAAACCCAAGGGCTCTTTTAAATGTTACCAGTGCAACCATTGCAGTAATATTGCACAGAAAAAGTATTTTGTTGACACAGCTTCTAAAATGGAGTATTACCTCAAGCATTTTATTAACTGCAAAACCACTCATGTCATCTATAGACTGGAATGTCCACAGTGCAAGGTGTTCTACATTGGACGGACAAAGAGACGCCTTCAAGATCGCTTGGCGGAACACAAGTACGCCATACGGGTAGGCAATGAAGACTACCCCATGGCAAGGCACTACAAGTCCTTACACCATGGTAACCCTGCCTCCCTACAAGCTATGGGTATTGATCATGTTCCGGCCTCTATTAGAAAAGGGGACCGTCTTAAACAGTTAAACCAAAGGGAAAGTTTTTGGATTTACAAACTACAGGCCACTAAGTACCCTGGTTTAAATGAAGATATGGATTTCTCACCCTTCCTGTAGGGTCGTGATGGGTCCATTTGCTGTCATCTAGTGGACATTTTGCTTAATTGCCCTCTAGCTATGTTTGGACTGTTGTTCATGTTTTGCTGTGGTCTGGAGTACTGTGGAATATACAGTGTTCATGTTTTGCTGTGGTCTGGAGTACTGTGGAATATATTGCTTTCTTGTTCTGGACACTTCTCCCAGTCATGGTTAGGGTTGGAACTGCCTCTCTGGGTGTTCTGATGCTTCTAGTTTGGAGTTGTATGCTCATGATAACATAGCTACAGTATTTCACCTTTTCATGTGTATATTATTGCTTACTAGGTGTGTCCAATTTGGTAACCACTCCCTCTTCTAATTAGGGCTAATTGGAAAAGCCTTTCAAAAGAGGACATTGTATTCTCTTTTTTCTGTACTCCCTGACGAAGGCCATGCAGCCGAAACGCGTCGGTTTTTAAACAACTTTGTTTCTATTGAACATGCCATACTAATAAAGGCATTTTAATTAATTATATGAAGAGTGCCTTGGTCCTCCTTTCTTTTTGATGACCAATTTACACCTTTTACCAAAGAGCACCTTCTATCTACCAAAATATACTATAGTGTACCTTAGTAGCGCTTCCCTTCCTCCTCTTTCTACTAGAAACACCTGCCATTGGCACTATGAAAACCAACCGCCACTTCAGCCAACCATCTGTATTTACTTTTTATATTTTTGGTTAATTACATTTCTTCCCTTGTCAGCAGAGCTTGATCAGAATAAGTCAGTGTGGCTTTGTGTTTGGATTACAGTGTTTTATTACTAAGCAAAAAGGCCAGAGGGGGTGTGGTATATGGCCAATATACCACGGCTAAGGGCTGTTCATAGGCACCACACAACGCGGAGTGCTAGGACACAGTCCTTAGCCATGGTATGTTGGCCATATATCACAAACCCCTGAGGTGCCTTACTGCTATTATAAACTCGTTACCAACGTAATTAGAGCAGTAAGAATAAATGTTTTGTCACGGTCTGACATACCATGTCTTTCAGCCAATCAGCATTCAGGGCTTGAACGACCCAGTTTATAATCTGTAATAACACAGTACTTTCATCTGTAGCTACACTTTTAATCAGCTTGAACCTCATAGAGAGACAGTGACGATTCATAAGATTGACCATTTTACTGTTAGATTAGTTAGAGGTTTTCATCTCCCTCCATACAAAGTTGAGATCATGTGAATGGCCCGTATTTATTTCTATTCTCAAATGTTTGGCTCTGCTTATCTCAACTCCTCTTACAGTTTCCCCTGATGTGTTGTAAGCAGCTTGTGTGGGTGGGTTTTCATTACATACAGACAGTAAAAGTAGATTGCTGCAGCACTGTTGCCTCTAACACCTCTGGAGAAGGCCACTGTCAACCCTATGTCGGTATCCCAAATAGTACGCTATTCCCTATGTAGATCACAAAACACTTTTGCACTACTTCTGGTCAAAAGTAATGCACTATATAGGGTATAAAGTGCCATTTGGTACACAAACTATGTCTGGTGTTACACTAACTGGACAAGGCTTGGTGGATGCCTGGAATGGTGAAAATTATACTGCTATGAGAATGCTACAGAAAATGCTGGCGTTTACATTTTGTGTGTTTGTGAGTCATTATACTTGCCTTGCTTCGCTAAAGTTTTTATGAAATATGACAAACTTCTTGGTTTGGTTTGCTTAACTTGCCCTTGCGATCTGTCTGTGCTTTCTGTGCAATATAAAACAATCTAAATGAAAATTCCTGTGACTTCTGGCTTGCTGAGAGCTTTTAGCATGGAGGAGCATCCTTTGAAGCTCCATTCAATGGCTGCGTCCCTTGTGGCACCCTGTTCCATGTATAGTGCACTAATTTTAACCAGGGCCAATAGGTTTGCAGCCATTGTTTAATTGTTCCTTGTGGTGTTGCCAGAAAACCAAACAAGGGTCCATCTGCTGGTTGTGTGCCGGAGTTACAGGGTGCTGATCACATGATTAAACATGCACAAAGCACAGAGCTCTGATCTTCACTGGGTCTGAAAGCAAAACACTAACCTGAACTTAACCATAGCAACCAGTCTGTGTTCCTGTTTGACGAAAACACACCACTGGAGAGTGAAGAGAGACAGACAACATTACGCACACACACAGTTTTGCTCCGGTCCTGATGCAGAGGAGTGCCACTTCATTTGATCATCAACACCTCTCTCTCGCTCTTTCTCCTCCCCTCTATTATCCTCTCATTAACAACAACTCAACACCACAGAGATAATGACTGTCATGTCACAAGGATTATATCCCAACGGTAAGGGCTGTAATTGTTGTGGTGATGAGCAGCTACAGTAGCAGGAAGAGGAGGCTCCCTCTAGCTTTATCTTGTATTATTTCCATGTCCGTGTGAACGGTGAGAACATGCTCCCTGGGTTGGAGGCTGTGTTAGTCTTTCACACTGAAGTGAGGGGGGAGGGGGGGTGTTGAGTATGTGTGTGGAGGTTGAATGATACTGGCACCATGTTACAAACTTCTACCCAGGGAGCAGCATTGACAAATTGATAACAGATAAAGCACTGTCCTCCTCTTCACACACAAACAGTATACTGAACACACATAAACACACACACACACACACACACACACACACACACACACACACACACACACACACACACACACACACACACACACACACACACACACACACACACACACACACACACACACACACACACACACACACACGATCACACTTAATGCACATGCATGCACAAACACAAACACACTACTTTCCCTATCATTGTATTTCCTCAGTGCGCCATATATTCTCTCATTGGCGAGGTTGTTGTATTTCATAGTGATTTTGTGTTTCTTTAGCTCTCAGAGGTTCCGTCCTGGCAACACAGCATCTCTATTTCCTCCCTCTCCTCTCCCGCTGCCTCCCTCTCCTCCCCCCTGAGGAACACTGATAGAACTAAGTGCGATATCATATTCAATCAGGTGTCACTTAGCGGGACTACAGACAACAATAATATGCATGAGATTGGCTGTCTTGTCTGAACTCCCTGTTGAGATCGCAAGCAAACTGACAGAGTAGTTTGTACTGTATGACAGGCAGCATTGATATTCCTACATTATCAGGAATCAAGGTAAGACCAAGATGCAGACACGTTGAATAAATAGTGGTTTAATAGTCCAAGGGGCAGGCAAGAGACAGGTCAGGGCAGGAAGGGGTCAATAGTCCAGAGATGGGGCAAGGGTACCGGTCGGCAGGCAGGCTCAGGGTCAGGGGCTGGCAGAGTGGTCAGGCAGGTGGGTACAGAGACGGGGCAGGTAAGGGTCAAAACCAGGAGGGTGAGAAAAAGAGAGGCTGTGAAAAAACAGGAGCTGACAAGACAAACGCTGGTAAGCTTGACAAACAAAACGAACTGGCAAGAGACAAACAGCGAACACAGGTATAAGTACACGGGATAATGGGGAAGATGGGCAACACCTGGAGGGGGGTGAAGACAATCACAAAGACAGGTGAAACAGATCAGGGCTTGACAGTACCCCCCCACCCCCACCCGTCTAGTGGCGCCACCTGGCATCCTACCTGGGCGCATACCTGGTTGTTCGTCAAGCCATGCAGCGGTTTCCCCTTGCTCCTGTCTTTTCTAAAGTTTCTGTTTTCTAGTTTTCCCGGTTTTGACCATTCTGCCTGCCCTGACCCTGAGACTGCCTGCCGTTCTGTACCTTTTGGACTCTGATCTGGATTACTGACCTCTGCCTGCCCTGGATCTGTTGTTTTGCCTGCCCCTGTTCTAGTAATAAACTTGTGTTACTTCGATATTGTCTGCATCTGGGTCTTCCCTAAAACATGATAGTATGTCTGTGTGTTTGATTTTTATCCCAGAAGACAGAGAGCTCTGGGGAGAGAATGGGTTATGGCAAGGCGACATCATTCTGGGTGCATCCATTCTCCTGACACAAAGACCCACTGGGCCCAGTTTTTCAAAAGTTATCTATCTGGATGTTGCCTATCCAATAGATGGGTTGGCTGACATCGCACGGAAATAATGACATCTATGTGGCCCGAAGGTGTGCGTTGTTGTGATTCTGAAAAGTCAGATAGCTAGCAACAATGACAAGAAGCTGCCATGTGGAGAAGTTTAGGTGGCTCGTTTCAGCTTGTTGTATCTTGTTATTAATACCATGTCTTGTTTTGAAGTCTTTTGACTCCTGTCATGTCTATGCTAACATGGCAAACATTCGCTAGCTAACCAACAACTATAACGATGTATTTGCGAGACAACAAGTGCTCATTGTGCGAATGTGTTCATGTTTTCAATAAACATTTGGAGAGGAAATACTGTATAGTTTACACATTGTCAACAGTCTAAGCCCTTCTCCATCTGTTTTGCCCCATAGTTGAGAATGCGTTAGTTTTGTTGCTAAACAACCAACCCGTCTGTAGGCAAAATCCTGATGACTTTTGAAAACTGGGCCCTGGGGGATTTAGAAATTCAAAATGCATACTACAAGGAGAGTGACTCTTGGGATCAGCACTGGCTCCTAGGGACTAACTGACAGATGGACACACTGTGGTCCACCCATGCATAAACTGCTGGCTTTGCCAACAGTAAAGTTTTCAAGTGAAACATCTGGAGTGCTCAACTCCTATAAGGATAGGGGGGGGGGGGATAAGTGTTTGGCTACCGTCGTCCAGGCTATGGTAGTCAAAGTTGGATGCAAAATGATCAGCGGAGGCTGGTGACTTGCGAAATTGAGGAGGATGGGAGACCCACGGTATAGGCACGGAATGAACTGAGATGTCAAAGTGTGTTTAAAAAATGATCAAATAGTAATTATTTTAACGTAAAGCATTTAATAAAGACTTTTATAGTACAATATTATGGGGAAGGGGAATGAGAGGGCTACTTACCCAGTTTTGGGAAGGGATCACAGCAGTGATTGGATGAGGGTATGAGGCATGAGTAGAGGTGTTCAGAGGCTTGACTTCAGTGCAGGACAGGATTTGACTGGGAAGACACAAAACAATAACACAACACACTACACAGTCAGACAAAAGAGCTAATAATGAGTTAGTCCAAGCAAGGAGTAAAATCATTGATGTGTAATATTGTGATTGTGTTTCAATGTGTGATTGACTTTGCATACAGTAATGAGAGAAAATGTATAGGGGTACTCACAGTGATTGGAGAGGAAACATTCAATGTGCCAGTGGATGAGTGGGCACATGAGACGTGGCTTCAGTTCATGTCAGGAGAGAGTTGACAATGGTAGTGGAGTGGACATCACCTCTTAATCAGGGAACAGGAGGGGACTTAGCTATAAATACAAATAGCAGATACATTCCATTACAGCTGCGCCATCGGAGGTTTGAACAAGTTTCTCCATGAAGTTAAACACAGACATCTCAAAATCCATAAAGTTAAACACAGACTGCACATCTCGCCCACTTGACACATCTAAGTAGCCCAAGAAACGTTCATGAATAAAGCCCTGATCATCCACATATCTGACGATAAGTGACAACTGCAAGCAGACTGGTGGCACCATACTGTATGTCCCAGAGTGGGGGGGGATTTTACCCCTTGGGGCACGTAGTTTTTCCTTATCTGTTAACCTACCAGGAAAACTCTGCACTGTATAAGGTATGACAGTGATGATGCATTAGTTGTAAAAAAAAAAAGGTTTTATAAGGGCTATGATGAGACCAGTTTTTCCTAATCAGGTCACATGGTTTTAAAAAACTGAAAACAAAACTCCTGAAAACTTATAGGCAGCCTATCCAGGCCAATTTTGAATATAAACTAAATTTGATCACATTCACATTTTCTCCTGACTCACAAATGGACTATAAATACATAACGTTACCAATGAGTTACCCTGACCAAATGGACAGCGCATATAGGCTGTATGCATCTGCTATTATTAGCCTACAGTTGATCAGACTGAAAAATCGTCTCGTTTTCATCCCATACAGTATGTCAGATCTCTGTTAGGTGTAGCCTAGGCTGCTGCAACATTTATGTAATGAGTTTTTGCTTGTGTCTGTCCGAGGTGATTGTGTTATCAATATCAGAGGAAATATCAGAGGAAAGTGGAAAGCCTACTTGAGAGCGTTTAATCTAACTTTTAATGGATGATGCGATGGAAGCTATCAAATCATTGTGAATTGATTTTGACATTCCAGAAAAGACAGTAGAATGTCCCATATGTTCAGCAAGTAAAGCATCGTAATGTGTAATTACTGATGTGGGCATTTATATGCTTCCTGCTTTTGTTTTGCCGTTTAGCTGAACGATCGATGTTCTTCAGGTCACTGTACCCTTCTTTCGCCCAAGGTTCAGACTTTCCAAAAAGCAGGCAAGGTCAGCAATACAGGTGGCTTGATGAAAGGCTTTCTGTTAACCAGCTATACTAACCAGCTATACTATATTGAACGCCCTCACCTTCATGAAACTGATCTCAGGCAGAGGTCGACCCTCGGTTTTAATTCGCACCTTCCCCGTGTACCCCAGATGAAAGTGGTTCTTCAACAAAAAGTCAACAACATTTTTGGTAGCATTGGCTGCGAAAACGGCACACTCGAGCTGGTAACATGCTCAGATTACCCAAATTGATTTTATTTCTACAAAAGCTCAAAGTGTAGCCAAACCTGGCAGCTGGGTACTAGTGGACACACTGACTACTTGGTTTAGTGCACACACACACACACAGTCCTCTAGTTGCCTAATGATGTCTACGGCCAAATGAATTAAAAACTCTCTCCTACTTTGGAGGAGCTGGTCTGTTGTGGCTCCCCCTCTCCTCTACAGTTCCTATTGGTGTTCTATTGTTTATCAGAGAGGAGATGAAAGATGGGAAGCACACAGCAACAACAAACTCACTAAACCAACTCGCTAAACAAAACCTACTTAAATGATTGCTTGCAGCTGTCACATTTTTCATCACAAGAGACCTTGGAGATGGTAATTAACAAAAAATTGGCGGCAGATTCATAAGGAGAGTAATAAGGCGTAAGAAAGTCTCTAGCAGCAGTGGTGTCCCTCCCCACTGAAAACCACCACAAGCTGAAAGCCTGCGAGCCGAAAGGGGAGGGAGAAGGGAGAGAAGATGTTTTCCGAGATCCCCACAGAAAGAAAATAGTTCCGTAAAGTCATGCTATGAAGCAGCAGGAAGTCGTCTTGTATCAATCCACCAAAATCGCTCTAGGTTTAAGGGTGCTGCTCTCCTTGCTTCCCTGCCTACCTGCCTGCCTGGCTGTTCACTGTGCTCCAGGGCAGTCCAAAACCATTCCTTTACTCCTACTCCTACCCCCATCTATCTTCATAATGGATTCCAATCCCATTTCAGCTGACTGTGGCTCCTCACTGGAGTCAACAGAGAGTGAAAATGCTTCTCCTATTTAAATTAAGGCACTCTGTAATCTGCTGGGTAGAAACCAACTGGAGAATTTCCATGAATCTAGACAAGGTTCCTCAACAGGTAGCTGCTTCAGTAATGGGACACCTTAACGGTGTGAGGGGGAGGAAGGGAAGGAGGAAGGGAGGAGGGTGGCAAAGCGCTATCAAAACAACGGGCCATTTTCATAAAACTGTCAGTTGGAGAGTAATTATTTTGTGCTGTATGAGAAATTGTTGTGTGTCTGTTTCCTACAAGCACACACACAGACACAGACACACACATTCCTCAGAGCTCAGCTCAGCCTCAGGCTGGTTCCAACAGAGCACAGCCACAGGCTGGTTCTAACACTCAGACCGTCACCCACTAAACCTTTTATGAACTCTGTTCTCTCTAATCGCTAATGATGGCTGATGAGTCAAATTGGAGACAAAAGAGAACCCCCCACCCCTCTCTCTCTCCAGATAATTAGATAGGCCGGCCAGATAGGTCCAGTTGGCCGGCCACTGTGTGCAGCTCACCCTGCACTAACATAAATAATATGAGCATGTCTACTTCTGCTAACATTCCCAGTAAAGCAATCAAAACAATCAAGCATCCCTCATAGCATCCCATATCCCAAATAGCCCATGTTAACATATGTAGCTTAAGAAACAAGGGTCATGAAATCAAAACGCTCTGAATTTACGAATGGACAATCTGACAGCACAGCTGCAGTCACCAACGCTCTGAATAACATAAAAACAGCCTAACCAGCTCTGCTAGGGTGAGTAATGTTCAGTGAGCTGTTCTCTCATTTGTGTCTGTAAGTAGCTAGCAAGTTAGCTTGGGTGCTTGACTGCTGTTATTAGTACAGAACGCTCGGATCAACCGTTAAAGTGATGGGTTGGGCTAAAGCTTAAGAGGGTGTGAACGATGCTGAATGTGTGTAGATTAAGAAGATCTCTCCAGTTGATACCGAAAACATTCAAAGGCCATTCTCTAAAAAGTGAGGTTACAAGTTTATCAAATTTCAAAGAAGAATTACTTTCCCATTGATCCTCAAATGCAGTGTATGATATACCATTTTGTAGCTCTGTGTCTCTGCTTTTATCCAGTGTAAAAAACACAATTTCAAATTTTGCTGCATAAGACAAATTTTGAATCACAAGAGACCTCGGAGATGGTGATTAGCAACAAGCAACAATAATTAGATGTGATAAGACTATAGAAAGTGGCCACACAGGTAGGTCCGGCCACTCGGCCGGCCAAATACATAGGTCCGGCCAGCCAGAGAGGTAGGTTCGGCCTATCGGATCTACCTATCCGGTCGGATGTGGCAGGGATTGCAAACTATTATGGACTACAAAAGGAAACCCAGCCGCAAGCTGCCCAGTGACGAGAGCCTACCAGACGAGCTACATGCCTTTTATGCTCGCTTTGAGTCAAGCAACACTGAAGAATGCATGAGAGCGCCAGGTGTTCCCGACGACTGTGGGATCACTCTCTCGGTAGCCGATATTAGCAAGACCTTTAAAGAGCTCAACATTAACAGTGTGTACCAGGACAGAATACCAGGTTGTGTACTCAGAGCAACTGGCAAGTGTCTTCACTGACATTTCAACCTCTCCCTGACCGAGTCTGTAATACGTACATGTTTCAAAAAGACCACCATAGTCCCTGTGCCAGAGAAAGCGAAGGTAACCTGCCAAAATGACTACTGCTCCATAGCACTCACTTCTGTAGCCATGAAGTGCTTTGCAAGTCTGGTCATGGCTCACATCAACACCATCATCCCAGAAATCCTAGACCCACTCCAATTCGCATACAGCCCCAACAGATCCACAGATGACACAATCCCAATCGCACTCCACACTGCCCTTTCACACCTGGACAAAAGAAAGACCTATGTGAGAATGCTATTCATTGACTACAGCTCAGCGTTCAACACCATAGTGCCCACAAATCTCATCACTAAACTAAGGACCCGGGACTAAACACCTCCCCTCTGCAACTGCATCCTGCACTTCCTGACAGGCTGCCCCCAGCTGATCCTCAACACAGGGCCCCCCCAGGGGTGCATGCTCAGTCCCCTCCTGTACTCCCTGTTCACCCAGGACTGCATGGCCAGGCACGACTTCATCACCATCATTAAGTTTGTAGACGACACAACAGTGGTAGGCCTGATTACCGACAACGACGAGACAGCCTATCGGGAGGAGGTCAGAGATCTGTCCGGGTGGTGCCAGAATAACAACCTATCCCTCAACGTAACCAAGACTAAGGAGATGATTGTGGACTACAGGAAAAGGAGGACCGAGCACACCCCATTCTCATCGACGGGGCTGTGGTGGAGCAGGTTGAGAGCTTCAAGTTCATTGGTGTCCACATCACCAACAAACTAGAATGGTCCAAACACACCAAGACAGTCGTGTCTATTCCCCCTCAGGAAACTAAAAAGATTTGGCATGGGTCCTCAGATCCTCAAAAGGTTCGACAGCTGCAACATCAAGAGCATCCTGACTGATTGCATCACTGCCTGGTACTGCAATTGCTCGTCTCTGACCGCAAGGCACTACAGAGGGTAGTGCGTACGGCCCAGTACATCACTGGGGCTAAGCTGCCTGCCATCCAGGACCTCTACACCAGGCGGTGTCAGAGGAAGGCCCTAAAAATTGTCAAAGACCCCAGCCACCCCAGTCATAGACTGTTCTCTCTACTACCACATGGCAAGCGGTACCGGAGTGCAAAGTGTAGGACAAAAGGCTTCTCCAACAGTTTTTACCCCCAAGCCATAAGACTCCTGAACAGGTAATCAAATGGCTACCTGGACTATTTGCGTTGTGTGCCCCCCCAACCCCTCTTTTACACTGCTGCTACTTTCTGTTTATCATATATACATAGTCACTTTAACTATACATTCATGTACATACTACCTCAATTGGCCCGACCAACCAGTGCCCCCGCACATTGGCTAACCGGGCTATCTGCATGGTGTCCCGCCACCCACCACCCGCCAACCCCTCTTTTACGCTACTGCTACTCTCTGTTTATCATATATGCATAGTCACTTTAACCATATCTACATGTACATACTACCTCAATCAGCCCGACTAACCGGTGCCTGTATGTAGCCTCACTACTGTATATAGCCTCGCTACTGTTATTTTTCACTGTCTTTTTACTGTTGTTTTTATTTCTTTACTTACCTATTGTTCACCGAATACATTTTTTGACTATTGGTTAGAGCCTGTAAGTAAGCATTTCACTGTAAGGTCTACCTACACCTGTTGTAGTAGGTGCAAATGATAAATAAACTTTGATTTGATTTGAGATAAACAAATATATTTTAACACTTTTTTGGTTACAACATGATTCTATATGTGTTATTTCAAAGTTCTGATGTCTTCACTATAGAAACTCACTGTAGAAAATTGTAAAAATAAAGATAAACCCTTGAATGAGTAGGTGTGTCCAGACCTTTGACTGGTACTGTATGCGATCTTATACAACTGTAAGCACGGTTTTAAATAATTCAGTTGTTTGGGCATCTTGCAGTCAATTTTTTCTACAAATTATTTGCAGTTATGTTCCTTCCCCTTTACCATCTACTAAAGAAACATTTGAAACGGTATGTTACAGCATTAGTGCCATCTTGTGGCTTTGGTACCTGCTGTGCTGTGGAGAGCAACAGCAAAGACCACAGACCACAGACCATCCATCAAATACATTTATGAGTATAAATAAATAAAATACTTTACATGATTGAGATCCAAGTTCTAGTTCTGCCCCTACGGATGGAGATGGGGTGCATCTATATAGTCTAAAGTGGCTTCTTCTCCTTGCCTCCTCTCCGGATGCTGTCTGTCCTGTCAGGAGTGAAAGGGAAGGTGAGGTAGAGGTTTTACACACAACACATTCCCCAGCAGGACCAATAGGGGACGCTGATGTTTCATCATGGAATACCTGGCTGAAATAAAGCATGGGAGTGCTAGTAGAGGATGGAAAAGTCCGATTTTCTTCTAGCTTGAAAAAAATGTGATATTCTCAAACAAATAGTTTACTCTTTAGCACTTCTTTGTGGACTGTAAAGAAAAAATCCTACACAATGGAGTATTCAAATAAATCAAGACTGAATCCTTCTCATGCCCTATTGTATGGTGTGGTATGTGAGGAAGGTATACTTGTATAGACTATACTGTATATCTAGCAACAGAAGTATCTGTTTTTCACATCTTTTGTAAAGATTAATGTCTGACTTCAATTTATGATTTTAATTAGCTATCTTTTTTTCATTTCTCCTTACTCTTGTTTTTGTTTCATTGTTAGTAATTTTATCTTATTATTTTATGATGTGAAGAAATGTGTTACTTGTATTGAAAATTGTTATACAAGTAATTGTTATACAAATTATTATTATTATTTTTCGATCATGAATCTTACTGGAAGTTTGCTCTGCTCAGGGATCCAACTGAATTATCGACATGGACCCATTCCAAGTTCCAAACCAGTTGTCATTCCAACAGATCCTATCGTCATTCATATGCTTCTCTTTCTACCCTTTTGGTAGGATGTGGTTAAAGTCAAGTATGCCTTACCAGACACATGAGCGACATGCATTTTTATGGTATGTGAACGCTTTAGGGATGTTTTTTGCCTTGTAATTTCTGGGCAGCAGGAAGGCTGGCTGACTGACTGCTGTTTTCTCAGCTGGCACAACAGGTCTTTGAGTCCATTTGAGTTGACAGTTGACATAGAGAGGCATGACAGGGACGGACCAAGGGTCAGCTGTAGGACATGGTCTACAATCGTGTCTTGTCTAGAACCGGTTCTGACCATTCCCCACCTCCGCTTGCCCCTCATGTCTGTCTCTTTTAGCAGCAAAAGTTGGGACATTTGTTAAATAAGTCTAGTCTTGGACTAAAAGGTTATTTAAATGCAATTGTGTTTAAAGGTATTTAATCATAAAGGTTCAGAGTAGCTGCTTCAGCTCGTTGAGAAATGATGACTCACTGGTTTGGTGAGTGGTGCCCAGTGCATTCAGAAAGTATTCAGACCCCTTGACTTTTTCCACATTTTGTTACGTTAGAGCCTTATTTTAAAGTGGATTAAATAATTTTTTGTCCCTTATCAGTCTACACACAATACGCCATTATGACAAAGCAAAAACAGGTGTTTGTAAAAGATTTGCAAATAAAAAAAATACAAGAAAACACACATTTACATAAGCACTCAGACTCTTTACGCACTGTACTTTGTTGAAGCACCTTTGGCAGCGATTACAGCCTCGTCTTCTTTGGCACACCTATATTTGGGGAGTTTCTCCCATTCTTCTATGCAGATCTTCTCAAGCTTTGTCAGGTTGGATGGGGAGCGTGGCTGCACAGCTATTTTCAGGTTTCTCCAGAGATGTTCGATCAGGTTCAAGTCCCATCAATGCAATTGTCTGCATCACTTCAAACCTTACGTACAGTAGAAAGTCGGAAGTTTACATACACCTTAGAACGCGTCTCCTTCCTTAGCGGTATGATAGCTGTGTGGCCCCATGGTGTTTATACTTGAGTACTATTGTTTGTACAGATGAACGTGAAACCTTCAGGCGGTTGGAAATTGCTCCCAAGGATGAACCAGACTTGTGGAGGTCTACCATTTTTTTTCTGAGGTCTTGGCTGATTTCTTTTGATTTTCCCATGATGTCAAGCAAAGAGGCACTGAGTTTGAAGGTAGGTCTTGAAATACATTCACAGGTACACCTTCAATTGACACAAAGGATATAAATTAGCCTATCAGAAGCTTCTAAAACCATGACATAATTTTCTGGAATTTTCCAAGCTGTTTAAAGGCAACAGTCAACACAGTCAAAGAGTATCCAACTTGAATAAACGCTTGGAGGTAAGTATGACTGCAGTGGTGTAGTCTATGGCGACACGGATATCACTTATTATTGATATCTACATAGCGCATTGATGTGAATCATACTGCTGCTATCTCATTTAGCTATTTTCGATTTACAGATTGTAGTTGTTGTGGATGGCTGTTCACAAATATAAATGGTTATTTGAACCCAATAATGGTTGAATTCAAGAAGTTAAAGCTGCCTATCAATCATTGTTTTTGAAACCAGTGGACAGCCAGTGAAAAATGCGATCTTGCCAACAGCTGCACAGTGCGGATCCCAGCCTATGGAATAAAAGTGGGGCTTTTATTGCTCAATCTAATTTAACCTATATTTAACTAATTCATGCTGATAAAAAAATACAATTAATAGGCTTAATGGACACATGCTCCAACTCGTACACTTTTGATAGACTTAAAGGGGCAATCTGTGGTTGCTACATACATTTTTGGACCTATAAATGATATATATTAATGTAAAGATATTATTTTACTATTATATGTCGTAGAAAGCGATGGGTTAGAAGAAGCCTACATAAACAACCCATAAAGTAAAATGTAACATCCCATAAATGGCCAGCTATGTAAACTTTAACATTGATTTATTCTGCAATAGATGTCGTTCAAATGGTAATTTTGTCTTCTTCTAAAGTCTCTTAATAAGGGGAAAGTAATCTAAAAGTAACTGAATGTAATTAGATTACGTTACTGAGTTTGGCTAATCCAAAAGTTACGTTACTGATTACAATGTTGGACAGATAACTAGTAACTGTAACGGATTACATTTAGAAAGTAACATACCCAACCTTGCATATACATACATACACATATATACATACACACATATACACATACATACATATAAATACGTATACATATTTTTTTTTTAATATATTTTCCTTTATTACTTTCTAACCCTACCACCCATCTCCTAAAGGGAAAATTCCCATTACACAGACACAGTATGCTGTACATTACTTATCTTGTTATTATTTGCTATTATTAGTCCCAACCTTCAGCTCCATTCAACCCCTCCCATCTATCGCTTACCACCATCCATATTGGATTTCTATTTGCCATATATGTAACGACAGACGCTGGAGACGAGAAGCAGGCACAGGGAGTGAACAATTAATTTAATGAAACAATGGACAAAACAAGAACAGCGTCTGGACAGGGAGAAAAAATGAAATTACAACAATAATGCTGACACAGGGAACCAACTGAGGAACAGACAGATAAAGAGGGGCAATCAACAAAGTGAAGGAGTCCAGGTGGTTCCAATGAGCGCTAAAGCACGTAATGATGGTGACAGGTGTGCGTAATGAAGGGCAGCCTGGCGCCCTCGAGCGCCAGAGAGGAGGAGCGGGAACAGGCGTGACAACATATTTTTCGAAACCTTTTTATTTTCATTGTTGCTACCGATTGTAAATAGAAAATCAACATCAACAGGATCTCTCTGCTGTTCATCTTTCCCTCGATCCTAACTAGACTCCCAGTCCCTGCCACTGAAGAAGATCCCCACAGCATGATGCTGCCACCACCATGCGTCACTGTAAGTCGCTCTGGATAAGAGCGTCTGCTAAATGACTTAAATGTAAATGTAAATGTAAAGATGGTGCCAGGTTTCCTCCAGACGTGATGCTTGGCATCCAGGCAAAAGAGTTAAATTTTGGTTTCATCAGACAAGAAAATCTTGTTTCTCATGGTCTGAGAGTCCTTAGGTTCCTTTTGGCCTTCTCCAAGCAGGCTGTCATGTGCCTTTTACTGAGGAGTGGCTTCCGTCTGGCCACTTTACCATAATTGCCTGATTGGTGGATTGCTGCAGAGATGGTTGTGCTTCTGGAAGGTTCTCCCATCTCCACAGAGGAATTCTGGAGCTCTGTCAGAGTGACCATCGGGTTCTTGGTCACCTCCCTGACCAAGGCCCTTCTCCCTCGATTGCTCAGTTTGGCACGGTGGCTAGCTCTAGGAAGAGTCTTGCTGATTCCAAACGTCTTCCATTTAAGAATGATGGAGGCCACTGTGTTCTTGGGGACCTTCAATGCTGCAGAAATATTTTGGTACCCTTCCTCAGATCTGTGCCTCGACACAATCCTGTCTCGGATCTCTACGGACAATTCCTTCGACCTCATGGCTTGGTTTTTGCTCTGACATGCGTTGTCAACCGTGGGACCTTATATAGACAGGGGTGTACCTTTCCAAATCATGTCCAATCTATTGAATTTCCAAGGTGGATTCCAATCAAGTTGTAGAAACATCTAAAGGACGATCAATGGAAACAGGATGCACCTGAGCTCATTTTTGAGTATCATAGCAATGGGTCTGAATACTTATGTAAATAAGGTATTTCTGTTTTTTATTTTCAAACATTAAAAAAAAACTGTTTTCGTTTTGTCATTATGGTGTATTGTGTGTAGATTGTATTTAATCCATTTTAGACTAAGACTGTAACCTAACAAAATGTGGAAAAAATTATACAGCATTTTCCAAATGCACTGTATGTCACACATCACTGGGCAATGTGACACTCTCCTCCTCCTTCCTGTTTGTCTGGTCCTTCAAGGCTGTCTGTCTGGGAGGAACAGAGTGAGGGACTCTGAGGATCGGACTCAATGGCCATGCTGTTCACTCACTCACTCACTCACACACTCACACACTCACTCACTCACTCACTCACACACACACTCACTCACTCACACACACACACACACACACACACACACACACACACACACACACACACACACACACACACACACACACACACACACACACACACACACACACACACACACACACACACACACACACACACACACACACACACACACACACACACACACACACACACACACAGCAGCCAAGTGGACCAACCAACAGCTTATTTCACTTTGCAGATGGCATAACAGTTTGCTTTGTGCATGTCTATGAATTAATTTGTATTACTACGCTATAGACCTCAGCATTTATTTATTTTTTAAGTATTTCTCTGTAACTTATTTTGGAGTGTTAACAGTTGAAGTGAACAGTCATTTGAGGTTCCAATGTGAGAGAAGCCACAGCTGTTTATGGTCTGCTACACAATTCTCACTTTTCAACTTCTAATATAGTTTGATCAGGTTGTCTGAGACACTGGCACACTGTGATCAATAGTGGGCATTTTGTGAATCAAGCAATACAATAAACGACAATGAATCAGCAAAGGAAACTGAAGGAGAGAGAGAGCGAGACATTAGCCTTGAGCAATGACATTGAATTAGATGGAAAAGTAATGAAGCAGAAGTTTAAAACAAATAATAATAACGTAACTATGAAAAGTGTTCTACTGGAAAATGCCATCCAGTCCAGTGTATGTGTGGTAAATGTGTGTGTGGTCAATATGATGGCAATGTCAGAGGTGGTGGCTGAAGCATAGCTTTGAATATTGAATTACTCTCATTTGGAACGCTATTGCGTCACTTCATCTGGTCTTACCCTTACCCTCTAACTAACTCAAACCGAGAGAGAAAGTTTGTCTGTGTGCTTGTTTATATCTCTATTCATGTTCATTGAAGACTAAACTTAGACCTGCATTTTTCCAGCCAAACTTAATAAAATTTAAAAAAGTGAGTATCGTGTTGTTTATTCTCCATCCCCTCCTCTGTTTCACTGAATTTAAAACAGATAAATTATTGGTTTTCCTGTCACTATTTTCCTACCTCAGTCTGACAGTTTGCAGATGGAAATAATGATGTCTGGAGACCGTGTGTGTGTGTGTGTGTGTGTGTGTGTGTGTGTGTGTGTGTGTGTGTGTGTGTGTGTGTGTGTGTGTGTGTGTGTGTGCGTGTGCGTGTGTGTGTGTACGTGGATTTGAATTGAAGGAGTCATTTACATTAGGGCTGGTAGCACTGCAAAAGGAGTAGGCCTATTTGAAGTGAATGTACAGTTGTAAGCACAAAGTCAATGATTCTCATAATCTTTGATAAATAGATTTGTTAAAGTGACAAATATAAAGAGATATAAATGTTTTATAAAAAGAGACACACAAGATACAGATTCTCCCTAGTCTGATATATGTTCAAATCCCCCTTGTACCAGAGGTGGTCCAGGCTGGGGTCTAATTCAGTTGATTACAGAGGCTAGGTCAAGGCAGTTAACATCTCTCTTGAGGCGATGCATTGTTTGCTGATCTTTGCCTTTGTAAAGATCTTTGATATTTTCTCTTTTGGGGCCATACTTAACTTCAACTCCAAGCAACAAGGACCTTTCTCAAGTCAGGCTGTGGCCCTGGGTTTGAAATGTATTTCACAGAGGTTGTTTTAACACAGGCATCACGGCTCATTGAGAGCACTGCAGACTGAAGTCTCAAACTCTATTTGTGCCTCTTTCTGTCTGTTGCACAAAGGCATCGCAAGCATGAACAAGACTCAGCTCCCTGATGCCAGTCGGGCAGCTATCAAAGACAGTTTTCCCACAATTCCTCAGAGCCAGAACCAAATGGCTCCATGTACCAACTGGCAAAGCCCTCTTGGCTCTGTGGTGCTCTCGCTGGGGAATCCCACCTACCTGCTCCCCTGGCTCTCTGGACCTACCAGGCCCCTGACTGGCGTTTTGCTCCCTGACTGGCGTTTTTTTAAATGTATTTTTAATTTAACCTTTATTTAACCAGGTAGGCTAGTTGAGAACAAGTTCTCATTTGCAACTGCGACCTGGCCAAGATAAAGCAAAGCACATACAAAAGATAAAGTTTGACACATACAACAACACAGAATTACACATGGAATAAAGAAACATACAATCAAAAATACAGTCGAAAAATATATATACAGCATGTGCAAATGAAGTAGGATAAGAGAGGTAAGGCAATAAATAGGCCATGGTGGCGAAGTAATTACAATATAGCAATTAAAAACTGGAATGGTAGGATGTACAGAAGATGAATGTGCAAGTAGAGATACAGGGGTGCAAAGGAGCAAGTAAATAAATAAATACAGTATGGGGATGAGGTAGATTGGATGGGGTAATTACAAATGAGCTATGTACAGGTGCAGTGATCTGTGAGCTGCTCTGACAGCTGGTGCTTAAAGATAGTGAGGGAGGTAAGTCTCCAGCTTCAGAGATTTTTGCAGTTCGTTCCAGTCATTGGCAGCAGAGAACTGGAAGGAGAGGCAGCCAAAGGAGGAATTGGCTAAGGGGGTGACCAGTGAGATATACCTGCTAGAGCGCGTGCTACGGGTGGGTGCTGCTATGGTGACCAGTGAGCTGAGATAAGGCGGGTCTTTACCTAGCAGAGACTTGTAGATGACCTGGAGCCAGTGGGTTTGGCGATGAGTATGAAGCGATGGCCAGCCAACGAGAGCGTACAGGTCGCAGTGGTGGGTAATATATGGGGCTTTGGTGACAAAACGGATGGCACTGTGATAAACTGCATCCAATTTGTTGAGTAGAGTGTTGGAGGCTATTTTATAGATGACATCGCCGAAGTCAAGGATCGGTAGGATGGTCAGTTTTACGAGGGTATGTTTGGCTGCATGAGTGAAGGATGCTTTGTTGCGAAATAGGAAGCCGATTCTAGATTTAATTTTGGATTGGAGATGCTTAATGTGAGTCTGGAAGGAGAGTTTACAGTCTAGCCAGACATCTAGGTATTTGTAGTTGTCCACATATTCTAAGTCAGAACCGTCCAGAGTAGTGATGCTGGACGGGCGGGCAGGTGCGGGCAGTGATCGGTTAAAGAGAATGCACTTAGTTTAACTTGCATTTAAGAGCAGTTGGAGGCCACGGAAGGAGAGTTGTATGGCATTGAAGCTCGTCTGGAGGTTAGTTAACACAGTGTCCAAGGAAGGGCCAGAAGTATACAGAATGGTGTCGTCTGCGTAGAGGTGGATCAGAGAATCACCAGCAGCGAGAGCGACATCATTGATGTATACAGAGAAGAGAGTCGGCTCGAGAATTGAACCCTGTGGCACCCCCATAGAGACTGTAAGAGGTCTGGACAACAGGCCCTACGATTTGACACACTGAACTCTATCAGAGAAGTAGTTGGTGAACCAGGCGAGGCAATCATTTGAGAAACCAAGGCTGTTGAGTCTGCCAATAAGAATGTGGTGATTGACGGAGTCGAAAGCCTTGGCCAGGTCGATGAATATGGCTGCACAGTAATGTCTCTTATCGATGGCCGTTATGATATCGTTTAGGACCTCGAGCGTGGCTGAGGTGCACTCATGACCAGCTCTGAAACCAGATTTCATAGCGGAGAAGGTACGGTGGGATTCGAAGTGGTCGGTAATCTGTTTGTTGACTTGGCTTTCGAAGACCTTAGAAATGCAGCATAGGATAGATATAGGTCTGTAGCAATTTGGGTCTAGAGTGTCTCCCCCTTTGAAGAGGGGGATGACCGCGGCAGCTTTCCAGTCTTTGGGAATCTCAGACGATACGAAAGAGAGGTTGAACAGGCTAGTAATAGGGGTTGCAACAACTTGAGCAGATCATTTTAAAAAGAGAGCGTCCAGATTGTCTAGCCCGGCTGATTTGTAGGGGTCCAGGTGTCGCAGTTCTTTAAGAGCATCAGCTATCTGGATTTGGGTGAAGGAGAAATGAGGGAGGCTTGGGCAAGTTGCTGTGGGGAGTGCAGGGCTGTTGATCGGGGTAGGGCTAGCCAGGTGGAAAGCATGGCCAGCCGTAGAAAAATGCTTATTGAAATTCTCAATTATAGTGGATTTATCGGTGGTGACAGTGTTTCCTAGCCTCAGTGCAGTGAGCAGCTGGGAGGAGGTGCTCTTATTCTCCATGGACTTTACAGTGTCCCAGAACTTTTTTGAGTTTGTGCTACTGGATGCAAATTTCTGCTTGAAAAAGCTAGCCTTAGCTTTCCTAACTGCCTGTGTATATTTGTTCCTGACTTCCCTGAAAAGTTGCATATCATGGGGGCTATCCGATGCTAATGCAGAATGCCACAGGATGTTTTTGTGCTGGTCAAGGGCAGTCAGGTTTGGAGAGAACCATCTGTTCCTGGTTCTACATTTTTTGAAAGGGGCATGCTTATTTAAGATTGTGATGAAAGCACTTTTAAAGAATGACCAGACATCCTCTATTTACGGGATGAGGTTAATATCCTTTCAGGATATCCGTGCCAGGTCGATTAGGAAGGCCTGCTCGCTGAAGTGTTTTAGGGAGCGTTTGATATTGATGAGGGTTGGTCGTTTGACCGCAGACCCTGTTACGGATGCAGGCAATGAGGCAGTGATCACTGAGATCTTGGTTGAAAACAGCAGAGGTGTATTTGGAGGGCAAGTTGGTTAGGATGATATCTATGAGGGTGCCCGTGTTTACAGATTTGGGGTTGTACCTGGTAGGTTCATTGAGAGATTGAGGGCATCAAGCTTAGACTGTAGGATGGCCGGGGTGTTAAGCATGTCCCAGTTTAGGTCACCTAGCAGCACAAGCTCTGAAGATAGATGGGGGGCAATCAGTTCACATATGGTGTCTAGGGCACAGCTGGGGGCAGAGGGTGGTCTATAGCAAGCGGTAACGGTGATAGACTTGTTTCTGGAAAGGTGGATTTTTAAAACTAGAAGCTCGAATTGTTTGGGTACAGACCTGGATAGTAAGACAGAACTCTGTAGGCTATCTCTGCAGTAGATTGCAACACCGCCCCCTTCGGCAGTTCTATCTTGTCGGAAAATGTTATAGTTAGGGATGGAAATTTCTGGGGTTTTCGTGGTCTTCCTGAGCCAGGATTCAGACACGGCTAGGACATCCGGGTTGGCAGAGTGTGTTAGGGCAGTGAATAAAACAAACTTAGGGAGGAGGCTTCTAATGTTAACATGCATGAAACCAAGGCTTTTACGGTTACAGAAGTCAGCAAATGATAGCGCCTGGGGAATGAGAGTGGAGCTAGGCACTGCAGGGCCTGGATTAACCTCCACATCACCAGAGGAACAGAGGAGGAGTAGGATAAGGGTACGGCTAAAGGCTAAAATAACTGGTCGTCTAGTACGTTCAGAACAGAGAGTAAAAGGAGCAGATTTCTGGGCACGTAGAATAGATTCAAGGCATAATGTACAGACAAAGATATGGTAGGATGTGGATACAGTGAGGGTAAACCTGTGCCTAGAGTGACGATGAAAGAGATATTGTCCCTAGAAATATCATTTAAACCAGGTGATGTCACCGCATGTGTGGTAGGTGGAACTAAAGTGTTAAATAAGGAGTATTGAGCAGGGCTAGAGGCTCTACAGTGAAATAAGGCAATAAATACTAACCAAAACAGCAATGGACAAGGCATATTGACGTTAGCGAGAGGCATGCGTAGCCGAGTGATCATAGGAGTCCAGTGAGTGGTTTCAGGCAGCTTGCGGGCCGGGGGTAGCAAGCTAACAGAAGGGCCTTGGAGGGACGTCGCGACGGAAGAAAGTCTGTTGTTGCCCCCTCGTGCTATTACATCGGCAGACGGATCAGCAGGGCTCCGTGTGGTAAATCAGGCCAATTGGCAGAATAGGAATAGTGGCCAAAGAATTTGTCCGGTGGGCCTCTTAAGCTAACAGTCCGATGTGCTCTGGACAGCTAGCAGGCCGCGGCTAGCATGCTAGCAGATGGGATTTCAGGGGACGAAGCGACGGCGGAGCCAGTTGAGAAAAACCCCATCGGGCGAATCACGTCGGTGGTCCAGTCGTGATGAGTCGCAGGGGGTCCAAGCCAGTTGGCAAAAATAGGTATTGTAGCCCAAGTAGTGGCTGATGGACCTCTTTGGCTAGCTAGATGGGCTTAGCAAGGCTAGCTCCAGGCTAATTGGATATATATAGCTAGCTGCGGTAATCCAGGTGAAGAAATTTAAAAAATTTAAATAATAAATAAATAAAAAAGGTCAGAATTGCTCTGGTTTGAGTCGCGCTGTGCAGACTGGCGAGAGTTGTCCGTGCTAGAGGTGGCTGATGACCGCTAGCTGACTACTAGCTAGTAGCTAGTTAGCTGGCTAGCATCTGTTGGGGTTCCGGTTCAGGCGACGGTTAAATATACAGTGGGGAGAACAAGTATTTGATACACTGCCGATTTTGCAGGTTTTCCTACTTACAAAGCATGTAGAGGTCTGTAATTTTTATCATAGGTACACTTCAACTGTGAGAGACGGAATCTAAAACAAAAATCCAGAAAATCACATTGTATGACTTTTAAGTAATTAATTTGCATTTTATTGCATGACATAAGTATTTGATCACCTACCAACCAGTAAGAATTCCGGCTCTCACAGACCTGTTAGTTCTTCTTTAAGAAGCCCTCCTGTTCTCCAATCATTAGCTGTATTAACTGCACCTGTTTGAACTCGTTATCTGTATAAAAGACACCTGTCCACACACTCAATCAAACAGACTCCAACCGCTCCACAATGGCCAAGACCAGAGAGCTGTGTAAGGACATCAGGGCTAAAATTGTAGACCTGCACAAGGCTGGGATGGGCTACAGGACAATAGGCAAGCAGCTTGGTGAGAAGGCAACAACTGTTGGCGCAATTATTAGAAAATGGAAGAAGTTCAAGATGACGGTCAATCACCCTCGGCCTGGGGCTCCATTCAAGATCTCACCTCGTGGGGCATCAATGATCATGAGGAAGGTGAGGGATCAGCCCAGAACTACACGGCAGGACCTGGTCAATGACCTGAAGAGAGCTGGGACCACAGTCTCAAAGAAAACCATTAGTAACACACTACGCCGTCATGGATTAAAATCCTGCAGCGCACGCAAGGTCCCCCTGCTCAAGCCATCGCATGTCCAGTCCCGTCTGAAGTTTGCCAATGACCATCTGGATGATCCAGAGGAGGAATGGGAGAAGGTCATGTGGTCTGATGAGACAAAAATAAAGCTTTTTGGTCTAAACTCCACTCTCCGTGTTTGGAGGAAGAAGAAGGATGAGTACAACCCCAAGAACACCATCCCAACCGTGAAGCATGGAGGTGGAAACATCATTCTTTGGGGATGCTTTTCTGCAAAGGGGACAGGACGACTGCACCGTATTGAGGGGAGGATGGATGGGGCCATGTATCGCGAGATCTTGGCCAACAACCTCCTTCCCTCAGTAAGAGCATTGAAGATGGGTCGTGGCTGGGTCTTCCAGCATGACAATGACCCGAAACACACAGCCAGGGCAACTAAGGAGTGGCTCCGTAAGAAGCATCTCAAGGTCCTGGAGTGGCCTAGCCAGTCTCCAGAGATGAACCCAATAGAAAATCTTTGGAGGGAGCTGAAAGTCCGTATTGCCCAGCGACAGCCCCGAAACCTGAAGGATCTGGAGAAGGTCTGTATGGAGGAGTGGGCCAAAATCCCTGCTGCAGTGTGTGCAAACCTGGTAAAGAACTACAGGAAACGTATGATCTCTGTAATTGCAAACAAAGGTTTCTGTACCAAATATTAAGTTCTGCTTCTCTGATGTATCAAATACTTATGTCATGCAATAAAATGCTAATTAATTACTTAAAAATCATACAATGTGATTTTCTGGATTTTTGTTTTAGATTCCGTCTCTCACAGTTGAAGTGTACCTATGATAAAAATTACAGACCTCTACATGCTTTGTAAGTAGGAAAACCTGCAAAATCGGCAGTGTATCAAATACTTGTTCTCCCCACTGTATATACGAAGAGAAAAAAAACAAGGAAAAAGGAAAAACGATGTTTACAAGGGACAGGAAGTGACAAGACAAAAACACATGTCCGACTGCTACGCCATCTTGGAAGACAATATTTCTGGGAAAACGCTCTGTTTCATTTGTTCCCTGTAGTCCTCTTCTCTGTTAGATATATTTACAAAAGCCAAGAGGGCTTTGCAGCAAAAACTATAATAGTGTAGTGTACTTAAACAGACAGTTCAAATGTGAACTAGAACTCAATCTGTGCTTTTATCCCTTGTTATACATTACATACTCATCTACAAACAAATCAATCAAATGTATTTATTTTTACAGTAACAGCTGAAGGAGGGATTGAGAGCACATTTTGGGGCCATAGTTCCCTCTCTGTCCCTATGTTTCGTGCTGCTGCAGTAGCAACAATTCCGGTAGCCTACATCACAGTCTGTTGGGCAGCATGGTCCTATACAGGGAATACCTGCTGAGCAGGGACCACCCATGGAAGAAAATATAACAGTAGGCTACAGTTTCAATAGGCATTAAAACACACAAAGGTGCATTGTGTTGCCAAGCACTGGTTACAAAAGAGACTACAATCTAGCCCATTATGTAGCTCTGCTTGATACTAATACAGATTGCACAAGTTCATGCTCATGTTGTGTATGGATTTTTCTTCACATGGTTATATTATTAGGGCTCCCGAGTGGCGCAGCAGTCTAAGACACTGCATCTCAGTGCTAGAGGCATCACTACAGATCCTGGTTTGATCCCGGGCTGTATCACAACCGGCCGTGATCGGGAGTCCCATAGGGCGGCTCACAATTGGCCCAGCGTCGTCCGGGTTAGGGGAGGGTTTGGCCAGGGTAGGCCGTCATTGTAAAATAAGAATTTGTTCTTAACTGACTTACCTAGTTAAATATAAAAAATATTTTAAAAATTGCCAATAACTTTGAATGTTCACACCTTGTCACGCCCTGATCTGTTTCACCTGTGCTTGTCTCCAACCCCCTCCAGGTGTTGGCCCTCTTCATTATTATCCCCTGTATATTTATACCTGTGTTCTCTGTCTGTTTGTTGCCAGTTCGTCATGCATGTTTTTCAAGTCAACCAGCATGTTATCCTGTACTCCTGCTTCTATTCTCTTTTTGCTAGTCCTCCCGGTTTTGACCCTTGCCTGTCCTGACTCTGAGCCCGCCTGCCTGACCACTCTGCCTGCCTTGATTTGTCTTCTGCTTGCCTCTATTGGAACATTAAACATTGTTACTTCGACAGTCTGCATCTGGATCTTACCTTGATTCGTGATACACCTGGCATTGCATAGAGTTGTTTCGATGCAAATCCGCTGCCTACCGTTTGCGTGAAGAATGAATCATTTCCTATAGTTTTCTTGGGTCTAGTCATTCATTTTGAAGAACATTTACAAGAAACGACAAGTGAAATGACAAGGTATTTAGCCTAAGCAGTCTAACGTTGACGTTTAGGAGAATATTATGTACAGTATATTTCAGAAACATCTCTCTCCATACATCAACCCAAGACTCAACAGACAAGACATTGATCAAAAGGATACCACAATGACTTGATCAGACCTTACAGTGCATTCGGAAAGTATTCAAGACCCCTTGACTTTTTCCACATTTTGTTACTTTACAGCCTTATTCTAAAATTGATTAAATTATGTATTTTTCCTCATTAATCTACACACAATACCGCATAATGAAGAAGCAAATACATATATCGTATTTACATAAGTATTCAGACCATTTGCTATGAGACTCGAAATTGAGCTTAGGTGAATCCTGTTTGCATTGATCATCCTTGATTGGAGTCCACCTGTGTTAAATCCAATTGATTGGACATTATTTGGAAAGGCACACACCTGTCTATATAAGGCCCCACAGTTGACAGTGCATGTCAGAGCAAAAACCAAGACATGAGGTCGAAGGAATTGTCCGTAGAACTCCGAGACAGGATTGTGTCGAGGCAAAGATCTGGGGAAGGGAACCAAACAATTTCTGCAGCATCGAAGGTCCCCAAGAACACAGTACTCTCCATCATTCTTAAATGGAAGAAGTTTGGAACCACCAAGACTCTTCCTAGAGCTGGCCGCCTGTCCAAACTGAACAATCGGGGGAGAAGGTGACGAAGAACCCGATGGACATTCTGAAAGAGCTCCAGAGTTACTCTGTGGAGATGGGAGAACCTTATAGATGGACAACCGTCTCTGCAGCCCTCCACCAATCAGGCCTTTATGATAGAGTGGCCAGACGGATGCCACTCCTCAGTAAAAGGCACATGACAGCACGCTTGGAGCCAAAAAGCACCTAAAGGACTCTCAGACCATGAGAAACAAGATTCTCTGGTATGATGAAACCAAGATTGAACTCTTTGGCCTGAATGTCAAGTGTCACGTCTGGAAGAAACCTAGCACCATCCCAACGGTGAAGCATGGTGGAGGCAGCTTCATGCTGTGGGGATGTTTTTCAGCGGCAGGGACTGGGAGACTAGTCAGGATCGAGGGAAAGATGAACGGAGTAAAGTATAGAAAGCTCATTGATGAAAACCTGCTCCAGAGAGCTCAGGACCTCAGACTGGGACAAAGGTTTACCTTCCAACAGGACAACGGCCGTAAGCACACAGCCAAAACAACGCAGGAGTGGCTTGGGGACAAGTCTCTGAATGTCCTTGAGTGGCACAGCCAGAGCTCAGACTTGAACCCGATCAAACATCTCTGGAGAGACCTGAAAATAGCTGTGCAGCGACGCTCCCCATCCACCCTGATATAGCGTGAGAGGATCTGCAGAGAAGAATGGGAGAAACTCCCCAAATACAGGTGTGCCAAGCTTGTAGTGTCATACCCAAGAAGACTTGAGGCTGTAATCGCTGCCAAAGGTGCTTCAACAAAGTACTAAGTAAAGGGTCTGAATACTTATGTAAATGTGATATTTACGTTTTTTATTTTATACATTTGCGAAAATTTCTAAAAACCTAGTTTTGCTTCGTCATTATAGGGTATTACGTGTACATAGAGGGGGGGAAACAATTTCATCCATTTTAGAATAAGGCTGTAATGTAACAAAATGTGGAAAAAGTCAAGGGGTCTGAATACTTTCCAAATGCACTGTATTAACCCTAATTTCTACCAACCCTAACTTCAAAGGCTTCTCCAACCAGTCCATCCCGTGACACACACTTCTCTTCCCGACATCAAACGCTCTGGCTGCAAACTATTTATGTGGCTATAAAAGAGGATTTTTGGTCCGAGTCCAAACTGTTTGACATCTGTGCTCAATCTTTACCGCGGTGTGTAATGGATTCTTTGTTCTCTCTTATGGAAGAGAAGAGGGGAGGTAAGGGGAGAGGGGGAGCCAGGTAGGGGGCCTCAGGTACCATTATGGACCGTGGGACTCCTGAAAAACTTCAGGGGATGACTGGGCGAGACTGAGGGTCGGCTACTGTAAAATCAGGATCAGAGGGCAAAGCTTAGATCATGGTAGACTGTATGAAACTGGATACTGCTCACACAGAGGAGAACACTTGAAGAAACAGGGAATCCACAAGCGTATTGAGTTGTACACAGAACACAAACAAGCTTTGGGCCAGCGAGCACATCTTAGATGTTGACACAGAGCATCAGCATCAGCAAGCTCGAGATAGCTGGTAAACCTTTGGCCCTAAGTTTAGCACCGGCTAGAACATAGAACCTTATACAGAAACATTTAGGTGCATTCAGCATAGTCAAGTTTGAGATTTGATCACAAGCTTCACTTGTAAGCTCAGGGTACACTGGGGCTCCATCAGATGCAGGTGCACACATAAACGTGGGGTCTCCTGGCAACCCTTCTCACCAAAGGGCACTCGGTCACTTGGGTGGTTGTTGGTCAGCAAACAGCCTCTGAACTACACTGCCCTGTAGTCTGAAATACCCTCAGTCAGGCCTCAGCTGGTTCGGTGTGTGTGCAATGTCATCTGTTATATAGCCTTAAACTTTCTGACCTCTTTGATGTGGTAAATCACCCGTGTTCTCATAGATGGGTTTGTCATGAAACACTTCCAGCGACATAGTAGTGAAATCTTCCCTACACGGCTGATAGATGATACTGGAGCTATCTTTTATGCTCCGCATGGGGCCTAAATGTCAGTGTTTTCCCTCTTCGATCCATTACCTCCCTGGAGAGAGGACTGTTATGACACAATACCCTGTGGTGGTTAGTAAACAGAGCTAGATAATACTCTGATTATATCTATCGTCCCATTGCTGGGCAAGTTGATTTCAGCTGTATAAAAAGCTAACATACACGTAAATAAACAGATGCACAGGAAATGGACAGCACATCAATGTACATAAGATTATATGGCACACCTTCACAGCTGGTAGTAAGAAGAGTCCTCCCCTTGAGACAGTATACATAAACTTCCCCATCAGATGTGTGATCAAGGTTGGACCCATAACAGGAGCCGTAGCTAATCCTCCTCTGATGGGGGCCTAGATCACCTCAGGGAGATGTGTAAAGAGAAGTGTAGGCCTACAGCCAGAACCAGAGCCCCTGAGAGATGTCCCACCCGGCCCACCACCTCCTCATCAAAGACTCCAGCAGGTGTGCACGTGTGTCAGCCTCTGGGATCTTCAACCTCCCCTGGGCTGGTCCCTAGTGTGGAGCTTACAGACGGAGGGGCTTCAGGTCTGGCTTAGCCTGAGTGTATAGGGCCTACATCAGAGAGATGGTATGTGGTAGAATATAGTGTATTTGATGGAGAATCATCCCTCTGAAAAGCACCACTACATCTAGATTCTACAGAATGTTTGGAGTTGTGGTGTTCATGGAATGAATCCCAATTAGAAGCAATCATATTATTCTGGATTGCACTTTAGACAATTGCAGCCAGGAATGCTGTCTGTGGTCCAGGCTAGACGAAAGCACTTGTGTTTATGTGATGATCCATTTTAAGTGTGAGTGACTCAGTGCCGGTGTGAAAGTTTGCAATGTGCATCACGTCACTTACATACTCTTACACTTTTAAACCAGGATAGTCACACTGTAGCTATCACACACAGATGTAGGATCTTAATTTGATCCAGTTTGCTACAGCAGGAAAATAATCCTGCAGCAACAGGAAATGTGAAATATTATGTGGATTAAAATACATTTACATTTTTGTAGGTCTTGATACATTTTTCATAAGAGAAAATCAAGTCTGAAAATTCTATGCGGAAATTATAAACTTCAGAAGCTTTTTTAAACCTCAAATACACTACAAATGTTTAATCACCCTGTCATCCTGCAACAGGGTGATTCAATTAAGATCCTACATCTGTATAGGAATCTCAGCTAATTACTATTTAATATTTTCCACTGTCGTGGATGGGATGTCAGGTCCTCTAGGTGGTTGTAACTGTGAGGGTCGTATCTGCTACAGCTCAAGCTGTTATTGTGGTGCGATTAAATTTTCCTTGGGTGAGCTCCAGCTAGCACTGACCAATGCAATTCACCATGGCTCAACTTCCTCAAGCACTGACTGACCAATGGTTACATGTTGATGTACAACACCCACATCGACGTTGATAGCTGTAGACGAGGTAATGATTGTTTTACTTTTGGTCATTGTTGTTGTTTTTTCTTATCCTTGATTATCAGTCAATGGACGACTTCTTTTTCTCTGTAGCATCAGTACACTGCCATCGTGTACAGAGCTTTCAGAAGGTATTCATACCTCTTGACTTAGTCCACATGTTGTTGTATTACAGCCTGAATTCAAAGTGGATTAAATATTGTTTTCCCCCCACCCATCTACACACAACACCCCATAACGACAAGTTGAAAACATGTTTTTAGAATTCTTAAATGCATAAAAAATGTTAAAACATAAATATCTGATTGACATAAGTAGTATTCACACCCCTGAGTGAATACATTTTAGAAACAGCTTTGGCAGCGATTATAGCTGTGAGTCTTCCTGGATAAATCTCTAAGAGTGTTGCACACCTGGATTATGCTAAGCACTTGTTTGCTGCTTTTCCTTCACTCTGTCGTCCAATTCATCCCAAACCATCTCAATTGGGTTGAGGTCGGGTGATTGTGGAAGTCAGGTCATCTGATGCAGCATTCCATCCCTCTCCTTCTTGGTCAAATAGCCCTTACACAGCCTGGCGGTGTGTTGGGTCATTGTCCTGTTGAAAAAAAAATGATAGTCCCACTAAGCACAAACCAGATGGGATGGCGTATCGCTGCATAATGCTGTGGTAGCCATGCTCGTTAAGTGTGCCTAGAATTCTAAATAAATCACAGACAGCGTCACCAGCAAAGCACCATCACACCTCCTCCTCCATGGTGGGAACCACACATTCAGAGATCATCCGTTCACCTACTCTGCGTCTCACAAAGACATGGCTGTTGGAACCAATAATTGCAAATTTGGACTCATCAGACCAAAGGACAGATTTCCACCGGTATAATGTCCATTGCTCGTTTCTCTTGGCCAAAGCAAGTCTCTTCTTATTATTGGTGTCCTTTAGTAGTGGTTTCTTTGTAGCAATTTGACCATGAAGGCCTGATTCATGCAGTCTCCTCTGAACAGTTGATGTTGAGATGTGCCTGTTAGTTGATCTCTGAAGCATTTATTTGGGCTGCAATCTGAGGTGCAGTTAACTCCAATGAACATATCCTCTGGGTCTTCCTTTCCTGTGGCGGTCCTCATGAGAGCCAAGCCAAGTTCTTGAAATTTTCGGAATTTACTGACCCTCATGTCTTAAAGTAATTATAGACTGTCATTTCTCTTTGCTTATTTGAGCTGTTCTTGCCATAATATGGACTTGGTATTTTACAAAATAGAGCTATCTTCCGTACACTACCTTGTCACAAACACAACTGATTGGCTCAAACGCATTAAGAAGGAAAGAAATTCCACAAATTTACTTTTAACGAGGCACATCTGTTAATTGAAATGCATTCCAGGTGACTGCCTCATGAAGCTGGTTGAAAGAATGCCAAGAGTGTGCAAAGCTGTCATCAAGGCAAATGGTGGCTACTTTGAAGAATCTCAAATATAAAATATATTTTGATTTGTTAAACACTTTTTTGGTTAATACATGATTCCATATGTGTTATTTCATAGTTTTGATGTCTTCATTATTATTCTACAATGTAGAAGAAGAAAAAAATTAAGAAAAACCCTTGAATGAGTAGGTGTGTCCAAACTTATGACTGGTACTGTAAGTCAAAACTGTAACTAGGCCACACACAATTCTATGTCGTCTTGGTAAGCAACACTTGTAATAACAAAGGGGTTAATTGCTTATTGACTGAAGACATTTCAGCTTGTCATGTTTAATTAATTTGTAAACCACTCTAAAAACATAATTGCACATTGACATTATAGGGTATTGTGTGTAGGCCAGTGACACATAATCTCAATTAAACCATTTAAAATTCAGGTTGTAACACAGCAAAATGTGGAACATGTCAAGGGGTGTGAATACTTTCTGAAGGGACTGTTTAACTAGTTGGACTGTTTACTGTTCCGTCTGTCTAGCATTGAATTTATGCCAAGACCTTTCCTTGAATTACAACAAATCATTTCCTATAAACAGCATACTATTTGAAAGTACTCTAACTGTACCAATTAGAAGGCACAGTACTAATTGGTACTTTGCCTTCTATGCTTTCCTTGATAACTGAAAGAGCAATCTGTCCTTTGCATTTGAAACTAAAGACGCCACTTGGTCTGTCGTTCTCATGAACCATCCCACAAGGAAATGGATAAAGAAAAGGATCAAAAAATTGTAAAAGCTTTTTTTGTTCATTTTGTACAAACCAAACACGTTATAAGGCTCCTCTTTGCTCTATAGCACAGTGCAGCTCTATGACACAGTGCAGCACAACAACAAGGAAGTGTTATTCACTTGTGTAGTGTATTTTATGTCATTTAGCAGACGCTCTTATCCAGAGCAACTAGGGTTAAGTGCCTTGCTCAAGGGCACATGGACAGATTTTTCACCTAGTCGGCTCTGCGATTCAAACCAGCGACCTTTCGGTTATTGGCCCAACGCTCTTAACCACTAGGCTACCAGCCGCCCCTTTTCACCTAAAGAACTACATTGTTAATTATACTAATGCATATTATAGTTAATAGTAATATTGGTACGTGCATGTTGTCATACCGTAGTCAAGGTCAAGGTGCATTATTGGAATATGTATATCGAATCATTCTGTTATTAAACGTGACGCTAAACAGCATGGTTGAATATATCACATGACGGTAGCACTTTTTCCATGAGTAAATACTCTTAATTTGCTGTATTTTGGCACTTTGGGACTACTATTTATACCTGTCCTTCTTGATGTCCTCCTCTAGTCGGCTTAGTTGTTTAGCAACAAAACCGCCACGTGCGCAACTACAGGGCAGAACAGACAGGGTTGGCTTTAATAGTTGACAACATGTAAACTTAATTTAGTCTCCAAATGTTTATTGAAAACCTAAATACATTTGCACAATGAGCACTTGTTGTCTCTCAAATACATCGTTACAGTTGTTGGTTAGCTAGATAGCACATTTGTACCATATTAGCATTGACATGAAATTAGTCAAAACACCTTAAAACAAAATGGTATCAAGAACAAGATAAAACTATGTGAAGACGAGATTCCTCCCATGGCAGCGTCATCGTTGCTAGAGATCTGACAGTTCAGAATCAACAAAGCACAGCTTCCGACCCCATCAATGCGCTCGCATCATTTTTGTGATGTTGTCAGCCAACCCGTCTATACAAATTATGTTTGAAATGTTTTAGAATGTGTCTGTTTATCTAATGAACACAAACATGGATTGTTGTCAACAACAATGCCACGCTGAAGCAGTATTTCTAGTCAGGCTTGCTTACAAGTCAGTAAGGGCTGTGGTGGTGATTGTTATTGAGGGCCAACCAAACTCATTATCTCGTTCTCCACCACCTCTCTACTAGGTAATAGCTGTGTGTAATAGGATCAGCTACAGGGCCCCAGGGTGCTACCAAAGCCTTGATAAACAGCAGGCCTTTCAGCCATTAAAAGATGCATTAACACTCTGACCCCCTCTCTCAGAACTAATCTCTCCACGAATGCAGGGACGAGGGAGGGATGGAGCGAGAAAGGGAGGGGCGTCTGCAGGTGGAGAATGCTGTATGGGCATGTATTCATTCCATCACCACCCCCCTGAGTGTTGGATCTCTGGATCTCTGTGTTAATGCCTCTTTAAATAATCAATAACAACCACAGAGGTGTGTGTGTGTGTGTGTGTGTGTGTGTGTGTGTGTGTGTGTGTGTGTGTGTGTGTGTGTGTGTGTGTGTGTGTGTGTGTGTGTGTGTGTGTGTGTGTGTGTGTGTGTGTGTGTGTGTGTGTGTGTGTGTGTGTGTGTGTGTGTGTGTGTGTGTGTGTGTGGAGCGAGAAAGGGAGCGAGAAAGGGAGGGGCGTCTGCAGGTGGAGAATGCTGTATGGGCATGTATTCATTCCATCACCACCCCCCTGAGTGTTGGATCTCTGGATCTCTGTGTTAATGCCTCTTTAAATAATCAATAACAACCACAGAGGTGTGTGTGTGTGTGTGTGTGTGTGTGTGTGTGTGTGTGTGTGTGTGTGTGTGTGTGTGTGTGTGTGTGTGTGTGTGTGTGTGTGTGTGTGTGTGTGTGTGTGTGTGTGTGTGTGTGTGTGTGTGTGTGTGTGTGTGTGTGTGTGTGTGTGTGTGTGTGTGTGTGTGCTATCTGAAAGCCAGGTGGATATAGAGTAGAAATCAGACTTGACTCAGGGCTGAATGGAAAGGAATGGCCTTAACCCAACAGGTGTAATACTGCCGTATTAGTCTCAGGGGCAGACAAACTGGATTACACTACCAGAGGCTTGTATACTACAATATCTCCATTGAGCTCTGTCACAACAGCTTGGCCAGTTCAGCACCTTGGCAACTGCTCTGTGGCTTGTGTTTGACCTGAGTATTGCTGTGAGGAGGAGAGAAGAGACAGGTGCCGCTTCTGTCCCTTTGATACTGAATGTTCTATTCTATTCTGTTCTGCAGCTGAACCATGATGATGATGATGATGATGACTGAATATAAACATTCTGTTGCACCTGAGCTCTGCTTTCTCTCTGTGAGGATGGAGGGTTGGAGAGACAGGTGGTCTCCCTGGATACTGAATATACAGTGCAGTACAGTATGTAAACATCCCAATACGCCTGAGCTCTGGCTGCTGTTTGGGGTCTGTTCAGATGGATGCAATGTTACACAACGTTTAGCTGTAATGCTGTGAGGAGGTTGAGCAGACAGATGGTGTTGTCTCTTGATGCTCAATGTTCTGTACTACAGCCCAATGATGATGGTGACTGAATGTACAAGATTTAAACACCTGAGCTCTGTACTCTTCCAAGAAGTCTGACAGTATTCTTCAGAAGAGTAAAAACAGGCCCACTGTCTTACTCTCCATGTGGGATCTCACACTCAGTGTCTCTGGACCACATCAGCTCCAGTCATGAGTGTAGACATATTTCATTATTTAGCGATATGGCATTTTAGGATTCCTGTTTCATGCGTATATTTTATTGCTGTCATGAGGTTTTCAGGGGGCGGTTGACTGTTCACCCACCCTCACATTATAGTACCTCCGTATTATAACCAAATAGCCATTCTAAATGTAAACCGACATATTTGCTGTACGTACGCATTGCCATATTTTCACTGACTGTTCACATTTGCAGTATCTTATCAAAGCAGTCAATGATTGTAAACAGATCTGCATACATACATATGGCCATATTTCCACTGTTCACCCAAACGGAATAACAGTATTATAATAGTCTATAATGTAAACAGACATACACTTACTTATGGCCATACTGTATATTTGCGTGTGTATTGCTGGCCATATTTTTACTCCTGCTATCTTATCCAGTAGTTTCTATGCCAACTTTAGTATACAGTGTGTTAAGGTACGTAAAGCAGACGCAAATATGAATAACAGGACTTGGTTGACTAGACTGGACCAGCTGGCCGTAGGTGAGAGTGGGGCCTAAAGTACTGTTGTGACACAACACTTTAGAGGCCCCATCTTTGGACAGAATGCAGTTTCTCTAACCTTTATTTTCTTACAGTATACCTGGTCTTATGTCATACACAACAAATTATTTATTTACTAGCTAATTAAATAATAACACAGAATACACACACACACTTACTACATGGTACAAAGGTCCCTAGCGGACTAACACAATATGGCATATTAACCAACAACATGGAGAGAGAGAGAGAGGGGGAGAGAGAGAGACACTTATCGTGGACACATTCTATAACTATTCTCACATTAATGATATACTTTGTACACGAACCGCCACCCGTTTCGAATAAGAAATCATGAATGTATTTACTTGTGACTGCCCTTATTCGTCATGTAGTCCTGAACAGAACTATAGAGTTCACTCTTCCATTCGCACCTGAAGCTGCTAATTTGAAGATACGCCAGCCATGCTGATGGTTCCAGTGGGGTGATGAGAGTAGTGTACGGTGACTTGAGACACATAATAGGATGGGATGGTTGTGCAATAATTTGGGACATGTAGTCTATTTGAATGATTATGAAACACAGAGCATACATAGCATTTTAAACCTGGAGCCTGGCTCAGACCATACATAGCAGTTTAAACCTGGAGCCTGGCTCAGACCATACATAGCAGTTTAAACCTGGAGCCTGGCTCAGACCATACATAACAGTTTAAACCTGGAGCCTGGCTCAGACCATACATAGCAGTTTAAACCTGGAACCTAGCTCAGACCATACATAGCAGTTTAAACCTGGAGCCTGGCTCAGACCATACATAGCAGTTTAAACCTGGAGCCTGGCTCAGACCATACATAGCAGTTTAAACCTGGAGCCTGGCTCAGACCATACATAACAGTTTAAACCTGGAGCCTGGCTCAGACCATACATAGCAGTTTAAACCTGGAACCTAGCTCAGACCATACATAGCAGTTTAAACCTGGATCATGGCTCAGACCATAAATAACAGTTTAAACCTGGAGCATGGCTCAGACCATACATAGCAGTTTAAACCTGGAGCCTGGCTCAGACCATACATAACAGTTTAAACCTGGAGCCTGGCTCAGACCATAAATAACAGTTTAAACCTGGAGCCTGGCTCAGACCATAAATAACAGTTTAAACCTGGAGCCTGGCTCAGACCATACATAACAGTTTAAACCTGGAGCCTGGCTCAGACCATACATAACAGTTTAAACCTGGAGCCTGGCTCAGACCATACATAGCAGTTTAAACCTGGAGCCTGGCTCAGACCATACATAACAGTTTAAACCTGGAGCCTGGCTCAGACCATACATAACAGTTTAAACCTGGAGCCTGGCTCAGATAATACATAGCAGTTTAAACCTGGAGCATGGCTCAGACCATACATAACAGTTTAAACCTGGAGCCTGCCTCAGACCATACATAGCAGTTTAAACCTGGAGCATGGCTCAGACCATACATAGCAGTTTAAACCTGGAGCCTGGCTCAGACCATACATAACAGTTTAAACCTGGAGCCTGGCTCAGACCATACATAGCAGTTTAAACCTGGAGACTGGCTCAGATCATACATAACAGTTTAAACCTGGAGCCTGGCTCAGACCATACATAGCAGTTTAAACCTGGAGCCTGGCTCAGACCATACATAACAGTTTAAACCTGGAGCCTGGCTCAGACCATACATAGCAGTTTAAACCTGGAGCATGGCTCAGACCATACATAACAGTTTAAACCTGGAGCATGGCTCAGACCATACATAACAGTTTAAACCTGGAGCCTGGCTCAGACCATACATAACAGTTTAAACCTGGAGCCTGGCTCAGACCATACATAACAGTTTAAACCTGGAGCCTGGCTCAGACCATACATAACAGTTTAAACCTGGAGCATGGCTCAGACCATACATAACAGTTTAAACCTGGAGCCTAGCTCAGACCATACATAGCAGTTTAAACCTGGAGCCTGGCTCAGACCATACATAGCAGTTTAAACCTGGAGCCTAGCTCAGACCATACATAGCAGTTTAAACCTGGAGCCTAGCTCAGACCATACATAACAGTTTAAACCTGGAGCCTGGCTCAGACCATACATAACAGTTTAAACCTGGAGCCTAGCTCAGACCATACATAGCAGTTTAAACCTGGAGCCTAGCTCAGACCATACATAACAGTTTAAACCTGGAGCCTGGCTCAGACCATACATAACAGTTTAAACCTGGAGCCTGGCTCAGACCATACATAGCAGTTTAAACCTGGAGCCTGGCTCAGACCATACATAACAGTTTAAACCTGGAGCCTGGCTCAGACCATACATAGCAGTTTAAACCTGGAGCCTAGCTCAGACCATACATAACAGTTTAAACCTGGAGCCTGGCTCAGACCATACATAACAGTTTAAACCTGGAGCCTGGCTCAGACCATACATAGCAGTTTAAACCTGGAGCATGGCTCAGACCATACATAACAGTTTAAACCTGGAGCCTAGCTCAGACCATACATAACAGTTTAAACCTGGAGCCTGGCTCAGACCATACATAACAGTTTAAACCTGGAGCCTGGCTCAGACCATACATAACAGTTTAAACCTGGAGCATGGCTCAGACCATACATAGCAGTTTAAACCTGGAGCCTGGCTCAGACCATACATAACAGTTTAAACCTGGAGCATGGCTCAGACCATACATAACAGTTTAAACCTGGATCATGGCTCAGACCATACATAACAGTTTAAACCTGGAGCCTGGCTCAGACCATACATAGCAGTTTAAACCTGGAGCATGGCTCAGACCATACATAACAGTTTAAACCTGGATCATGGCTCAGACCATACATAACAGTTTAAACCTGGAGCCTGGCTCAGACCATACATAACAGTTTAAACCTGGAGCATGGCTCAGACCATACATACCAGTTTAAACCTGGATCATGGCTCAGACCATACATAGCAGTTTAAACCTGGAGCATGGCTCAGACCATACATAACAGTTTAAACCTGGATCATGGCTCATACCATACATAACAGTTTAAACCTGGAGCATGGCTCAGACCATACATAACAGTTTAAACCTGGATCATGGCTCAGACCATACATAACAGTTTAAACCTGGAGCATGGCTCAGACCATACATAGCAGTTTAAACCTGGAGCCTGGCTCAGACCATACATAACAGTTTAAACCTGGAGCCTGGCTCAGACCATACATAACAGTTTAAACCTGGAGCCTGGCTCAGACCATACATAACAGTTTAAACCTGGAGCCTGGCTCAGACCATACATAACAGTTTAAACCTGGATCATGGCTCAGACCATACATAGCAGTTTAAACCTGGAGCCTGGCTCAGACCATACATAACAGTTTAAACCTGGAGCCTGGCTCAGACCATACATAACAGTTTAAACCTGGAGCCTGGCTCAGACCATACATAACAGTTTAAACCTGGAGCATGGCTCAGACCATACATAACAGTTTAAACCTGGAGCCTGGCTCAGACCATACATAACAGTTTAAACCTGGAGCATGGCTCAGACCATACATAGCAGTTTAAACCTGGATCATGGCTCAGACCATACATAACGGTTTAAACCTGGAGCCTGGCTCAGACCATACATAACAGTTTAAACCTGGAGCCTGGCTCAGACCATACATAACAGTTTAAACCTGGAGCATGGCTCAGACCATACATAACAGTTTAAACCTGGAGCCTGGCTCAGACCATACATAACAGTTTAAACCTGGATCATGGCTCAGACCATACATAGCAGTTTAAACCTGGAGCCTAGCTCAGACCATACATAACAGTTTAGCACACCCAACTACCTCATTCCCATATTGTTATTTATTTATTTATTGCTCTTTTGCACCCCAGTATCTCTACTTGCACATCATCATCTGCACATATATCACTCCAGTGTTAATGCTAAATTGTAATTATTTCACCTCTGTGGCCTATTTATTGCCTTACCTCCCTAATCTTACTACATTTGCATCACTGTACATAGACTTTTTCTATTGTGTTATTGACTGTACGTTTCTTTATCCCATGTGTAACTCTGTGTTGTTGTTTTTTGTCGCACTGCTTTGCTTTGTCTTGGCCAGGTCGCAGTTGTAAATGAGAACGTGTTCTCAACTGGCCTACCTGGTTAAATAAAGGTGATATATATATATATATTTTAATAAAAAAATGTTTAACCCTTCTGGCGCAGGCGTTCCGCTAGCGACCCACCTCGACAACATCCGGTGAAATTGCAGAGCGCCAAATTCAAAATACAGAAATAGCCATAATGAACATTCATAAAAAATACAAGTGTTATACATCGGCTTAAAGATTAATTTATTGTTAATCCAGCCACTTTGTCAGATTTCAAAAAGGCTTTACGGTGAAAGCATACCATGCGATTATCTGAGGACCGCGCCCCTCATTCAAAAGCATGAAAAACATTTTCCAACCAAACAGATGCATCACAAAAGTCAGAAATAGCGATAAAATAAATCGTTTACCTTTTGCAATCCCAAAGGTCTCAGTTACACAATGAATGGTCGTTTTGTTCGATAAAGTCCTTCTTTATATCCCAAAAATGTCAGTTTGATTCAGAAATACAGCGGTTCCAACTCGCCCAACATGCCTACAAAGGATCTAATAAGTTATCTGTAAACTTGGTCCAAACATTTCAAACAACGTTTGTAATCCAATCTCAGGTACCCTAAAATGTAAATAATCGATTAAATTTAAGACGGAATAAACTGTTTCCAATACCGGAGAAAAACAACAAGGAGCACGCTCTCATTCACACGCACCAAAAGACTAGAGTCCACCTGAGTGACACTTAGAAAGAATACGACTACTTCTTCATAAAAAAATGAAAAAACATTGAACAATTTCTAAAGACGGTTGACATCTAGTGGAAGCCATAGGAACTGCAATCTGGGTCCTAATAATTCGGATTCCCCATAAAAAATCATTGGAAAATCCAATGACCTCAAAACATTTTTTTCCTTGATGGATTGTCCTCGGGTTTTCACCTGCCAAGTCAGTTCGGTTATACTCAGACATTATTTTAACAGTTTTAGAAACGTTAGAGTGGTTTCTATCCAATACTACCATGCATATGCATATCCTAGCTTCTGGGCATGAGTAACAGGCAGTTTACTTTGGGCACCTCAGTCATCCAAACTTCCGAATACTGCCCCCTATCCCTAAGAAGTTTTAAAGGGATGGCTTTAGATACATTTACTGAAAATCCTATTGAATGAAAAGTCCATGAGAAAATCTGTTGGCTAGCAAGTGGGAGGGTTTTCAGCGGTTGAATTAAACCTAGGGAGGGAAGGGAACCATGCCTTCAAAGCTCGTTATGCACCTTTGTAAGTTAAGGCTGAATAACAATTACTGAGAAGTGCATAGGAAAGGCGTGCGTTTCCTAAGTCTGAATCGAGCGCTGTGTATATGATTATTGTACTTATCCTGAACTTTCTTGCTGTTTAATGTGTAAGATTTCCATGTATTACCAACATGATCTACTTGATCTATCATTTCACTTCATCTGAATATGTCATTGACTGTCTCTCAACAGACTAAACATCCTTTATTAGTGAGACCAGACTAATAGAACCAGGCCCATAGAGAAGTGGGACCAGACTAATAGAACCAGGCCCATAGAGAAGTGAGATCAGACTAATAGAACCAGGCCCATAGAGAAGTGAGACCAGACTAATAGAACCAGGCCCATAGAGAAGTGAGACCAGACTAATAGAACCAGGCCCATAGAGAAGTGAGATCAGACTAATAGAACCAGGCCCATAGAGAAGTGAGACCAGACTAATAGAACCAGGCCCATAGAGAAGTGAGACCAGACTAATAGAACCAGGCCCATAGAGAAGTGAGACCAGACTAATAGAACCAGGCCCATAGAGAAGTGGGACCAGACTAATAGAACCAGGCCCATAGAGAAGTGAGACCAGACTAATACAACCAGGCCCATAGAGAAGTGAGACCAGACTAATAGAACCAGGCCCATAGAGAAGTGAGACCAGACTAATAGAACCAGGCCCATAGAGAAGTGAGACCAGACTAATAGAACCAGGCCCATAGAGTAGTGGGACCAGACTAATAGAACCAGGCCTATAGAGAAGTGGGACCAGACTAATAGAACCAGGCCCATAGAGAAGTGAGACCAGACTAATAGAACCAGGCCCATAGAGAAGTGAGACCAGACTAATAGAACCAGGCCCATAGAGAAGTGGGACCAGACTAATAGAACCAGGCCCATAGAGAAGTGAGACCAGACTAATAGAACCAGGCCCATAGAGAAGTGAGACCAGACTAATAGAACCAGGCCCATAGAGAAGTGAGATCAGACCAATAGAACCAGGCCCATAGAGAAGTGAGATCAGACTAATAGAACCAGGCCCATAGAGAAGTGGGACCAGACTAATAGAACCAGGCCCATAGAGAAGTGGGACCAGACTAATAGAACCAGGCCCATAGAGAAGTGAGACCAGACTAATAGAACCAGGCCCATAGAGAAGTGAGATCAGACTAATAGAACCAGGCCCATAGAGAAGTGAGACCAGACTAATAGAACCAGGCCCACAGAGAAGTGAGACCAGACTAATAGAACCAGGCCCATAGAGAAGTGTTAATTCCAGTGAGAAATTACCAAACTAAATGTCACTTGATGTCCAGGTACAACATAACAGGACATGATCTTATCTGTATGCTGTGACAGATCAATCACCAGCTAACAACCTGTTTGTTTTGTGATGCTATAATTAAAACCAGGACAAAATGTGAAACTTGTCTGGCTACACTCTCTATCTCCTTGAGATGTAAGCTTGTATTGCCTGTTATTGTATCCACTTTGTTCCTTTGAACAAAAACTCTGTTGATAACCTCCTCGTTTTACCTGTCAACACTAAAATCCCACTAACATCTGTTTGTGGCACCGCTCCATGTCATTGTGTGTGTGTGTGTGTGCATGCCCGGGTAAGTGTCCGTGTGTGTGTGTGTGTGCGTGCGCGCGCGTGGGTGTGCATGCGTGTGTGTGTAAATGACGTTAGCATGCTGTTCACATTCCGTCCTTGCCTTCAGGGGAACAGTACAGAAGAAGAAATATATTACTAAAAGACATCCACCCATCATCCGTTCTCCTCATCTACCCTTTGGTTACGTAAGACTTGGTCTTGATTTGCTTATTCCATAGCTCTCTGGGTAACATCCTCTCTCAGATGAGGCCTCAAGCCAAACAGAGCATGGACAACACCTTATTCCTTCAACGCCCAGCACTACCGTACATTATCATCCCAACACCTCTGTCCTTCCAGGTTGTGTGTTTGTTTTACTGCCATGGTATCCTGTAGTGCAACATGAAGCTAATGTGACAATCACTAATTCTAGGAAAACAGAACTGTGTATCTGTGGCGTATGTGTGTTTTGGGGACAAGCGAAGTTGAGTAAGGATGTGTGTTTGATCTAGGAACATGATGACTGGTGTCTGATTTATAGTTCAAGGAACTATTTCATCACATCAATCCAACTCCACCCCTCCCCCAACCCACACACACATGCACACACACAGCATACAGACTCTGCTTGAACTCTTAGTACAGAAGGGATATACACTGAGTGTACAAAACATTATGAACACCTGCTCTTTCCATGATATAAACTGAACAGGTGAATCCAGGTGAAAGCTATGATCGCTTAATGATGCAACTTGTTAAATCCACTTCCATCAGTGTAGATGAAGTGGCATGCCATGTAGAGGGTGAATGGGCAAGGCAAAAGATTGAAGTGCCTTTAAACGGGGTGTGTTAGTAAGTGCCAGGCGCAGCGGTTTGTGTCAAGAACTGCAACGCCGCTGGATTTTATTACGCTCAACAGTTTCCCAAGTGTATAATGGGTTTTGTACACTCAGTGTATAATGGCTTTGCCATACATTAGGTAAAATATCAATGGAACGCTAATTGGTGACGATGACATTACAATCTATTGGGAATGACACCCATACAAGCGTTATAGTCCGATTTTACTCCCAACATAGTGAGAAATACACATATAAACAATAGACTAAATGTGGGCTGATTATGATGGGTGACAATGAGGAGATTCTGGATCTATCTCCCAAGCGGGGACGAGTACCTGACGTTTCCATGGTTTTGGTGGAACTATTACATAATCCATTAACTTTATGCCCCGCTATGACACTCTCCACTGTGGTATCGTCAAAACTGTACGTTTCAATAACGTTGCATCCATCTTCATCAATGGAACGTGTCCATTGGATAGGTTTCTGAGGTCTAAAGACGTGTCCTTCCTTTCAGATTATGTTTTTCTACCTCTTTGAGAGGAACAGGTTACGACAGCATACATACTGTAGACCCATCCTCCAGCCTCTAGTGTTGGCACCTTGCCACCAGGCAGCTGATAATGACCTATATGAATACAAGTGCCAGCATGATGGTACTACTCTTTTCTCCTGATGTCTGTGTAAATCCTTGTTTCCAATTGACGATAATGGAAGTGTAACTAACATGACCTGAAGTATCTGTAATTATGACCTACTGTCACTTCCTCATTCAAATCACACAAACACACACACCTGTTTTCTCTTTAGACACATCGGCCAAGCATGTGTTTTGCCTTTAAATCTTCACTCTCTCCTGCAGTGCTCCCCTTTAGGTGTGCTCTTCCATACAACAACATGGACACGGATGTTAACCAGCACTCACTGTCACGACAGAATGTCAAGTGGTTCTCTTTGAGGGAGGGGGAGGAGAGAATACAGAGAGGCCCTCCTGCCCCTGGTTCTGGGTTATTATTAGCCTACTGACGCAAGTGCCTTCCCCACGTCAGGGAAACCATGAATATGTTGACAATAAGCTGCTCAGGTCAATGATACCCCATGATGATGCCACCCTCTCCTCTTGTTGTCTCAACTTGGTTAGTCTCATCAGGGCCCCTCATATTCATAAGCTTCGAGAGGGAGACTGCTAGAGGGAGACTGCTAGAGGGAGACTGGTAGAGGGAGACTGGTAGAGACTGGTAGATGGAGACTGGTAGAGGGAGACTGGTAGGTGGAGACTGGTAGAGGGAGACTGGTAGAGGGAGACTGGTAGAGGGAGACTGGTAGGTGGAGACTGGTAGAGGGAGACTGGTAGAGGGAGACTGGTAGAGGGAGACTGGTAAGGGGGGGCTGGTAGGGGGAGACTGACACCTTCCACAAACAAGCAAGCATGCTCACACTCTGAAACACTTCATTATAGCAGGGGTTACAGCAGGGGTTATAACAGGGGTTATTAAAGTGGGGTCTGCGGACTGCAGGGGGTCCGCGGCCAGATCCCAAAATATATATATTTTTACATTGATTAACAACAACAGATTTAACACAAGTGATCAGTGGAATAAGTTTAGAAGGTGCAATATAATGTAATATTATTAATCTACAATTGATGTTCTTAACCCTGGACCTGGAGGCTAACTGGGATATTGGTATTCCAACAATTATCCACATTTTTTCTTGTATTCCCAAATTGTTTTAGTTTTTTAACATACATTCACTGTAATTTAAGTTTTAAAACTGCAACGGTTTATCTCTGCCTCATGGTAAAATGTGTAGAATTGCAGGATATTAGCTTTAAACCTGTAACAACAAAAAATCTCTCTGCACCATGACAAAATGTAATTTAAGTTTTAAAACTGCAACAGTTTCTCTCTGCCTCATGGAAAAATGTGTAGAATTGCAGGATATTACTGTAGCTTTAAACCTGTAACAACAAAAAATCTCTCTGCCCCATGACAAAATAGTGTAGAATTGAAGGAAATTAGCTTGAAAATTGCTAAATGTTCTCTCCGATGTCAAGAGTCGGGCCTTTAACATTTTACTGCAGTGGGCTAAATCAGGGTCACACAGAGTGTTTCTTGGTAGCCTTAAAAACTTCTTAGGGCTAGGCGCCAGCGGGACACCTGTCGACAACTTCCGGTGAAATTGGAGGGAGCGCAATTCAAATAAATAATCTTAAATATTATGGATATTAAACATTTAGGTAAATACAAGTGTCTTATATCGGTTAAAAACTTAAAATCTTGTTCATCTAACTGCATTGTCCGATTTACAATAGGCTTTACAACGAAAGCATGCCATGCGATTGTTTGAGGACGGCGCCCCAAATCAAAATATTTTTAGATTAAATATTCACTTACTTTTTGAAGATCTTCCTCTGACTTGCAATCCAAAGGTTCCCAGCTAAAACATGCATGGTCGTTTTGTTAGATAAAATCCTTCTTTTACATCCCAAAAACTCTGTTTAGTTGGCGCCATCGATTTGAGTAATCCACTCGTTCAACATGCAGAGAAAGGAATCCAAAAAGCTACCGCTAAACTTTGCTAAAACAAGTCAAAATATGTTTCTATTCAATCCTCAGGTACCCTAAAATGTAATTAAACCATAATATTTCATACGGAAAGAAGTATGTTCAATAGGAAAGTAAAATTATCAGGTGCCCTTTGTCGTGTTCGCACAGACTGATTTCCAACTCTGACTCCTAGTACTAAAACTCAAAATTCTTCCTCGTTTGGGAAGAAACAAGCCTGGAACCTTGAACAAAGACTGTTGACATCTAGTGGAAGCCATAGGAATTGCAATCTGGGAGCTGGATTTGGATATGACCCTACACGTTCCATTGGAAGAGCATTGGCTCTCAAAAAAAGAAATATTCTGGGTGGTTATTCTTTGGATCGTCACCTACCATATCTATTGTGTTATAGTCTCATACATTATTTTCACATTTCTACAAACTTAAAAGTGTTTTCTATCCAATGGTACCAATTATATGCATATCCTGCCTTCTGGGCCTGAGTAACAGGCAGTTTACTTTGGGCACGTCAGTCAGGCGGAAATTCAGAAAAAAGGACCCTAGCCCGTTAAACAAATCTACTTTGCAACAAAAGTATACACCTCCCACACATGGTTATGGGCTTAAAATGTACTACATTTTGAGTTTACATCCCAATATTACACTTTATATACATCACAGAAGATTGTATTATAACAAAACCTTTTGATATAGAAACACCTGATTTGCTGTGGCTTTTAAAAAACAATGTTTATGAAATAATGAAAAATATCATTAACATTCAACCCATGAGGCCACTACATAATTTGACTGCAGGAAAGGGCTGCAATGTTCCTTCCCGGGGCCTGAGACTTGGTTCATCAGGCCATGCACTGCCAAAGTCATAGTAAAACTACAAAGGCCACGGTGATCTGGACGAGACTGACGAATCGAGGCAACGGTAAGAATCTCTGGATTAACTATCTAATGTTAGCTAAATATCGTAATGAATCATTTGGCTACATTTATTTTAATGGACAATTCTGTGAACTGTCTTGTGCAAGTTTTAAACTGACACAATACCTGTTAGCAAAGGTGTCAGCTAGAGATGACATGCAGGAGTTTGCAGAGATTTGTAGTTGTGCATGATGTCTACTTTGATGCTAAATAGCCTTTTTGAATCTAAGAGTAAATAGAGACAAATATATTGATAAAAGTCACCTTGTCGGAGAGAGATCTACATGGTTATCAAAACGCAGTGGCGTGCCGTGGGCCTGGGGCCTAGGCCTTCAGTGAGGTACTACACAGTCCCACCCGAATTAATCCACCTCTTATTATCATCAATTATGCCATGGCTCTAGACACTATACATTTAGACAGAAACGCAGTATAACCAGGCGTTGCGTCACCTTGAAATTGACAAATTGAAATTTTTGGGTAAACAGTGTTTAACAGACAACTCAAGTTTGCAAAGCCAGTGTGGCTCCAAACACCAAATCGATCACTTGCAAATAATAGGCATTCCCAGCAGTACAGTTTGCAGTGCTTCTCGGAGCCTTTGAGCCATTGACAGCGCTCGTAGTTGAAACTTTGAAAGTGGCGAGCGAACGAACCCCTTTCCCGCCTGTGACAGGCTTTGTGGCGTCGGGCGACCTCTCCTTACAATGTCTAACTTTTCTTGAAAAGTTCGTCTTGAGAATGGCGTTATAATTATATCCTCGACGAAATCGATATCTTCTCCTCCTTCCGCCATTGTGGGTTCAAAAAACAGCTTAGTAGAGTTTCCTAGATCTGCATAGACCTGCCCATAGGACCTGCCTCTCAATATTGGTAATCCAATCAAAAGACGTGGACGCCCTAGGCCTGCTAGCTGGCTCCTGTGTAACACTGGAGCCAGCCAGCAGGCGTACAATAGCCAACTCTAAAGCTGATTGGTTGACACAAAATTTTAATTTCCATTCACTTTAAGCTACAAGCGCCCGCACTGTTGATTCTGAAGGCCTGAGAGCAGATTTTAGACCCCTGGCAACACATGATGGCTGAATATGATTGGATAAAAGATCTAACATAAAGACCAGCCCTCCAAATCTCAACCTGGGGCTGGAAGCAGTGCAACCAAGAGGAAAGCTATGAAATGAAGAGTATAACTCTTACTCTGGGGAATAATTTAATACATATTTGTGGGAAAATATATTTAAAAAAAATATATATTCTGATGATGTTTAGGCCAGCAGAGAAGGCCTTGCAGGCCCTGACGGCCCACCACTGTCAAAACGTCATGCCAGAGTAAACCCATACGAAACACAGCCCTTATTTTAAGTGTTTCTAAAATCCCCTATGGGAAGAATGAATTGTGGAAAACGATTGGAACCATTTCCCTGTTTGACCACTAAGTGTAATGGGTATTATGACAGCTCCAATGTGGGGCTCTATGCATGGGGCTGCTAAAATGTGACTGAAGTATCCAATGAAAGCAGCAGACTAGCCTCTACTGACGCAAGGGAAGTGGGCGTGTGCGCATGGCCTCTTGTAGTCTTCTGTATGTTGAGGTATTCATAAACCTCCCGCGCAACCAATCAGGACGCTTATGTTAATCCCATTTTCTTTAAACCCGTCAATATGCTTCCAACTGGATTACAGTTAGAAGTGTATCACAGTCACTGCGCAGGAGAATTTTGGAGATGACAAACGGTTTAGTTTACCGATCTATGTTTTATATGTGCAGAACTCTCGGACCTTTAGCCTAGATTGTTTTGAAACGTATGTTCTAAGTGACATCTGAGAAACGCGACAAGGGCGATTTTGTATGATTTATTGAAGATTTCAAGTTTCATTCCAACTTCAAAAGAAACACCTATTTTGGGAATTCCTTTGGTACTGTCCATAATAGCCTACATCCACCAACACTACCGAAGATTTTACTACCTTTCCCCGTCCCATCATGTCCTCCGGGGATGAGTCGGAGCAGAGTCGGCGGTTCTGTGTGTTGTCTTGGGAGCAGGTGCAGAGGTTGGACTCCATCCTCGGAGAGAGCGTCCCTATTCACGGACGCGGAAACTTCCCGACGCTTTCCGTACAGCCTCGGCAGATAGTCCAGGTGAGATAACGGCTTTGGTCTGATAATGAGGGACGATACTTTTCTCTAGCCTGCTTCCAAACTCATCACATATAGCCTAACTGTTATTTTCCTTTTCTTTTTAAATAGTTCAATCTTTATTTAATTCAGTCTCATCATAAATTGCTTTAGTGAATGAATAGCCAACTCAGGAATGTGTGTTAAAAAAAAAATTTAAGCACGCACGCTTGCACACTTTAACGCACATAGGCTACACACGCACACGCACTTTACAGTTGAATTTGAGAAGTAAGTAGAGTCAGGAAGGCGGTGTGTTTTGGGAGCATTCCAAGGCTAACCATGTCGTATTTATGTAATAGCATAATAATAGTACATTTGTCAGTGCTGTGGATGAGGATAAAAAGCTCCAATATTCTTCAAAATCAGGTCAGATACCATCTGTGAATTTGCTTCTGTGCCAGTCCTTTTGGCATGCTCATACACTGTATTTTTACAATAGTCTACTAAAGGTATTGGAAATATACTGGGGTGCCTTGTTAGCCTATATTTGAATATCCACCCATTGTATTGAATCATGACTTGTGAATCCTGTTATTTACATTCACTTTAACAGACAGGAGGAGATGTCAAGGAGCAGATGATCTAATGCTTTAACTGCCATTTTCCACTTTCTCATTCCAATCCTTCTGCGACCAGAGTCATTTCATTGGTCTACAAAACAATACAACTTTTACACATAGAGGGACAGAAAGTAAGGTACTGTATATTGAATTACAATCGGGCAGAGTATAGAGAAATTGAGAATGGAAAAGTTTCCTCTTGTCTCGTGTAGCTTTCATTAATGAAATGTAGGCCTGTGATCTGTATTGGTAGGTCAGACATATGTGAGGATGTATGCTGTATCCATGTTGTTCTAGTAGAAAACACCCAGGCTGGAAAAGTCTCCAGTAGGCTCTGGCTGGCCATCCAGTCCCATACCATCGGCAGTAAGCAATAGTACATATCTTCAGTGACGTTTTCCCTTCCTCTCTCTCTCCTGCCTGGAAAACCAACTGATCCAACCCAGGACCAAAACATTTTTTCCCCTTGCGGCCAGAAATATGTGTTCTTCGAGGTATTCCACAGGGCTCTCAATAGGGGGTGTTTATTGAAAAACTGTCATCTAGATAACATCTATTTATGGTGTGGCTCCATATTGTTGTGTGTGTGTGTGTGCGCGCCGTGGGAGGTGTAAAAGAGAAGTGTCACCGTTGCTGATTTAGTGCAGTGGATTGTGGGTAGATAAGCCCACATTGGGTTGACAGTCCTGAGGAACTTTACAATAGGCCTCCATACACACACACACACACACACACACACACACACACATTGTAGAATAATAGTGAACACATCAAAACTATGAAATAACACATATGGAATCATGTTGTAACCAAAAAAGTGTTAAACAAATCTAAATATATTTTATATTTGAGATTCTTCATAGCAGCCACCCTTTGCCCTGATGACAGATTTGCACACTCTTGGCATTCTCTCAACCAGCTTCATGAGGTAGTCACCTGGAATGCATTTCAATTAATTAGCAGGTGTGCCTTGTTAAAAGTTCATTTGTGGAATTTCTTTCTTTCTTAATGCGTTTGAGCCAATCAGTTGTGTTATCACAAGGTAGAGGTGGTATACAAAAGATAGCCCTATTTGGTAAAAGATCAAGTCCATATTATGGCAAGAACAGCTCAAATAAGTAAAGAGAAACAACATTCCATTATTACTTCAAGGCATGAAGGTCCGTCAATCCGGAAAATTTCAAGAACTTTGAAAGTTTCTTGAAGTGCAGTCGCAAAAACCATCAAGCGCTATGATGAAACTGGTTCTCATGAGGACCGCCACAGGAAAGGAAGACCCAGAGTTACCTCTGCTGCAGAGGATAAGTTCATTAGAGTTCCAAGCCTCAGAAATTGCAACTCAAATAAATGCTTCACAGAGTTCAAGGAACAGACACATCTCAACATCAACTGTTCAGAGTAGATTGTGTGAATCAGACCTTCATGGTTGAATTGCTGCAAAGAAACCACTACTAAAGGACACCAATAACAAAAAGAAATATGAGCAATGGACATTAGACCGGTGGAAATCCATCCTTTAGTCTGATGAGTCCAAATTTGAGATTTTTGGTTCCAACCGCTGTGTCTATGTGAGACGCAGAGTAGGTGAACGGATGATCTCCGCATGTGTAGTTCCCACTGTGACGCATGGAAGAGGAGGTGTGATGGTGTGGGGGTGCTTTGCTGGTGGCACTGTCTGTGATTTATTTAGAATTCAAGGCACACTTAACCAGCATGGCTTCCACAGCATTCTGCAACAATACGCCATTCCATCTGGTTTGCGCTTAGTGGAACTGTCATTTGTTTTTCAACAGGACAATGACCCAACACACCTCCAGGCTGTGTAAGGGCTATTCGACCAAGAAGGAGATTGATGGAGTGCTGTATCAGATGATCTAGCCTCCGCAATCACCCGACCTCAAACCAATTGAGATGGTTTGGGATGAGTTGGACAGCAGAGTGAAGGAAAACCAGCCAACAAGTGCTCCGCATATGTGGGAACTCCTATAAGACTGTTGTAAAAGCATTCCAGGTGAAGCTGGTTGAGAGAATGTCGAGAGTGTGCAAAGCTGTCATCAAGGCAAAGGGTGGCTAATTTGAAAAATTTCAAATATAAAATATTTTTTGATTTTTTTGAACACTTTTTCTATATGTGTTATTTCAGAGTTTTGATTGTCTTTACTATTATTAAACAATGTTGAAAATAGTAAAAAATAAAGAAAAACCCTTGAATGAGTCGGTGGGTCCAAACTTTTGACTGGTACTCTACATCAAAAACACGGTTTCCATGTGTTTGATGCCATTTCATTTGCTCTGTTCCCAACATTATTATGAGCCGTCCTCCTCTTAGCAACCTCCTGTGACACACATACACATACACACACTACCCAGTAGGCCTACCCAGTGGTGTTATACAGCCGAGATTACATATCCAGACGTTGAATGTTTATTAGTCTGTCAGATCAGATCAGATATTACTTCATGTTAACAGTAGAAGTAGAGCTATGGGTGCTAATCTGTTTTACTTGGCTTGGCCAGTCAAGGAAAGGGAACACACTTTTTCCAGGTTTGCTCATATCAAATTCAGGGTGTAGATTCTAGAATAGACTAGAACACAGTAGGGCAAACGCCTGAGGCAGATGTTTTCCCATGTTTTTGTTTTGTTCCTGTTCTCATTTCACCATTGTGAGCTTACTGGAAGTGAGCTCTTCTTTCCTGGGTGGGGGCGATGGCTTCCATTTCTGGTGCAGGATAAGGAAACTAGATTCGCTAGTTGGTCACACCAGTAACAGGGGCCTAGGTGGGTCAGGACTCTTGACAAGGTTGGCATGGTATCAGTGTGGTAAGAGTAGACCCAAAGCACTCACACACTCACACACCACAATACTATCCCAGTCACCTGGTTCTGTTGTGGGCCCTGCCAGATTGTAAGCCAACTCCTCTTTCGGTCTATTGTTGGTGAGACTGAATGACACAATGACACCATACGTCTCCATGAACATAGTTTGGTCTTACATTACAGTGTATAGCTCTGTTAGACCTCTACATATAGGCGTGTGCTTTGCTGTTGCTGGCTTTCAAGGAGGCAATTGTGGTGAAATGCCAGCTGAACTCAACATTGGCCCATAAAATGAAATGGTATGCCTGACTAGTTTTTCTTCTTCAAATCTCTCCGTCTCTCTCCCTCTCCCTCCGTCTCTCTCCGTCTCTCTCCGTCTCTCTCCGTCTCTCTCCCTCTCTCTCTCTCTCTCTCTCTCTCTCTCTCTCTCTCTCTCTCTCTCTCTCTCTCTCTCTCTCTCTCTCTCTCTCTGGAGATAAGATTTGAGCGGAGATAAGGAAAGATTTGAGACTAATTATGACCCTTCCTTTAGAATGTAGTCTCTTTAATTAAGTAGTTTTAGAATCTGGACTATTCTAGTTGTATGATAATATATACTGTATCACCAGTCTAGTTTTATGATAATAAACACTGTATCATCTGTCTAGTTTTATGATAATAAACACTGTATCATCTGTCTAGTTTTATGATAATAAATACTGTATCATCATTCTAGTTATATGATAAATAATTCTGTATCACCAGTCTAGTTTTATGATAGTAAATACTGTATCATCATTCTAGTTATATGATAAATAATACTGTATCATCAGTCTAGTGTTATGATACTAAATACACTATCACCAGTCTAGTTTTATGATAATAAATACTGTATTAGTCTAGTTTTATGATAATAAATACTGTATCACCAGTCTAGTTTTATGAAAATAAATACTGATACCAGTCTAGATTTATGAATGAATACTGTATCATCAGTCTAGTTTTTTGAATGAATACTGTATCACCAGTCTAGTTTTATGAATGAATGCTGTACCATTTCTAGTCTAGTTTAATGGCTGGTTCAGGTGCCATGACCACCCACAGCAAGGCAACTCATTCACCTCTGAGGAAAACCCCATCATCTGTTCCTGTTCTCCTACTGACAGTACACTAAGTATAATATGACTGGGCTGTCTTTGCTTGCCTTCGGGGCTGACTGGACCGGATGCCAGGGTCATAGACTACTAAACATCTCATGAATTTACTGATGCCATATACTTGTCTTGGCTGGGTCTTTGTGTGACTCTCTGTCCAGGCCAGGCAGTGTTCTAACTGGAGTTTAGAGGACCATGGGGTTTAGCTGGCTAACGGCTGTTTCTGAGACTGTTTTCTCACTGAAATAATATAACACATTCAGTTCAGTTCCAAATGGCACCCTATTCCCTGATAGTGCACTACTTTTTACCAGGTCGCTCTAGTCAAAAGTAGGGCATTACATAGGGAACAGGGTGCTATTTAGGCTATTCCCAGACTGAGGTAAATTAAATTTAGAGGAAACCCTCCAGACTGGAGTAGGAATGCAAAGAGACCGTATGTAACGCCTCGCCAAGACATTGTCAACGCCACCGTCTGGTCAGTTTGTGGCTTTTTTACAAGTCTACTACTCCTGCTTGACGTCGAGAGGAAGTGTTCCGCCTTAGCTCAACTTCACCAGGTGCTTGTTGCGTAATGCAGGAATGGAATGGCCTGCTTTTGGAGAGGAGGTGGAAGAAGGGTGTTACTTCTTATTTTGGGAGACTCTTTTGTGTTATAAGACATTATAAGGGGGTCTTTCAGGTTGACCTATTCCATTCAGTTAGACCTACTTGTCCTTGTACTCAGTAACATATAATACAGCCCATATAAGGATAATACATCCTCCTCATCATTTGTTTCAGGCTAGCAGTATGTATGACTATCTGAATGGTCTCATCATGGGTTGACACCCTCTGTCCAACCCTATATTTAGTAAGGCAGTTCTTACTGTTTATTATACTGAATATAAAAATCAACAACAAAAATATAAACAAAAATATAAATGCAACATGCAACAATTAAAAATATTTTATTGAGTTACAGTTAAGGAAATCAGTCAATTGAAATACATTCATTTAGGCCCTAATCTATGTGATTTCACATGACTGGGATATGCATCTGTTGGTCACAGATACCTTTTTAAAAAAGTAGGGGCGTAGATCAGAAAACCAGTCAGTATCTGGTGTGACCACCATTTTCCTCATGCAGCGCGACACACCTCCTTTACATAAAGTTGATCAGGCTGTTGATTGTGGACTGTGGAATGTTGTCCCACTCCTCTTCAATGGCTGCACAAAGTTGCTGGATATTAGTGGGAACTGTAACACGCTGTCGTACACGTTGATCCAGGGCATCCCAAACATGCTCAATGGGTGACTTAAATGTAAAATGTAAATGTCTGGTGAGTATCCATGGAAGAACTGGGACATTTTCAGCTTCCAGGAATTGTGTACAGATCCTTGCAACATGGGGCTGTAAATTTTCATGCTGAAACATGAGGTGATGGTGGCAGATGAATGGCACAACAATGGGCCTCAGGATCTCATCACGGTATTTCTGTGCGTTCAAATTCCCATTGATAAAATGCCATTGTGTTCATTGTCCATAGCTTATGCCTGCCCATACCAAAAACCCACCGCCACCATGGGGTACTCTGTTCACAATGTTGACATCAGCAAACCGCTCACCTACACAATCCCATACAAGTGGTCTGAGGTTGGAGGCGGCTTATGGTAGAGAAATGAACATTCAATTCTCATTCAAAAGCTCTGGTGGACATTTCTGCAGTCAGCATGCCAAATGCACGCTCCCTCAAATCTTGAGACACCTCTGGCAATGTGTTGTGTAACAAAACTGCACATTTTAGAGTGGCCTTTTATTGTCCCCAGCACAAGGTGCACCTGTGTAATGACTATGCTGTTTAATCAGCTTCTTGATATGCCACACCTGTCAGGTGGATGGATTATCTTGGCAAAGGAGAAATACTCACTAACAGGGATGTAAACAAATGTGTGCACAACATTTTAGAGAAATAAGCTTTTTGTGCATATGGAAAATTTCTGGGATCTTTCATTTCAGCTCATGAAACATGGGATCAACACTTTACATGTTGCTTTTATATTTTGGTTTAGTGTATAATGAATACTGCTTTTAGCTTAGTTCAACCTAATTCCAATAGACATACAGTGGGGAGAACAAGTATTTGATACACTGCCGATTTTGCAAGTTTTCCTACTTACAAAGCATGTAGAGGTCTGTCATTTTTATCATAGGTACACTTCAACTGTGAGAGACGGAATCTAAAACAAAAATCCAGAAAATCACATTGTATGATTTTTAAGTAAATAATTTGCATTTTATTGCATGACATAAGTATTTGATCACCTACCAATCAGTAAGAATTCCGGCTCTCACAGACCTGTTAGTTTTTCTTTAAGAAGCCCTCCTGTTCTTCACTCATTACCTGTATTAACTGCACCTGTTTGAACTCGTTACCTGTATGAAAGACACCTGTCCACACACTCAATCAAACAGACTCCAACCTCTCCACAATGGCCAAGACCAGAGAGCTGTGTAAGGACATCAGGGATACAATTGTAGACCTGCACAAGGCTGGGATGGGCTACAGGACAATAGGCAAGCAGCTTGGTGAGAAGGCAACAACTGTTGGCGCAATTATTAGAAAATGGAAGAAGTTCAAGATGACGGTCAATCACCCTCGGTCTGGGGCTCCATGCAAGATCTCACCTCGTGGGGCATCAATGATCATGAGGAAGGTGAGGGATCAGCCCAGAACTACACGGCAGGACCTGGTCAATGACCTGAAGAGAGCTGGGACCACAGTCTCAAAGAAAACCATTAGTAACACACCATGCCGTCATGGATTAAAATCCTGCAGCGCACGCAAGGTCCCCCTGCTCAAGCCAGCGCATGTCCAGGCCCATCTGAAGTTTGCCAATGACCATCTGGATGATCCAGAGGAGGAATGGGAGAAGGTCATGTGGTCTGATGAGACAAAAATAGAGCTTTTTGGTCTAAACTCCACTCGCCGTGTTTGGAGGAAGAAGAAGGATGAGTACAACCCCAAGAACACCATCCCAACCGTGAAGCATGGAGGTGGAAACATCATTCTTTGGGGATGTTTTTCTGCAAAGGGGACAGGACGACTGCACCGTATTGAGGGGAGGATGGATGGGGCCATGTATCGCGAGATCTTGGCCAACAACCTCCTTCCCTCAGTAAGAGCATTGAAGATGGGTCGTGGCTGGTTCTTCCAGCATGACAACGACCCGAAACACACAGCCAGGGCAACTAAGGAGTGGCTCTGTAAGAAGCATCTCAAGGTCCTGGAGTGGCCTAGCCAGTCTCCAGACCTGAACCCAATAGAAAATCTTTGGAGGGAGCTGAAAGTCCGTATTGCCCAGCGACAGCCCCGAAACCTGAAGGATCTGGAGAAGGTCTGTATGGAGGAGTGGGCCAAAATCCCTGCTGCAGTGTGTGCAAACCTGGTCAAGAACTACAGGAAACGTATGATCTCTGTAATTGCACACAAAGGTTTCTGTACCAAATATTAAGTTCTGCTTTTCTGATGTATCAAATACTTATGTCATGCAATAAAATGCAAATTATTTACTTAAAAATCATACAATGTGATTTTCTGGATTTTTGTTTTAGATTCCGTCTCTCACAGTTGAAGTGTACCTATGATAAAAATGACAGACCTCTACATGCTTTGTAAGTAGGAAAACCTGCAAAATCGGCAGTGTATCAAATACTTGTTCTCCCCACTGTACATATTCATATGTATTCATTGAACCATATAGTAAATTCCTATATATGCAACGTTGATTATTCCACAAGGACTATGGGAATTGATTCATATATATTCTAGTTTTCACAGAATATTCAGGATGTTTTTAATATTCGGAATGTTTTTATTAGTGACCATCTGTCCAGAGGGTATCATCTGTCTAGAGGTTTACCAATAGAAACTGATTGCTTTTCTCATTGGAACACAACACAGATGTGCACAGCAGGGCTCCTTAAAGTGCTTTTATTGGCAAATCAATTCTCTGTTATTTCCACCCGTAAAAAGGACTGGCTTTGAAAATCAACATTCTTTATTTCTTGACCTTAAGTTTATGTTTTGAACCTTTTCCTCAATAGACTTTTCATGGGGGTGTCATTTTTCATTTTGAGTACCACTACCCCTTCCTTTGGGATCCTGTCACAGTAGCTGAATATTAATGTCCTTCAATCACAAAGTGACACAGTGGGTTTCTGGGTCTGGGTAAAGGAGGTTACAATTAAGGCCTGAAAAGATGCAATAGTTTGGGAAGAGAAGGAGCCCAACACACATATTATGCATGTCTCAATTTGTTCGTTTTTTAGTCTGTCTTTGTTTTTAGGTTGGTAGGGAGGAGGCCGTTACCTAAATTCATGAATGGGGATCTAGCTACATAAGTCAGGCAGCAGAGACTTGGCAGAATACTCTCCTTTCCTAGCATAGTGGTGAAGCCAACATAACCTAATTCCTCAGACACGGCTTTGTGTGTGTGAGTGTGTGTGTGCGTGTGTGTGTGTGTGCATGCGTGCGTGCGTGCATGCTTGCGTGTGTGTTGCGAAACAAAAGTACAGGCTCCCCACTGGGCACAGATGCCAATTCAACGTCTACTCCACGTTGGTTCAACGTGATTTCATTGAAATGAGGTGGAAACAGCATTGATTCAACCAGTGTGTGTCCAGTGGGTCAGGAAACATTCCTATCCTGAGTTGGTTAAAACCATATTTCACTGTGGGGGGGGGGACTGATACAGATATACATTTTTAATGAAATGTTGGCACTGTAGCAAAGTTGTGGACAACAACTGCAAGAAAGAGGTATTGTGATAGTAGCGAAAGTGGATAGCTTATGTTGTAATGTCTGTCTTAGGCTTAACTTGTGAACTTGATCCGACCTGGAAGGGATTGTGCAATTGTGTACGTATACAGACTAGATACCTGGCTGAATACTTGGATCAGTGTCTGGATAAAGATACCAAGTGTGTGTACTTGGTAACCATGGTCATGCCTGTTAAGGACTGTCCCAGTTTCTTGATTTCCTTTTTGGAGTGCTGTAACAGTCAGGAAGCTTGAAATATCTCAGCTGCCTTTTCTTAAGTCCAGAAGCTTCCCTTAACTCCAGGATCCACCCCTGACGGTTCTGTTCTGTGACCCAATAAGCTCGTGAACCATATCTTTGCCAAGTATGTTGGCACAATCATACCAGAGTTTTTATAAGTTCACAACCCAACCCCATTTGTCTACGTCACACAGATTTGTACGTTTTCTTCTAGATAATCTTCAGGTCAGCTGGAGTTCCTCCTGAAGTTAGAGACAACAATACAAGCATTGGCTTGCTGTGTCCCACAGAGAAATCTCTGATTCTCCATGCATAACTAAGGGGACTTTAGGTCCACCCTATCTTAATTCAGCTGAGCTACAGTAACTCTGTATCGTTGGCTTTTTACAAGCTAGAGACTATATGTAGGACAAGGGACTTTAAAGTAGCTGGCAAACATAGGGGATATTATTGTCCAGTCAGAGGCTTTTAATTTCTTCAGTGTCATCTCTCTGCATAAGAGAAAGAGATATATTTGTATTTTTTATGAAAATAGGGAGTTCATGATCAAATTAAAAGGCTGTGCGTTGGAAAAACAGAAATGAATGATTACATTTGTTATTTCATGTTGTTGCTTGTCATTATTTGGGTCATTCCACCAATTCAGTGTCTATTTTAAGAAATGTAACTTGATTTCATTTTAGCATTCTGTCATAATGAGCACATGTTCAAGAACATGTTTTCCCATCTCAAGAGGTTAAATTAAAAAAATGACAATAGTAAAGTAGCAGGGTAGACCATAACAGGATTGCCAATTCCATCATAAATCAGCCATAAATCCCCTCATGACAGGGGGAATGGAAGCTTGTTGTTTGCAACTGGGAGTGGCAATTGAATGCAAGCTTCACAAAAACTAAATGAAATTGATAAAACATTTCTAGCCTGTCTATCTATAGGTAAAAGGCTTGACGTGTTGTGCTCAACCCGCTCAGTTTTCCACCAAAAGAGTAGAACCAGCTATTAGATGTTCAATATTTCTTGTGAAAAAATAATATTTTAAAAGGAGTAGCTTCACCATATTAAAATGATAGTTAAGTTCACTTAACGGAGTTGACCTTAAAATGAGGGACAGATGTAAATGAATCACTAATCACATGAAATAAATCATCATCTTCAGAAATGACTTTGTCAAAGCAACAAAATAACAATGTTGGTGAAACCTGGAGACATTTTTGGATTTAGTGGGTTGAAATCTTCCTAGAACTGACACAGGGTTGATGGAGGGACATGTCAAAATGTTTTTTTAAGTATTTATTGACTTCTCAGTGTGGCATAAGGAACTTAATTTAATATAACAGGCTTTTCAAATTCAATATTGGTTCACAATTTCTACTTAAAATATCAAATGGATAATGGAGTCCCTCTCTATTCTCATCCACACAACAAATTATTGTATGCTAGTATTTTGTCTTTACTGTTATGAACATTGGCTGAAAGCTAGGGGAACCATTCCTTGATTGAAATGTAAATATTACCATTTCAAAAGAAGAGGTAGTGACCATTATAGCAACGTTTCGACTTGCAGTGGCATGTTATCTCTCTATCACTCAGATGTCAAACTCATTCCATGGAGGGCTGTATTCAGGTTTTCACTCCTCCCTTGTACTTGATTAATCAATTAAGGCCACTGATTTGGTAGGAACTTCCCTCACCTGTTGTCTAGGTCTTAGTTGGACACAAAATGAAAGGAAATGCCAAAAACCAGCAGACACTCGGTCCTCCAGGAATGACCTGCTTTCTCAGATCAATTGCAAGAAAAACAATACTAAAAAACGTATTTGATTGGAGAAGAAAATCGACAATAAAGTGTCTTTCTAATAGTATCTCTCCGATCACTCACCCATGTGTCTGTCTTTCCTGTTCAGGTGGTTCGGGCGCGTCTGCAGGAGCGTGGTGTGGTGGTCCGAGATGTGAAGCTGAACGGTTCAGCAGCCAGCTATGTGCTCCACCAGGACACGGGCCTGGGCTACAAGGACTTGGACCTCATCTTCGGCCTGAACCGGACTGATGACAAGACCTTTCGTGTGGTCAAAGACGTGGTCCTGGACAGCCTGGTGGACTTCCTACCTCCGGGGCTCAGCCGTGTCTCGCCCATGACCCTCAAAGAGGCCTACGTCCAGAAGCTGGTGAAGGTGTGCAACGACACAGACCGCTGGAGCCTGATCTCCCTCTCCAACAACACGGGGAAGAACGTGGAGCTGAAGTTTGTGGAATCCCTCCGAAGGCAGTTTGAGTTCAGCGTGGACTCGTTCCAGATCGGCCTGGACTCACTGCTGCTGTTCGACCGCTGCTCAGAGACGGCCATGTCCATGTCTGAGAGCTTCCACCCCACTGTGGTTGGAGAGAGCATGTACGGGGACTTCCAGGAGGCCCTGGGACACCTCCGCACCAGGACCATAGCCACGCGCAGCCCCGAGGAGATCCGGGGAGGAGGACTGCTGAAGTACTGCCACCTGCTAGTGCGAGGGTTTAAACCGGACTCAGAGGCTCAGATGAAGCTTCTGCAGCGCTATATGTGCTCACGCTTCTTCATCGACTTCCCGGACATTGGCGAGCAGCAGCGGAAGCTGGAGGCGTATCTCCAGAACCACTTCAACGGCATGGAGGACAAGCGCTACGACTGCCTGGTGACGCTGCGGCATGTGGTGGACGAGAGCACCGTGTGCCTGATGGGGCACGAGCGCCGCCAGACACTGGCACTGATCTCGGCACTGGCGCTACGGGCCATGGCAGAGCAGAACGCCATCCCGGCCCTGGCTAACATCACCTGTTACTACCAGCCGGCGCCTTATGTCAGAGACGTCAACTTCAGTAACTACTACATAGCGCGGGTCCAGTCGCCCATGAGTAGCTCTTATAGTAACTCTTACCACAGGACATGGCTGCCTTGTAGCTAAATGATGTGGATCAGTGGAGCGTAAGGGGACTATGTTGTTTTTTTAAGCTTCTAGTTTCCCAAATGGTAGCCTATTCCCTACGTAGTGCACTACTTTATATTACCAGGAAACTATATAGGGAATAGGGTGCCATTGTAGACGCACCCTCTGTCTTATAGTAATGTGAGCTGAGCAGTTCGATAGAGTGCTTTGTTCAGTCCACCTGTAGCAAAATGGCTTCTTGTGGGAGACTTGAGGACAGTCCACTGAGGACCAAAAAAGGAAAAATTGTATTGTATCTTTTTGCCAAATCTTCAGCTGCAACCCATCCCACTAAATTATATCAATGAATACTGCTGTAAATCTGATTTGAGCCGTTGTTATGATGTTTGTTACTTTTCTGTTCTGAAGCGTTGGCTTCTTTTGATATATGTACGATGAAGACTGGTGATCTATTTTGATGTGTAGAATGGTTGAAATGTGACGGAAGAACTTTTCAGCTTCCCAGTCTTGATAAGGGACTTGAAGTATATTTGGATCCATAAAAATAAATGTAAATAAGAAACCAGGAAGCTGTATTCTGTTCTGACTGTGGTTTCAACTGACCTTTTCCTTTGAAAACGTAAGGACCAAAGAATTCAGTTCTTGTGTAGCGTGAAGAAAATAAAACAGACTTTTGTGATTCTAAGTGCCTGAAAAACCAACCGACATCTTAAAGTAGTTTGATCTGTAAATGAAATAACTGTATTTGAATCTATTTCACCCAGGTTACTGTTCATTTCTATATCCAGGGTCAGGGTGTTTCCTTTTCAGATAATAAAACATTTCAATGGAAACATTGGTATTATTTCTTTCTTTCTCAGTCTTCACATTCCTAATGGTTTCAGGAATATGTTCTATATGTACTGGATGTACACTATATATACAAAACTATGTTGACATCCCTTCAAGTTAGTGGATTCTGCTATTTCAGCCCCACCCGTTGCTGACAATAAAATTGAGCACACAGCCATGCAATCTCCATAGACAAACATTGACAGCAGAATGGCCTTACTGAAGAGCTCAGTGACTTTCAACGTGGCATCGTCATAGGATGCCACATTTCCAGCAAGTCTGTTCATAAAATTTCTGCCCTGCTAGAGTTGGCCCGGTCAACTGTAAGTGCTGTTATTGTGAAATGGAAACGTCTAGGAGCAACAACGGCACAGCCGCGAAGTGGTAGGACATACAAGCTCACAAAATGGGGCCGCTGAGTGCTGTAGAGCGTAGCACGTAAAAAATAGTCTGTCCTCAGTTGCAAAATTCACTACCAAGTTTCAAACTGCCACTGGAAGCAAAGTCAGCACAATAACTGGGAGCTGGGAACTTCATGAAATGGGTTTCCATGGCTGAGCAGCCGCACATAAGCATAAGATTGCCATGTGCAATGCCAAGCGTTGGCTGGAGTGGTGTAAAGCTCGCCACCGCAGTGGAAACGCATTCTCTGGAGTGATGAATCCCGCTTCACCATCTGGCAGGCCGACGGACGAATATGGGTTTGGTGGATGCCAGGAGAATGCTACCTGCCTGAATGCATAGTCCCAACTGTAAAGTTTTGTGGAGGAGGAATAATGGTCTGGGGCTGTTTTTCATGGTTCGGGCTAGGCCCCTTAGTTCCTGTGATGGGAAATCTTAACGCTACAGCATACAATGACATTTCAGACAATTCTATGCTTCTAACTTTGAAGTAACAGTTTGGTGAAGGCCCTTCCCTGTTTCAGCATGACAATGTTCCTGTGGACAAAGCAAGGTTCATACAGAAATGGTTTGTCGAGATCGATGTGGAAGAACTTGACTGGCCTGCACAGAGCCCTGACCTCAACCCCATCGTACACCTTTGGGATGAATTGGAACGCCGACTGCGAGCCAGGCCTAATCGCCCAACATCTGTGCCCAACCTCACTAATGCTCTTGTGGCTGAATGGAAGCAAGTCCCCGCAGCAATGTTCCACATACTTTTGGTTATGTTGTGTTTCTAACAGGTTCCAGCACATCCCATTGGAATGAGAAGACACAGACACAGACATGAAGGGCGAGTAGGTGAAGTGTCTGTACCTGTATGCCTTAACAGAGACATTCAAGGTGCAATCTGCAATATTTATTGCTGTTTAATTGTTCTTTCCATTAATGGTATACCCATACACATACCCCATCCCTCAGCTTTATAGAATGTTGGGGCTGCTGTTTGTTGAAACACAAATGATCCCATCGGTCTGACACCAATGCCGAAGACACATACAAACACTTCCTTGTTCTGTTCTGTTCCCGCCCCCTCAGCGTTACCATGGGAATCTGAATCCCCTCTGCCCTCATAGCCATCCATACATTAGCCATTTAGTTCCGCCTGCATGTCATCCATCACATCCAATGAGGGGTTTCCTTGCCCCCCTGTCTCACTGGATAGAGGGGAGAGAAGAGGAAATGGCTGTTGCCTGTCTTGGATGAGTTGCATTCTGTGTGTTTTGTTTGAGCAGGCAGCTGAGGGCCAGGTGGTAAAATGGAGACGTTTGACCAGAGTTAGTATTGTATTGTAATGCATGCCTTTTGCAGACTAGGCAACTTTAGCTTACAGGATTTTTTTTACATTCATCATGAATGTTAAGCATTTCCCCACGCTCATCACTGAATTCTTACCATGTCTCCCACACAGGGTGTTTCTATAGCCGGGTCCTAGATCTGTTTTTTCTGTCTTGCCATTGGCCATATAGGAGTTGGCTATACAGTATAAACAGATCTGGGACCAGGCTAGGGCTCTATTCAATCCGAATCACGGAAGTTCAACTTTCCAACGTGATTAAAATTTAAAGGCAATGTTCCGCTTTAGTGGAGACTGCGTTCATGGTAAACACTGCATATGTCAGCTCATCAGTAAATGATCTTCACATTTCTATCGCAGAGTCTGTAAAACTTCTTTCTCTGAACTTTGACCTTGGTGTGTTCTACAAGTCTGAACCCTAGTACAACATCTGGCAGTGGAGATTAGGACGACTGCACCCCATGAACGTTGCATCTGATATAAACAGAACCCCTTGTCTATGACCTGTTACTATAACAGTTAAGATTACAGTTCATTTGGGAGGAAAAGAGTCTGTCATCGTGATTAAAGAGGCAAGATGAAAATGTGACGAGGGAAATCTCCCTTTCTGGAATAGCTGTCAGAGCTGTTGGTTCATTTATCCCATACAGCTACAGAGAAGCCAGAAGCTGTTGGTTCATTTATCCCATACAGCTACAGAGAAGCCAGAAGCTGTTGGTTCATTTATCCCATACAGCTACAGAGAAGCCAGAAGCTGTTGGTTCATTTATCCCATACAGCTACAGAGAAGCCAGAAGCTGTTGGTTCATTTATCCCATACAGCTACAGAGAAGCCAGAAGCTGTTGGTTCATTTATCCCATACAGCTACAGAGAAGCCAGAAGAAAGAGAAGAAGGAAAAAAGTAGGAACACCCTTGGAGTTTCCCCTGGAAAAATCCCACATAAACTACAGCACTGAGACAGTGAGACACGAGGTGTCTTCTTCTCACTGCTCCTTTAACTGACTGATGATTTCTTTCTGGTCTTGGTACACCGGACCTTATGACTCAGCCACAAAGCTGTGTGTTCGTGCGTGCATGTATGCGTGTGTGTGTTAGCTAGCAAGGCGGATTGCCCTGATGTTTTTTTACTTCCCTAATGGGGAAGAGAGAAAGAACTATTCTGTCCTTTATTAGGCTACCTATCACTTTCTTTTCACCCAGTGTGAAAGTGTCTAGTTCTGCCATACAACTTCAGCCATTTTGTGAGTGAAACTAATTTAACAAGTGAATATCTTACAGGATTTGAATCAATCAGTGTTTTTTTTACTTTCTTTCACCTGTTAAGCCATCAATATGTAATCAGACAATATTCATGTGTATGTCTGTCTGGGAATGCACAGGTACATCAGACAGTAACCTAACCACTAATATTGACAGAAGGCATGTCACTATGAATAAGTCAACACACAAACATTAGACTACTGCATGACAGAGAGTAATCTACAGTACTATAACCCCTTAATAGGCTTTCAGTGGCTACACAGCATCTACAGTCGGAGGCCGCGTCCCAAATGGCACACTATTATAGGACTGAGATTTTTAAAATGGTGCACTACATAGTGCCTTTTTGTACTTTTTGGTTGCCATTTGGGATGTAGCTAGTCCCCAGGAGTCTTGAACTTCGCTACCCCAGCAGAAACAGCTTCTGCTCATCTCCTCCTGTCTTCTGTGGGCTACGTGGGTGGGCTGCCCTCTATTACACACAGCCATGAGGGTAGGCTCGTCTCTCTCTCTGAGACGGAATGACACAATGACACCATACGTCTCCATGAACATAGTTTGGTCTTACATTACAGTGTATAGCTCTGTTAGACCTCTACATATAGGCGTGTGCTTTGCTGTTGCTGGCTTTCAAGGAGGCAATTGTGGTGAAATGCCAGCTGAACTCAACATTGGCCCATAAAATGAAATGGTATGCCTGACTAGTTTTTCTTCTTCAAATATCTCTCTATCTCTCTCTCTCTCTCTCTCTCTCTCTCTCTCTCTCTCTCTCTCTCTCTCTCTCTCTCTCTCTCTCTCTCTCTCTCTCTCTCTCTCTCTCTCTCTCTCTCTCTCTCTCTCTCTCTCTCTCTCTCTCTCTCTCTCTCTCTCTCTCTCTCTCAGACCGTACAGCTCCATTTGACCTTGCGGAGTCATCTGCTGTGGATGCCAACCCCACTGTCCTCACTGTGTGTGTACTGTATGTGTGTGTGTGTCTGTCTGTCTGTTTGTCTTGGTCAGGCTGATAGGATCTTAGGAATATTAGCTGGCTGTTTAGAGCCTCTTCGGTGCGTGTGTGTGAGTGTCTGTGTGTGTGTGCATGTGTGAGTGCGTGCGTGCATGCGCGCGCGTGTGTGCACGTGTGTACTTCCGTCTGAGAGGCCCCAGAGGATAAACTCTGTCTCCACAAGTGGAGGCTCCTCGGAGGAGGAGGGGGAGTGAATTTTCTGTTGTCGATAAAACTATACTAAATATATTCACATCACCAAATAATTTATTAAAACACACTGTTTTGCAATGAAGGTCTACAGTAGCCTCAACAGCACTCAGTAGGGTAGCACCATCGTGTAGCCGGAGGACAGCTAGCTTCTGTCCTCTTGGTACGTTGACGTCAATACAAAACCTAGGAGGCTCTTTGTTCTCACCCCCTTCCATCGTCTTACACAGTAATTATGACAACTTCCGGAGGACGTCCTCCAACCTATCAGAGCTCCTGCAGCATGAACTGACATGTTGTCCACCCAATCAGAGAATTAATTGTGTACTGAAAGCGTAAGCTAGCACTGCAGTGCATGTGGTTAGTAGTTGACTCAAAGATATAGAAAGACAATAGTTGAACAGTTTTCTTAAAATGTATTTCTTCAAAAATGAAGGAGAAGCAACAGAGTGAGATTTCGTCATTTTTTTCCACTTTCAGTTTCACTTACTTAGCTATAAAATGCAGGTGGCTAGTTTAGCCTACTCAAACACCCGGCTCAAACAGAGGGATGCTATGTTAGCTAGCTGGCTATGACTGTCCATCACAACACTGGAACTCTTTGAAGTCAAGGTAAGCTTTTGGTTTTATTAATTTATTGCCGCCGGGGCCCGACGGTGTAACTGCTAAACTGCTTACTGACTACACACTGTAACGTTACTGCATGATTGTAGTGGGTTTACTGACGCATTAGTTCTATTGGCTATGTTGACTAGGAATTTACTTTACCTAATATGGGGACAATGATGTAGGCTGTGTGTAGCGATGATATGGTTTGGCTTGGAAAGGTTTTTTCGCCTGGTCACATACAGTACATATACAGTGTTGTGCATTGAAGTCTACAAACAAAGGAAAAGTGAGAGGAGAAGAGTGCATAGAGGCGAGAAGGAATACAACGTGGCTGGTATGAAAGTGAAATGTGTTTACGCTTGATCAGGGGTGTATTCATTCTGCCGATTCTGTTGAAAAACGTTTTTTAAAAGGAAGCAAATGAAACGGGGATAAAAAAAATACCTCAATTTGTCCAATAGAAACTCTCGTTGTAACGGTTTTCGTCGGTGGAAGAAGGAGAGGACCAAAGCGCAGCGTGATTAGTGTTCATCATGTTTAATAAAAGACAATAAACTGAACACTTCCAAAATACAAAACAACAAACGTGAAAACCGAAACAGTTCTGTCTGACACACGAAGACTGAAGACAAGACAAAGGAAATAAAGGTCAGAACGTGACAGTACCCCCCCCCCCCCCCCCCCCAGGTGCGGACTCCGGCCGCAAAACCTGAACCTATAGGGGAGGGTCTGGGTGGGCATCTGTCCGCGGTGGCGGCTCTGGCGCTGGACGTGGACCCCACTCCACCATTGTCTTTGTCCTCTTTCTTAGCGTTCTTTGAGCGGCGACCCTCGCCGCCGACCTTGGCCTGGGAACCCTAATAAAGGGCCCCACTGGACTGAGGAGCACCTCTGGACTGAGGGGCGCCTCTGGACTGAGGAAACTCCTCCGGACTGAGGGGCAGCTCCGGACTGAGGGGCAGCTCAGGACTGAGGGGCAGCTCAGGACTGAGGGGTAGCTCAGGACTGAGGGGTAGCTCAGGACTGAGGGGTAGCACAGGACAGGGGTAGCTCATGACTGAGGGGTAGCTCATGACTGAGAGGTAGCTAATGACTGAGGGGTAGCTCATGACTGAGAGGTAGCTCAGGACTGAGAGTTAGCTCAGGACTGAGAGGTAGCTCAGGACTGAGGGGTAGCTCAGGACTGAAGGGCAGCTCCGGACTGAGGGGCAGCTCCGGACTGAGGGCAACTCTGGACTGAAGGACAGCTCCGGACTGAGGGGCAGCTCCGGACTGAAAGGCAGCTCCGGACTGAAGGGCAGCTCCGGACTGAAGGGCATCTCCGGACTGAAGGGCGGCTCTGGCAGCTTCTGACTGGCGGGCGGCTCTGGCAGCTCCTGACTGGCGGGCGGCTCTAGCAGCTCCTGACTGGCGGGCGGCTCTGGCAGCTCCTGACTGGCGGGCGGCTCTGGCGGGCTTCTGACTGGCGGGCGGCTCTGGCGGCTCCTGACTGGCGGGCGGCTCTGGCGGCTCCTGACTGACGGGCGGCTCTGGCGGCTCCTGACTGATGGACGGCTCTAGCGGCTCAGGACAGACGGGCGGCTCTGACGGCTCAGGACAGACGGGCGGCTCAGATGGCGCTGGACAGACGGGCAGCTCAGGCGGCGCTGGACAGACGGGCAGCTCAGGCGGCGCTGGACAGACGGGCAGCTCAGGCGTGCTGAGGCGTACAGTAGGCCTAGTGCGTGGTGCCGGAACTGGTGGTACCGGGCTGGGGACACGCACCTCTGGGCGAGTGCGGGGAGCAGGTACAGGGCATACTGGACCCTGGAGACGCACAGTAGGCTTGGTGCGTGGTGCCGGAACTGGTGGTACCGGACTGGGGACACGCACCACAGGGCGAGTGCGGGGAGGAGGAACAGGGCGTACTGGACTCTGGAGACGCACAGGAAGCCTGGTGCGTGGTGTTGGCACTGGTGGTACTGGGCTGGTGCGAGGAGGTGGCACCGGATAGACCGGACCGTGAAGGCGCACAGGAGGTCTCGAGCACCGAGCCTGCCCAACCTTACCTGGTTGAATGCTCCCCTTAGCCAGGCCAGTGCGGCGAGGTGGAATAGCCCGCACTGGGCTGTGCTGGCGAACCGGGGACACCATGCGTAAGGCTGGTGCCATGTACACCGGCCCGAGGAGACGCACTGGAGACCAGATGCGCTGAGCCGGCTCATGGCACCTGGCTCGATGCCCACTCTAGCCCAGCCGATACGAGGAGCTGGGATGTACCGCACCGGGCTATGCACACGCATCGGGGACACCGTGCGCTCCACCGCATAACACGGTGCCTGTCCGGTACAACGCTCTCCACGGTAAGCATGGGGAGTTGGCTCAGGTCTCCTACCTGGCTTAACACGACTCCCTGTGTGCCCCCCCCCCAAGAAATTTTTGGGGCTGCCTCTCGGGCTTCCTTGCCAGCCGTGTTCCCTCGTAACGCCGGTTCCCTTTAGCTGCTGCCTCCGCTCTCCTGGCTGCCTCCACCTGTTCCCATGGCAGGCGATCCCTTCCAGACAGAATCTCCTCCCATGTGTAACATCCCTTGCCGTTTAGAATGTCCTCCCATGTCCATTCCTCTTCAGATTTCGCCCGCTGCTGCCGCTGCTGCTGCTGCCCGTTACCACGCTGCTTGGTCCGGTTTTGGTGGGTGTTTCTGTAACGGCTTTCGTCGGTGGAAGAAGGAGAGGACCAAAGCGCAGCGTGATTAGTGTTCATCATGTTTAATAAAAGACAATAAACTGAACAATTCCAAAATACAAAACAACAAACGTGAAAACCGAAACAGTTCTGTCTTCCGTGTCAGTGTTTGTCGCCACACGGTACTGTTTTGTTTGTTCACTTCGTTTATTGTTTTGTTCCTGTTCGTGTGTTCCTGTTTTTCTGTGTTCACTAGTTCGGGACTGTAGCTTCGTTGGTTTTCGTCAGTTTATTGTTTTTGTTCATACTTGAAAAGTATTCAAATAAATATGGATACGTACCACGCTGCACTTTGGTCCTCTCCCTCTACCACCACAGACGATCGTTACACTCGTTTGCAACTGTTGGACTAATCAAATAAAATGTTATTGGTCACATACACATTTTTAGCAGATGTTATTGTGGGTGTTGCGAAATGCTTGTGTCCAATAACAATACACCCAAATCTAAAAGTAAAATAATGGAATTTAAGAAATAAATATAAATATAAGGATGAGCAATGTCAGAGTGGCATTGACTAAAATACAGTAGAATAGAATACAGTATATAGTTTTCCATGATTAAAGTGGCCAGTGATTCCATCTCTATGTATATAGGACAGCAGCCTCTATGGTGAAGGGTTGAGTCACTGGGTGGTAGCCGGCTAGTGATGGTTATTTAACAGTCTAATGACTACACCCTATATCAGCTAGATACAGACAAGAGTGTGCAAGTCAAATTTTTATCTCGACCTGTGTGTACCTACGTTGTAAACTTTCATTCATAGGCTAGATTGTAGCAACGTCATGATGGGTAAAGGGAAAATTTGAGTATCATGTAGTAGGGAAAGGGAGATACTTAGTCAGTTGTACAACTGAATGCCTTCAACTGAAATGTCTCCTCTGAATCAGAGAGGTGCGGAGGGCAGCCTTAATCAACATCCACGTCTTCGGCTCTAGGAGAACAGTGGGTTAACTGCCTTGCTCAGGGGTAGAGCGACAGATTTTTATCTTGTCAGCTCAGGGATTCGATCCAGCAACCTTTCAGTTACTGGGCCAATGCTCTAAGTAGCCTAAACCTATCGATGTTACATTGAACTGGGTGAATGGAATATGAATGACAGTCATCCAATGTGCTGTAATAGAAATAAGGCCATGCTCATGAAGAAAAAAAATTGTCCTCCCTCATCTTAAACGGCACTGACCACCACTGGTCTCCATGGTAACACACCTCACATCACCACAAACAAGGATCAGAAATAACATTACGTGATAAACTGAGGGCCGAGGGTGAAATTAGTTAGTAGTTATTAGCTTGGAATCCAAAGTAAATATTGTTCTGTTTCAGTAGTGTTCAGTAGTCTTTTCAAACATACTTGAGAGATATTGTCCATCTGTCCTGATTACCATCCTTGAAGAAGTCAAAGCCTGGAGTAGTGAAGGGTATGTGAATTCCACCATCCGCACATCTTTACGAGCAATATGGTGACCAAGAAAGAAGAAAAGTACAGGAGAAAGATGGGGCGAAGGAGGAAAAGAGGAGGAAATTGGTTAAAGTGATTAAAATGTGAGGAGGGATATTGGCAAATTAGAAGGCAAGACAAAGACAGCTGTGCTTTTATATCAAGCTTGGAAGCCACCATCATGTACATCAAATATAAACAGTGTCATAAAAATAAAAAAATAACACAATAAAACAAAACAAATGACACAATAAAACAAAAATCCCCCAATCAAAGAAATTATAAAACCAAATAAATACCCTATTTCAAGATGGAGTGAATTACAGGTGCATATTGGCATATTGATAGTTATTTCAGTCTTCATGGTGGAGAATGGAGGAAGTGGTGCTGGAGGTTCTCCTATAAACTCTGTTATTTACACTGCATGGTCTACCTGCCAAATGGCACCCTATTCCCTATATAGTGCACTACTTTTTACCAGCCCCCATAGGGCATAGGTTGCCATTTGGGACGCAAGCTGGCTGTTGGCGGGCAGTTTATAGGAGATGCAGAACATAACTTATATTTGTAGTGGTTGCTGCCTGGTGATGGTGTTTATTTGTTGTCTTGAAATGCAATGCTAAGTGTTGAATCTAACCTGGTCCCAGATCTGTTGGTCCTGTATAGCTAACATGCGGGCATAGGAGTTGACAAAACAGTACAAACAGATCTGGGACCAGGTTAGGTTGCCTCCATAATGTGGATGAAATCCTTAGTTATTCTATATAACATTCACTGTGACCACACTGTATGAAGGAGCAAAGTGTGTTATGTTAAGTCACCATAGTAGGCTCTATTTCATTCAAATAGCTAATTGAACCCATTTTTTTAATGTTATTTAACTAGGCAAGTCAGCTAAGAACAAATTATTATTTACACTGACAGCCTACCCTGGACAACTCGTGCACCACCCTACGGGACTCCCAATCATGGCCAGATGTGATACAGCCTGAATTTGAACCAGGGACTGTAGTGACACCTCTTGCACTGAGATGCAGTGCCTCAGACCGCTGCGCCACTCGGGAGCCCGTGTGTGTACTCATGAGAACTTTTCCCAGAAAGAGCTTTCTCAACCTCTGACCTTCCTCACTATGTCCTTGGCTGAACATACTGTACCATCACTGTTCTCTCCATAGTTTGCTCTTCAGGGGAGACGTAAGCTAACCTACATATTATGACTGGCATCATAGACACTCCACAGAGCCCTTCTTTGTGTTCTCATGACAAATATGGGTGGGAAGGGAACGTTCCTTGAGTCTTATCCTGTTGAAACATTCCCAGACTGAAAAATTATGAACACAGTTCTTAACAGAAACAACCAGACAACCAGACCGTACGACAGGGTAGGTGGACAAACAAAGAACGAAGCACACTGGGTGTGTCGGACTACGTCCAAAATGTCACCCTATTCCCAACATAGTGCACTTCATAGTGCAGAGTCCTATGGGTCCTGGTCAAAAGAAGTGCACTATGTAGAGAATAGGGTGACATTTGGGGCACTTCCACAGACAGTTTTTGAAAGTCGCTGTAAATGGAAATGTCTTGAAATGGACGCACAAAGGCGAGGGTGGTGGGTGAGGGGGTAGGCGAGCAGTCCACAAGGAGAGGGGTCTCCGCCCCTATCCAGCCTGCTTCCTGTCAGCCACAGTAAACACTGGCCTTCTGAAAGGTGGCACTGTTTGTTCCCCCTAGGCCCCCGTCCTCATCAATATTAATGTCCACTGTAGTGAATGGAGCCACCGACTGTTAACATGTTTCTCCCTTTCAACGCAGCAAGAGACTTCACCACCCCTGGCAGAGCACACACACGTACTCACACACACAAACACACCTGGGAAAGGAAAGCAGACTGAACTCTGGGAACTCTTCTGCCCTGACACTGTGGCTCTGCCTGGGCATGTGGAGTTCCTTCCTCCAGGCCTACTGAGCATATGGATTGGTTTAGTCTTATGGAGCCAGACTGCTGGCTGGCTGGCTGGCATACTGAATGTCTTATGGCTCAGGGGAGCACTTTGCTTGGCTTGGCTTCCATTTATGCTTCATTGCTACAGGTAAGTCATAAAAGGAGCAGAAGTTTAATCACCTGTTATATACGGTGTGAATGTATATACCACTTGAAAAATCTGCACCCGTAAAACGTATATTTCCAGTATATCATGATTGATTGATTGTAGACTTCATCATTCCTCCTGTCCAGAACCTTATTTATCATTATAGGCCTCAACCTCAGGCTGCTTTATGTAACAGAATGATCTAATAGCTTAACGTGTAAGATAGGTCTTGGACCTTCTTTTTTTTCAGTGTTATTGTTAGAAAACACGCCCCCATAAAGAAAATGAAAAAGAAAAACAGGTTCAGCCCCTGGTTCGACCTTGATCTGGAAGAGTTACTCCACCTCAAGAACCCCATTTGGCGAAAGGCTCAGCACACGCATACTCAGGCTGACTGGCTGTCGTTCTGGCAAAAGAGAAATAAGTGCACTCAGGCTATACTAGGAAGGCTAAAGTTAGTTACTTTAAGGAGCAGTTCTTTCTCTTTGGGTCTAACCCCAAGAAGTTCTGGGAAATGGTGAAAGACCTGGAGAATAAACCCTCCTCCTCACAGCTGCCCATGTCCCTTAATGTTGATGATGTGGTTATTACTGACAAGAAGCACATGGCTGAGCTCTTTAATCACCACTTCATTATGTCAGAATTTCAATTTAACTCAGCCATGCCTCCTTGCCCGTCCAACATTTCCTCATCTCCCACCCCTTCGAACGCGACTAATCCCGATACTCTTCCCTCTTTTTCACCTGCCCTGCTACACAGTTTCTCCCTGCAGGTGGTCACTGAGTCTGAGGTGCTAAAGGAGCTCCTTAAACATGAACCCCCCAAAAAATCTGTGTTAGATGGTTTAGTCCCTTTCTTCTTTAAGGTTGCAGGCCATATCATCGCAGAGCCTGTCTCTGACCTTTTTAACCTGTCTCCCCTCTCTGGGGAGGTTCACAATGCTTGGAAGGCAGCCACAGTGCGTCCTTTATTTAAAGGGGGAGATCAGCTGATCATAAAACTGTTATATGACAATTTCTATTTTGCCCTGTTTATCAAAAGTGTTGGAAAAACCTGTCAATAATCAACTGACTGGCTTTCTTGATGTCTATAGTACTCTCTCTGGTATGCAATCTGGTTTCCACTCAGGTTATGGATGTGTCACTGCAACCATAAAGGTCCAAAATTATGTCACAATTGCCATTGATTCTAAGCAATGTTGTTCTGCTATTTTTATTGACTTGGCCAAAGTTTTTGATACTGTAGACCCTTCCATTCTTGTGGGTCGGCTAAGGAGCATTGCTGTCTCTGAGGGGTCTTTGGCCTGGATTGCTAACTACCTCTCTCAAAGAGTGCAGTGTTTAAAGTCAGAACATCTGCTGTCACAGCCCCTGCTTGTCACCAAGGGAGTACCCCAAGGCTCGATCCTAGGCCCCACACTCTTCTGAATTTACATCAACAACATAGCTCAGGAAGCACTCTCATCCATGTATGTGCAGATGATACAGTCTTATACTCAGCTGGCCCCTACCCAGATTTTGTGTTAAACGCTCTACAACAAAGCATTCTTAGTGTCCAACAAGCTTTCTCTGCCCTTAACCTTGTTCTGAAGACCTCCAAACCAAAGGCCATGTGGTTTGGTAACAGGAATCCCCCTCTTCCCACCGGTATTATTACTACCTCTGTGGGTTTAGAGCTTGAGGTAATCACCTCATACAAGTACTTCGTAGTTTTGCTAGACGGTACACTGTCCATCTCTCAGCACATATCCAAGCTGCAGGCTTAGGTTAAATCTAGACTTGGTTTCCTCTATCTTAATCGCTCCTCTTTTAACCCAGCTGCCAAACTAACCCTGATTCAGATGACCATCCTACCCATGCTAGATTACGGAGATGTAACTTATAGATCAGCAGGTAAGGGTGCTCAATTGCGGCTAGATGTTCTTTACCATTCGGCCATCAGATTTGCCACCAATGCACCTTATAGGACACATCACTGCACTTCATACTCCTCTGTAAACTGGTGATCTCTGTATACCCGATGCAAGACCCACTGGTTGATGCTTATTTATAAAACCCTCTTAGGCGCTCTCCCCCCTATCTGAGATACCTATTGCAACCCTCATACTCCACATACAACACCCGTTCTGCCAGTCACATTCTTTTAAAGGTCCCCAAAGCACATACATCCCTGGGTCGCTCCTCTTTTCAGTTTTCTGCAGCTAGCAACTGGAACGAGCTGCAACACTCAAACGGGACAGTTTTATCTCCATCCCTACATTCAAAGACACTCTTATTGACACTTGTGGGTGCTTCGCGTGATGTATTGTTGTCTCTACCTTCTTGCCCTTTGTGCTGTTGTCTGTGCCCAATGTTTGTACCATGTTTTGTGCTGCTACCATGTTGTGTTGCTGCCATGCTGTGGTGCCTTAGGTCTCTCTTTATGTAGTGTTGTGGTGTCTCTCTTGTCGTGATGTGTGTTTTATCCTTAAACATCTCCCTCCCCTGTCCTGCCTGCAGGCCCCGTAGTCCAAGAGGTCTATCTTAAACATCTCCCTCCCCTGTCCTGCCTGCATGCCCCTAGTCCAGGAGGTCTATCTTATACATCTCCCTACCCTGTCCTGCCTGCAGGCCCCTAGTCCATGAGGTCTATCTTATACATCTCCCTCCCCTCCGCTGCTTTGTAATATACAGAAAAAACAAGATCTATCCTTACTACAGTATGAATCCTTCACAATCATCTGCACATGTGTTGAGTTGAGGCGCGATCAAACTATCACACATCTGGAAGCCACAATGTGAGAGCTGAACAGGCTGGCCTGGCCTGGCCTGGCCTGTGCTGGGTTGGACGGTGAGGAGCATACGTCTCTGCTCCATGACGACCATAGGTCAGTAAGTTGAGAAAAAACATATGGAACATTTTGGGAGAACTAATGTTAACCATTATGTTCCTAATTTGGGTTTGAAAGGTTTTCACCCTCTTCTCTCCATAGCTACAGGTGGTTGAGCACGAACATTTGTGTCTATTGGGTCAAGGACCTCCCATTTAAGAACGTCATTCAGAATACATACGGGGTTATAAGGAATAGCTATTCAGCTATTATGACATGATACCATTTAAACGATAATAAACTATCATATCCTACTTACAGTACCAGTTTGTAAACATTACCAAACTTGATCTAAATGGCCTTGATTTAACCCAGGATTACTTGACTAAATCATCTTGGGAAAAACAAATAGGTTTCCAATGTATTATAGTTGCATTAATACCCCCTACACCAAATGGAGTTGTTGCAGAAAAAATCAGTGTGATGACATAGTGCACACAAAATGTACTTTTTCACTTAAGTTTTCATGTACCAAATAAAAATCTGAAGTTCAATGTGTTTCCATCATATTTTAAACTCTACCAATAGTTTTGTCACACAAACTGTTGCGTTAAACAGCAAATGTGCCTACTCTGGTCTTGGTACGTGTGCTCTAGCCAACAGCTTGCAGATAGACCTACAGTACGGCTAGGCTGTGCGGTTAGGCTACTCTACATGATGATATTATTATTGATAAGAGCGAGAATATTTGTCAAACGGCAGTCAAGCCTCGATCATCATGTCACCAGAATAATCATGTCACCTCGATATTTATTGGAAAGAAGCATCAAGATCACCGTGCACTTTCACCACCCTGTGAAGTTCATCATAACTTATTTCATCTGTTGCCTAATAAACTGCATGGTTTCCAGAGTTTTAGTGGGAGGAGTCGGAGGACCACACACCATATCATCGCGTGGCTCCAAGTTTACTTCGATATGATTGTCAATATATCAATATTTGCATATAAAGGCATTTCCACTGACATTTCTCGTATAAAACATTTTTACAAACACAAAAATATCCCACCATGTCAAATGAACATATTATCTGTTGGCATTTATAAAATTGTACTGAAACTTCCTGTTTCCATTACAACTTTCTACATTTTTTACTAGCACAAAAACTGTGGATATAAACGTGGTTAGTGTCTATCTTTATTTCTCAAACACAATTCAACACAATCACAATAGTGTTTTGTCTTTTAATCATTTTAAGCATATTTTAAAACAGTCTTAACACATAACAAACACTTTGTACTTTTTCAAACACTTTTAACATAGGCCAGACCCTGTTGTTACCTTACATCCCAGCGATAATGTCTTGCATTACGCCTGGGAACAAAACACTTAAATTGCTCAACTTACCCCATGGCCACTGACTCAACTTTCCCCAAGGCAAACATTTTGACTATATTAGCCAACACAGCCAGGGCCTTAACCAGGTTTTGAGTTTTAGTGAGATCTGGAAGGTTGAAGCTCATTTACTACATTTCTATACAATTAAAACACTTCAAAATGCTATTTGGAGAATAGAAAAAACTAGCAAAAATGACCCCAACCATTATCATCTTGGCTTCTGTAGGTTCATTCACCTCTGTCAATCTACAAACACATAGCCTACTAGCTTTACATTTACATTTTACATTTAAGTCATTTAGCAGACGCTCTTATCCAGAGCGACTTACAAATTGGTGCATTCACCTTATGATATCCAGTGGAACAACCACTTTACAATAGTGCATCTAACTCTTTTAAGGGGGGGGGGTTAGAAGGATTACTTTATCCTATCCTAGGTATTCCTTAAAGAGGTGGGGTTTCAGGTGTCTCCGGAAGGTGGTGATTGACTCCGCTGACCTGGCGTCGTGAGGGAGTTTGTTCCACCATTGGGGTGCCAGAGCAGCGAACAGTTTTGACTGGGCTGAGCGGGAACTGTACTTCCTCAGAGGTAGGGAGGCGAGCAGGCCAGAGGTGGATGAACGCAGTGCCCTTGTTTGGGTGTAGGGCCTGATCAGAGCCTGAAGGTACGGAGGTGCCGTTCCCCTCACAGCTCCGTAGGCAAGCACCATGGTCTTGTAGCGGATGCGAGCTTCAACTGGAAGCCAGTGGAGAGAGCGGAGGAGCGGGGTGACGTGAGAGAACTTGGGAAAGTTGAACACCAGACGGGCTGCGGCGTTCTGGATGAGTTGTAGGGGTTTAATGGCACAGGCAGGGAGCCCAGCCAACAGCGAGTTGCAGTAATCCAGACGGGAGATGACAAGTGCCTGGATTAGGACCTGCGCCGCTTCCTGCGTGAGGCAGGGTCGTACTCTGCGAATGTTGTAGAGCATGAACCTACAGGAACGGGTCACCGCCTTGATGTTAGTTGAGAACGACAGGGTGTTGTCCAGGATCACGCCAAGGTTCTTAGCACTCTGGGAGGAGGACACAATGGAGTTGTCAACCGTGATGGCGAGATCATGGAACGGGCAGTCCTTCCCCGGGAGGAAGAGCAGCTCCGTCTTGCCGAGGTTCAGCTTGAGGTGGTGATCCGTCATCCACACTGATATGTCTGCCAGACATGCAGAAATGCGATTCACCACCTGGTTATCAGAGGGGGGAAAGGAGAAGATTAATTGTGTGTCGTCTGCATAGCAATGATAGGAGAGACCATGTGAGGATATGACAGAGCCAAGTGACTTGGTGTATAGCGAGAATAGGAGAGGGCCTAGAACAGAGCCCTGGGGGACACCAGTGGTGAGAGCACGTGGTGCGGAGACAGATTCTCGCCACGCCACCTGGTAGGAGCGACCTGTCAGGTAGGACGCAATCCAAGCGTGGGCCGCGCCGGAGATGCCCAGCTCGGAGAGGGTGGAGAGGAGGATCTGATGGTTCACAGTATCAAAGGCAGCCGATAGGTCTAGAAGGATGAGAGCAGAGGAGAGAGAGTTAGCTTTAGCAGTGCGGAGCGCCTCCGTGACACAGAGAAGAGCAGTCTCAGTTGAATGACTAGTCTTGAAACCTGACTGATTTGGATCAAGAAGGTCATTCTGAGAGAGATAGCAGGAGAGCTGGCCAAGGACGGCACGTTCAAGAGTTTTGGAGAGAAAAGAAAGAAGGGATACTGGTCTGTTGTTGTTGACATCGGAG